>NC_056726.1:1017663973-1017886473 GCF_019279795.1 Protopterus annectens | reverse complement strand
CGTGGTTTTGGCATCTTTTCAGGCTTGTTGGCTGTTGGTGAAGCACCCACCAAGAGGAGAAAACGCTGAGAGAAGAAAGGAGCCACTTTTTAGATTTTAAGTATTTTTCCTCTGTTTATTTGCTAAGTTTTTCTGCATAGCCACCTATTTTGAGCATTCTCTGGCTTGTTAAATTTGATTTCTGCATTAGTAACTGTATTTAGAGCACAACCAAGAGCTGTTTACTGAATTTCCTGTTTGCACTTATTTCTAAAATCGTTTTTTTCTCAAAACTTGCATTTTATCTGTCTTTGGCCTAGCACTCTTGTGTGGGGTCATTTACTGCACTGTTATAACTTGTTGATACTTGTGAACCTCTGCTATCTCTGAAAAAACAAAAAAAAAACAAAAAAATCTTGCTTTTTTCCCACTTTTCTGAGATTTAAAAAAGTTCAGTTACAGGCTTGCTGTTCTTGAACTGTTTGTAAGTTTCTGTGAGGCCATGTTTTGCTTGGGCTAAAGGAAAGTCTCTCTGTTGATCAGTGGCAGTAAAAAACATTGAGCAGCCTGCCTACCCCTGTGGGAGTGGTTACTGACTTGAAACTGTAGTTTTATTGGCCATTTTGGGTCAATTCCAAAACTCCTTCATCTTCCTCTCTTAAAACCTGGTTGCCTCGTGGTGTTGGCGTCTTTTCAGGCTTGTTGGCTGTTGGTGAAGCACCCACCAAGAGGAGAAAACGCTGAGAGAAGAAAGGAGCCACTTTTGAGATTTTAAGTATTTTTCCTCTGTTTATTTGCTAAGTTTTTCTGCATAGCCGCCTATTTTGAGCATTTTCTGGCTTGTTAAATTTGATTTCTCCATTAGTAACTGTATTTAGAGCACAACCTAGAGCTGTTTACTGAATTTCCTGTTTGCACTTATTTTTAAAATCGTTTTTTTTCTCAAAACTTGCATTTTATCTGTCTTTAGCCTAGCACTCTTGTGTGGGGTCATTTACTGCACTGTTATAACTTGTTGATACTTGTGAACCTCTGCTATCTCTGAAAAAACAAAAAAACAAAAAAATCTTGCTTTTTTCCCCACTTTTCTGAGATTTAAAAAAGTTCAGTTACAGGCTTGCTGTTCTTGAACTGTTTGTAAGTTTCTGTGATGCCATTTTTTGCTTGGGCTAAAGGAAAGTCTCTCTGTTGATCAGTGGCAGTGAAAAACATTGAGCAGCCTGCCTGCCCCTGTGAGAGTGGTTACTGACTTGAAACTGTAGTTTTATTGGCCATTTTGGGTCAATTCCAAAACTCCTTCATCTTCCTCTCTTAAAACCTGGTTGCCTCATACGTTTGGCATCTTTTCAGGCTTGTTGGCTGTTGGTGAAGCACCCACCAAGAGGAGAAAACGCTGAGAGAAGAAAGAAGCCACTTTTGAGATTTTAAGTATTTTTCCTCTGTTTATTTGCTAAGTTTTTCTGCATAGCCTCCTATTTTGAGCATTTTCTGGCTTGTTAAATTTGATTTCTGCATTAGTAACTGTATTTAGAGCACAACCTAGAGCTGTTTACTGAATTTCCTGTTTGCAATTATTTTTAAAATCATTTTTTTCTCAAAACTTGCATTTTATCTGTCTTTGGCCTAGCACTCTTGTGTGGGGTCATTTACTGCACTGTTATAACTTGTTGATACTTGTGAACCTCTGCTATCCCTGAAAAAACAAAAAAAAAAAAACATCTTGCTTTTTTCCCACTTTTCTGAGATTTAAAAAAGTTCAGTTACAGGCTTGCTGTTCTTGAACTGTTTGTAAGTTTCTGTGATGCCATTTTTTGCTTGGGCTAAAGGAAAGTCTCTCTGTTGATCAGTGACAGTGAAAAACATTGAGCAGCCTGCCTGCCCCTGTGGGAGTGGTTACTGACTTGAAACTGTAGTTTTATTGCCCATTTTGGGTCAATTCCAAAACTCCTTCATCTTCCTCTCTTAAAACCTGGTTGCCACGTGGATTTGGCATCTTTTCAGCCTTGTTGGCTGTTGGTGAAGCACCCATCAAGAGGAGAAAATGCTGAGAGAAGAAAGGAGCCACTTTTGAGATTTTAAGTATTTTTCCTCTGTTTATTTGCTAAGTTTTTCTGCATAGCCGCCTATTTTGAACATTTTCTGGCTTGTTACATTTGATTTCTGCATTAGTAACTGTATTTAGAGCACAACCTAGAGCTGTTTACTGAATTTCCTGTTTGCACTTATTTTTAAAATCGTTTGTTTCTCAAAACTTGCATTTTATCTGTCTTTGGCCTAGCACTCTTGTGTGGGGTCATTTACTGCACTGTTATAACTTGTTGATACTTGTGAACCTCTGCTATCTCTGAAAAAACAAAAAAAAACAAAAAGAATCTTGCTTTTTTCCTACTTTTCTGAGATTTAAAAAAGTTCAGTTACAGGCTTGCTGTTCTTGAACTGTTTGTAAGTTTCTGTGAGGCCATTATTTGCTTGGGCTAAAGGAAAGTCTCTCTGTTGATCAGTGGCAGTGAAAAACATTGAGCAGCCTGCCTGCCCCTGTGGGAGTGGTTACTGACTTGAAACTGTAGTTTTATTGGCCATTTTGGGTCAATTCCAAAACTCCTTCATCTTCCTCTCTTAAAACCCTCTTTTGCGCATTTTTGCACGTTTTTGTGCATAGTGCAACAATGGGCAGCACCGCCTAATTGGGTTTAAACTATTCCTGGCTCCACAAGGTCTGCTCTTCTCTTTTTCCCTTAGAACTGCTCTATCTCTCAATTTAAACACCATATTCTCATTCTAAGGCCCTTCACTGGTCCAATTAAGTAATCCTACAAGTTATCACTATTAAACCATAAGCACTACTTACTCTTATACTCTCTATGATTACCCTGTCCTCTATTGGTCCATCTTAAATTCAGTTTCCCTATTACTCTAGCATGTCCAAATGTCAGTCAATGGTTTCCTCTTCAGTCCAGCTGGTGAATCTGGGAATTTTGAGGCAATGTTACAACTGTCTCATCTACACGGACAACCCTCTCCTCCTCCAAACAGGTTCAAATATATGTGAGAGATGCAACTATTTAGCCAAAATGGAGGCTGAACTCTCTCATCTCAAAACTGGTGTAACCAGTCAGGAGGAGAAGGTAACCTCACACAACACAATTCCAGTATCACATAGTCCCACCACATCAGCGAACCAAACACATAAATACACAGAAACATACTCGGAGGCTCTAAATAAAAATCTACCTAAGCAAAAGAGCCGTCCAAAGCAGACATCCAAGCAAACGCTACCTCAAAACAAAACACACACAACACATAACCCACAAAGTCAGTATGCCAAGCAGCCACAGCCCTTAAGGCTGAATAACACACCTGATACTCTTGTTATAGGTGACTCTATTGTCAGAAACACTGACGTCCCGCTCACCAGGCTGAATAAAGAGAAGGTCACGGTGAGCTGCCTGTCGGGTGCTAGGATCCGACACATAACGCAAGCACTCAGGTCACTCCAAAGCAAATACAAATATGACTCAGGCATTGTACATGCTGGTGTGAATGACCTGAGACGTACCTCCCTGGACTACATGAAAAGAGACATAGAGGAGCTCTCTGATCATGTAGCCCAGGTTGGTATGACCCTGACCTTGAGCAGCATCTTACCCTCACCTAGAATGATGCCACAGTACAAAGACAAAATGATCGATTTTAACAATTGGCTAAAATTTTGGTGTCATTCAAAGGGGATCCAGTGTCTGTCAGCCTGGGATGACATGCTCGACAAGCCCTGTTGCTTCACTAGGGACGGCTTGCACCTGTCACCACTGGGCTTTTGGATATTGGCAAAGGCTCTTGCCACCCCCATAGTGCTTTTTTTAGGCAAGGCTCAAAAGTCAAACCCACCCCATAGACAGCACAAGGAACAAGAAACTAAGGGTAATGCTGCTAAATGCCAGACGTCTTAACCTCAAGATGCACGCACTCAAAGCTCTCCTCAGTATGGAGAACATTGATATCTGTGCAGTGACAGAAACCTGGTTCAAGGCTCCAGAGAGCACCCCAGCACTACCAGGCTATACCTCATATCATGCTTTTCGGCCCCAAAACCCAGACTGAACCACAAAAGGAGGGGGAGTTTCCATATTTATCAAGGATATCCACACCTCCAGGTTAGTGGCATTGCACGGCGTATCGGAGACCATCCATGTGCAACTAACAGTGGGCAAGACTGCTTTTCAGTTTATAGCATCCTACAGACCACCCTCTCAAAGTCAGGAATGCCACTCGGCTTTCCTGAAAACATTGGAGAACATGAAGATCTCTCCGAACACCATTATATTGGGTGACTTCAACTACCCAAACATTGACTGGGAGCACTACTCAAGCCCCAGCACCTTAGCCCAAAGATTCCTGGAAATTATAAACTCGAATGCTATGGAACAACTAGTCACCACTCCCACAAGAGGGGACAACATACTAGACCTGATCATTACCAACATGGGGACTCTATGCTCCACACCAGAAGTATATCCCTCATTGGTAAGATCAGACCATAAATTAATTTCACTGGATGTCCACATCCCGACCCCACCCCCAGCCCAGAAAACCACAGTGAAAAACTTCGCAAAAGCGAACTTCTCACTTCTCAAAACCGAAGGCCCCAGGGCCAGTGGAAACTACGGCCCAAACTGCAGAATCCTATATAAATGCATTCTACGGACATCTCCAGGAATGCATGGATCATGCTATCCCAAACAAAACCAAGACCCAATCATCCAAAGGCAGGCGTCCAGTCTGGTGGACCCCTGCCATAAATAAACTGTACAACAGAAGGAGGAAGCTACTACATGCTAGAGCAAAATCCCTAATAGGGAAGGCATCTCTGATTAGTACTAGCAAAAAATTACGATCCCTCATAAAATCCTCCAAGGCCAGCTTCGAGAGAAAAATTGCACAGGACACCAAAGACAATCATAAGGCTTTTTTCAGTTATGTTAGAAACCTGGGATGCAACTCCCAGACTTGTTCTGAGTTGATTCTAAATGACAAAAAATACACTGAACCCACAGACATCACCAATATCCTGGCAGACAGGTTCAGTGCAAACTTCTCCACCCCCCCCCAAAAGAGCAAGTATCTATCCCGGCAGAGGGCTGCATCCCAAACATCTCAGATGCTCAGGTGAAGACTGCCCTCTCCAAAGCAAAAAACACTGCTTCCATGGGACCAGATGGCATCCCAGGTTGCGTCCTACATGAACTGCAAGAGGAACTAATCCCTCAAATAAAACAGCTATACAATCTCAGCCTCACTACAGGATATGTGGCCACAGAATGGCGTACAGCAACAGTGGTCCCACTCCACAAAGGTGGAGCCTCTACGGACCCTGGAAACTATTTCCCCGTAAGCCTGACTAGCTTAGTCTGCAAGGCTATGGAGAGGATCATCATGGAGCTCATAAACAAAGACATTGGGGACCTATAGACACTAGATCCTACCCAGTTCGGCTTTGTCAAGGGCAGATCCTGCCTTTTGAACCTGGTTGACTTCTTTGAAACAGTCACCAAAGCCATAGATGAAGGGAAGGTAGTCCACACAGCCTATCTGGACCTTGCAAAGGCATTTGACACAATACCCCACTCGGGCATCATAGATAAGCTATCCAGCTTAAATATAAACCCATATGTCACAAGATGGGTCACAAACTGGCTCAAAGACAGAACCCACAGAGTGAGAGTTGCTGGAGCCATGTCAGACTCGAAACCGGTCACAAGGGTTCTATCCTGGGACCAGTCTTGTTTGGTATATACTTTTCCGAGGTACAGGCAAACGTGGGAGGACTATGGCTCACCAAGTTCGCAGATGACTGCAAACTGGGCGCCATAATCAACTCTCCAGCTGACACAAACATCCTTCAAAAAGGTCTCACAGAGACAGATAACTGGTGCCAGCGCCATGGTTTAAAGCTAAATGCCAAAAAATGTATAGTCATACCCTTTGGCAAAAACAATGTGCCCACAAATTACCACATAGGCGGAAACCCATTAAGTACAGAGAAAGTTATTAGGGACCTGGGGACCCAAGTTGATAGCAATCTCTCCTTTGAAAACCACATTGCCAAAGTGGTTAGAAAGACCTTCTACATAGCCCACCTCATCACGAAGGGTTTCACATCTAGATCAAGAGAGGTAATCTTGCCCTTTATTCATCCCTCATCAGGCCCATCATAGAATACAATGCCCCTTTTGGGATGTACCTTACCCGACACCTGCAGCAATTAGAAAGACCCTAAAAGTATCTCACCAAGAGGATCAAGGGTCTCAAACAGATGCCATATGCTGCTCGGTTAAAAAAACTCCAGCTCTACTCAGTTGCATACCGCCTACTTCGAGGCGATCTATGCCTGACATACAAAGCTATGTCAAATCCAGAATTAATGGACATGCTCCACCTCAGTAAATCTAAATCCCTTAGAGTCACACGCTCGAGTGACTTGAACCTCAGCACAGAAATAAATAGAACTTGATGGAGGGACAGGTTCATAACCCAGAGGCTCCCTTCGCTCTGGAATAGAATTCCAGTTCATGTGAGGCAGAGCACCTCACTGAATCTCTTCAAGAAGAATCTCGATAAGTGGATGGGGGATCGTAGGTTTGTCCCAGGGATTACTCCCGTGTCACTATTAGACAGAGGCACAGTAAACTAAACCTTAAAAAGGGCACAGTATACTCAAATCAAGGGGTGGCGTAAGCCATGCAGAATCGGGCTAGGCTTATAATTGCCCCAGGGCAGATAGCCTAGTATGAACGTATGAACATATATATATATATATATATATATATATATATATATATATATATATATATATATATATACATATATATATAAAAAAATTTAAATGATAGTAAGCTAGTTACAGGAAGTATCATTTCATATGGTACACCTGTCTTCCAGGGATTTCACTTTGATTATTGTCTTCATAGAGCTCAGCAACATCTTTAGTATCTCTGTGTAATCTATCCAAATTTAGATACTATACTGTGTTAGAAATTAAGAAACACTTGGGGAAATGGACTAACATATCTGCAAAATGGAAGAAATGCATTTATTTGTAAGAAGTGCAAAACTGTAATTCTCAATGGGAAAGTGGTTCAACTCCAGTCATCTGAACTACTTTCACTGCAAGAAAGCTAGAAGCTTTTGAAGAATGTAAACCATTCCTCACTTAAGTGGATTTCCTGGAATAACCAGGTAGGCTGAAAAGATGTAGTATGCCAAATCCTCTGTGTAACTGGAGAAAGACACTGAAGTTATACTTTTCTTAGAGATGAGAAAGATACAATAACAGCAGTTTGAAGAACAGTAATTACAGCACCGATGCTTACAATGTATGCATATTTTTTTCTTTACAATAGAACAAAGCCCTACAGAGCTCATAAATGTTTATGCTACTCAGCTGAAGAATAAAGATAATAACTGGATTTGGTTCTTAAAATATTTTGTGATACTGGAATATTGAAACAAGGGAATGCCTTTTCAGACATTGCAAGTGTGAGTGGAGCAAGTGAAATTATTAATAAATAGTTAAGAGATTTAACGCAGATGGAGTTGTATATTAATACATGTGAGTAAAATAAATGAGAAAAACGTGAGCATGTGTGCAACACTAGTGAAAGTGAAAATAAATTAATTTAAGGATGTATTGTTACTATAAAGGAGACTAGACATATTTGCACAATTAAAATTCAAGCGTTATATAACAGGTGTGTTGGCAAATATGAGAAGAAGCCTTTTCTTGCTTTTAATACAATTTGTACCTTGTGCTACAAAAAGGCATTTTGCATTGATGTGTAAAAGTAAAATATATAAAGAGTTCATTGATTCATGGAGTTTACAAGGCAGAATCAGTCCTGTGACCATAATCACCTAGGCAATACCCGTTTTCATTTGGCATTTCCTGTCTGCAGAAAAATAAATCAAATCTGGCCCAGCATTAATTAGTGAGAACCTATACAGCTGTCAAAATTACTTAAAAGAAAGAAAAGGTATAACTGCTTTATATTTAGTGGTAGATTATTCCAGAAATAGAGATGCATTGGATCTTTAATTCAATGGTCTTTTGTCTAAGGAACATGTATGGTCTTTTTAACTCTGTGATATGAGCAGACAGGTATATACTAAAGGGAACCTTTTATTCTACAACTGATATGATTAGGGCATAGTATGTAATTATAATTTCCTTTGACTTGGATAAGATACTTCATCATCTTCTTTCAGCTGTTCCTCTTAGGGGTCGCCACAGCGGATCTTCTGTTTCCATTTCTTTCTGTCCTCTGCATCATGCTCTTTCACACAAACCACCTGCATGTCCTCTTTCACCACATCCATAAACCTTATCTTAGGCCTTCCTCTTTTCCTCTTACCTGGCAGCTCCATCCTTAGCATCCTTTTCCCAGTATAGCCAGCATCCCTCCTCAGCACATGTCCAAACCAACACAATCTCGCCTCTCTTGCTTTGTCTCCAAACTGTCCAACCTGAGCTGACCCTCTAATATACTGATTCCTAATCCTGTCCATCCTAGTCACACCCAGTGCAAATCTTAACATCTTTAACTCTGCCACATCCAGCTCTGACTCCTGCCTTTTTGTCAATGCCACAGTCTCCAACCCATATAACATAGCTGGTCTCAATACCCTCTTGTAGACCTTCCCTTTCACTCTTACTGTTACCCATCTGTCACAAATCACTCCTGACACTCTTCGATACTTACACTTACTAATTGGGCTAAATTGAAGGATTTCCTGGTTACTATTGCTACACAGTGTTAGAAGGATAGCGAGTTGTCTATGAGAGTGATGAGACTTCCTGGTTACTGTTGTTACACAGTGTTAAAGGGCTAGGGAGTTATCCATGGGAGTGATCTACACTGGCTGCTGTTTGTACTACAAGTTCCTGTTGAGATTTGTTCACTAAAGGAGGCATTGCTAAACTCTTTTGAGCCCATTTCTCAGTCATCTTTGATTTGTATGGTTAAGTCATTGACTGTAGTGATATCATATCAGACACTATGTGAAGAACAGAACCCAGCTAGCAGTCTCTGGCAAATTCATTTAGCCATATGCTTGAATTAGCTGTATGGAGATATAAAAACTCGATTCTGAACAGAAGGGTTCTGAAAACTGAGCCCCGTGGAATATCTGTAGTCACATGTTTGGTTCCTGATGTGGCACTTGCTGGTTTACTACAGAGGCTCTAACTGTCAGCCAGTTTGTAGTCCATTTTACAATATTCTAACATTTGTAATTGAGTGAAAGGCTTTGGCCAGACCCAGACATTTGATTTGAACTGTATGTCTGATATCTACAGTTTCACTTATCTTCTCAAAGAATTTACTAAATAAAGTATACATGATCTCCCTTTCACAATATCATATTGCTTTGGGTTTAAACCAATGCATTTTTTACACTGGAATTTATGAAATCAGATATAATATGTTCCAAGCCTTTGCAAATTAAGTGGGTTTAGAGCAATGCATTTTTTTTAAATTGTAGTTTATGAAATCACATATAATAGGCTCCAAGCCTTTGCAAACTAAGATTGTTAGGCTGATGGGTCTATTCAGCCCAGAATGTCAGAAGGGGCCTGCCTTACTGAGTGTTTTAATGATAAGTCGTTTTACATTATATACCTCAGGAACATAACCTGTGGTTATGCTGAAGTGGAACAGTTTTAAAACAAATAGAGAGAATGTTTAATACTATTAATCAAGCAAGCTAATATATTGATGGGACACATAGACATGTTATTTTTAGTTTTAGAGAGTACAGTTAGGACATACCCCATAATAATCCTTAGGTAAGGAATTTATGTAACTTTGATGACAGTTTCTGGTGTGAAGTTTGCGCAATATGCATCTGCAAACTTTCTAGAAATATCATTACTGACTGGAATGAGTAATATCATTATGAATTCATTCAGAGCATTGTTAAAAGTTATTTCTTAATTGTTCGATGTAGTTAACAAAAGATTTATGATTATCTTTGGCTTCAGATGCTAAGTTTAATTGGTATTGTACTTTGATCTTCCTTCTGCTACCTTACTTAGTTTTGCTGAACTTTTTGAGAGTTTTTAATGCGGGTAAGTTTTGATTTATTATAGGCCTTCCATTGTTCTGTTTTGTTTCATGTTATACCTTATTAATGCTGTTATTTCATCATACTGGTTTATTTTTATTTTTTTATGTTTTTATTGGTTATAAGTCAAAAAAATCCCAGTAATTAACTGACATAGTATCCACATCATGCCCAAGCTAACACAAGTGGTCATGTCTGTGTCACTAGCAGCTTTGATAATCAAATATGCATTCTGCCAAGACATATTACGTGAAGAGAAGCCTCACTTTGCCCCCATAGGCATAGGCTCATAACCATGTCATGTTAAGCAACTGCACAGCCATCTCCATGAACACAAATGTGTGTGCATGATAAAAACATGCAACTGGACGTGAGTGCACACTCAACAGCATCAAAGAAGTAAGTCAAGAAAACATGAGCAAGAGAAGACCTAGCGATAAACAGAAAATGAATGATGATGGGGTGCAGCCATTCATTGAATTCATGGAGGCATTGAACATTACTAGCAATGTGATTCCTATAAACAGGCAGCCATGAAATGATGAGCGAGAAAAAAACTATTGTAGGACAATATGGTCATTTAAGACATTTGGAATTATAAACAGGTACAACATCCAATGCAAGAATACTGGACAAGACACAAACAATGTGGGGACAAAGGCACAGACTCCTATACATTGTGAAAGTGGATAGTACAACAGTTGTGGCAGTAGCATGCAGGATGTGAAGGGTTTGACGTCAGACACAGAAAAGCTCTGTTATTAGTGACTACAATTCTCAAGGCTGTGCCAGGCAACCACTAATGTCAAGGGGAACAACAGGTCCCTATCAGTTCATCGAAAAATCAGTTCAGCGAACAGCATTTTCAGTTCAATTACATCAAACATGCTGTTTGTTGAACCCTCATACTGAGATTGCTGTACAGTGAAGATCGGCAAATGTGCCCTTTCCTCACTGTAGTGCAGTCTTGGAGTTGGTATATATATATATATATATATATATATATATATATATATTTAGCGGGTGCCCCCACATGAGGGGAATTTAATGAACATCATTTCTGATGAAATACCGTTCATTGAAGTAACAGTTCGATGTAATAATGTAGACCCGGAACAACATATAACTTTTTTTATAATGCATAAAGTGAACAAACTGTGAAACTCATAACATGCAAGAATTATGCACATGGGATACGTGGCATATGTTAGTAACCCTGTATTGTGATGCAGCAACATGCACATACCTAACAACAATGGAGTATGAGCTGTACATCCATAGTATACCTTAAAGGTGGGTCAGAAATGGAAGATGGTTTATCTTGAACTGGGTCAGTACAGTACTGAAGACCACAGTACACTCACCAGTACATTCATGTTGTAATGTTAATGTGAGACAATGTGCACGTCATATTGCAAGAGGTCATGACAACACAATCAGTAACATTTCTCATATGAGCAGGCTGCTACAATAAAAAAGAACAAGGGGCAGACCTCAAGGGAAGCAAACTTAGAATTACCTCATGTAGACCTATCAACTATCCTTGTTTTGGAGGAACATTCTTATTTTCAGGCCTGAGTTACCCCAGCATAGGCTGTCCCTATTTTTGGAGGTATGTACCTGTTTTCAGGCTCAGTTTATGCTTTCACACAATATTTGGAATCCCCCTCCACACATGAGATTTTTGAAGTCATATAGTGCACATAAAAACACACTACATGGCCAACATACAGCTGGCAACAGCAATTTAGAGAAACAGGACACACAACTTGCATCTCCCCTTTTTGTGAAACAAAAATAAATGATCCTGTGTGATGGAATTTCCAATACATTTCATTAAATCTACAGAATTTACACTGTTTCTTTGATAATGTTCTTAAATCTTTCTAGCATTTCTCTCTATTTTTTAAACATGTATTTCTGGGTAGTATACAACATTCCTAATGAAAGCACAAAGACTTATGTGATATCTGATATTTAAATGTTATGCTAATTGGATCTCTAGATTGTTAGCTGAATGTTCCTCCTTTTCAAGCGTCTTTGCTCCTGTTGTTCAAGTCAGCAGGTTAAACGCACATGAAGAATTTACCATGCATAAGCCTTAACAATGGCAGTAATTGAACCAGTCATAACACATGTCCCCCAGAAGATAGTGCACATCTTTGCATATTTACAGGGATCCTTTACATAGTCATTATTGACAGATATCCCCCAAATGGCCATCACAACAGTGGTTTAGGACTTCAGATGAATAAATTATGTTAAGACAAGACAGGATAACCAACATTGTGGAGAATGTAACACATGACACTGGTAGAACAGACAAAATTAGGGATGACATTGAACCCTTGCTGATGATACCAACAGTTTTCAGACCACTGGAGTAGCAGTGAATGCTACAGAAGTGGTGGGAGAAGATGTGAGTGTAACAACACATTGTTACAGTGGGAACAGTTGTTACTGGGCAAATAAAATGCACTTATGTGTATTTGAACCCATGAATCTGTTAAATTATATATTCCCAACTAAATGATATTAGCAAGGTATGCTAGCAGAGTACTCAGGGGAGAGGGGGCTGCCAAATGGATTTCAGGGGAATAGCCAACCTGATATCAGGCAAACATAATGCACTTATCTATTTTCAAAATTATGAACTTTGACATTGCTAATGTAAATTCAAGGGCATAACTATAATATGCCCCATCACAAGAGGTTCAGATATATACGTATAGATATATAAGGTATATACCAACTCTACAGGGATATGCAATAGACTTACATTTAGAATTAATGCAAGTGAATATCGAATGCACATGGAAAATATACATTAGATGGGAGGGAGGGGGAAGCATACAGCCACTATATGAGTTTGTGCAGGATGTTAGTAAGGCATGCTGTCTGTCAGATGGACATAGCACACTGATACAGGTTTATGCTTATGTAGCATTGCTACCAGGTAGTAGTGACACACAGGTGAGATCAGTGTAGATTCAAGCCCTGCCTAAGTCATGTTCCCATGAGTACTGCCCTAGCTAATAATGACACAAAACAAGTTAAAAAGATCTTATGAGAAATCACACATCTGGAGGAAGGTCATCAACAGTTTGTGTGTGAATGACTATGGATATGGTTTAAATTGAGCACAACATATAGGTGAGCAAACAACACACTTTGAAAGTGTGATATCCAAGTAGAATTTATCACAACACCTCTTTGTGGTACGTCATTATTGTCCATCACAAATTGTGTTATATACTGTTACAATGTACAAATGAGATTTGAAACCCTGCCTGCCTAACTCATAGTCACATGATATGTGTATTAGCTATTTGTACAACAGCTGTAAGAAACTACATATTTGAAGGGAGTATGACAACATTTTGGAAGACTGACAAAAGAAATGAGTATTGTGCTGCAGATAATAGGAATCGATGGATCACAACCCTCAACACACTTAACAGATAATTCAAACATCACATCAGGGTTACAGTGAATTGTGCAAGCTACATAGACCAATATCACTGTTGTTATTCTCTGCACAATGACTCTAACCTTCATTGCACTACAAACAGTAGAACTTCTATGGCCAAAGCACATTCTCAGCTTTTTTGCCACAGAACAAGAAATGAGAACCACTATTTCCCACTGTTGAATAATGATGTGCCTTTGTGCTAACTGTTGCACAATGTAAGATACAAAACAAATAGACTGAGAAACTTTGCATGCTTGCAAAGAAGTACAACACATAGGGAATCAACATCCTCTAACCATCAAAACACAATAAAATATTTTGCCTCACACCTGCTGAGTAAGCCATTCCTGCATGTCGCCAATTTCTTTTTCTTACACACTCATAGAAGGCATTGACTGCTGGATTTGAACAGCTGCCTACATAACTCACCATTATTTATACCTTTGCACTAGCTGCTGCAACCACAGAAGAAATCGTATCAAAGATATGAGAAAGCAACACAGTTGAAGGGTCAACTTAAGCAGTGGGTTTGAATACATATGTCCTCCCTTAAAGAGAGTACAACATTTAAGGGATCAAAACTCACCACCTCTGTAAATGTTACCACTAAAAAAACTGTACTATCATATCTGTTGAGTAAGCAAGTCATGTCTTTTATTAGTTGCTTTTGTACACATTCATACCAGGTACACGCTGCCAGATTCAAACACCTGCCTACCTAAGTCAGCCTTCTCTAGACCTGTACAAATGACAGAAAAAAATCACATCACAGTTGTCAGTAGGCTGACAGGTGAAGGAAGCATGAGTCAGGTATGGAAATGTGCTTTGTGAAACAGACAATATGTGGATCAGCATATACACCATTACATATTAGTAATTATATCTTCACATCAGGAGTACATCAAAGCATCAAATCTGTGATAATTAAACTGTCTCCTTGTACTGATACCAGTATTCCTTTGTGTCATGCAGTGGGGCTATGTTAATAGCATGAGGGACAGCATATGAATACAAACACAAATTCTAAACCATTTTTACCATAGATCATGAAGTGTCAGTTACTGTTACTTAAGTTTGGTTAGTAGTGCCACATGATGCCAAGTATTGTGCATTGGAGACAGTAGAAAGAATACTTTTTGTATTATTCAAAAGAGTTCTATCACGTGTGATGTGATACGTTTGTTACTTCAGGTGAATTATTGTATTAGGGAATGAAATATACAAGTAAGACTGACGCTAAGTATATATTACTGAAATAGAAGTCATAATAGACCAATACATTTCATAGTAATGTTGTAACAATGAAGTCAAAAAGGGGCTTGGACTGCCATGTGTCCAACATGTCATAAGAAAAGAAAATGTGCAGAAAGGAAATCGCAAGGATGCTGACACAGGGACTGAACAGGATGGTGTTGGCTGAGAGTTACAGCTGTTTCATAGTGGAGGATCATCAGTGCTCTCCACATTATTATCCTCCAGACCACTGCATTGTGCATTGTTGCCATTAAGTATTGTGCATATGTGCTTTAGTGACAGTTTGCTGTTATGTGTATACAGTGTGAGGGATCACTGTGCAGGATGTGCTTTAGTGACAGTATGCTTTTACGTGTATACACTGTGACAGATCACTGTGCAGGATGTGCTTAAGTGACAATTTGCTGTTATGTGTTTACAATATGAAGGATCACTGTGCAGGATTTGCATTAGTGACAATTTACTGTTATGTGTATACAGTGTGACAGATCACTGTGCAGGATGTGCTTAAGTGACAATTTGCTGTTATGTGTTTACAATGTGAAGGATCACTGTGCAGGATGTGCATTAGTGACAATTTGCTGTTATGTGTATATGGTGTGAAGGATCACTGTGCATGATGTGCTTAAGTGACAGTTTGCTGTTATGTGTATACAGTATGAAGGATCACTGTGCAGGATTTGGATTAATGACAATTTGCTGTTATGTGTATACAGTGTGAAGTATCACTGTGCAGGATGTGCATTGGTGACAGTTTGCCGTTATGTGTGCACAGTCTGAAGGATCACTCTTCAGTAAGTGATTAGTGACAGTTTGCTGTTATGTGTATACAGTGTGAAGGATCACTGTGCAGGGTGTGCATTAGTGACATTTTGCTGTTATGTGCTTATGGTGTGAAGGATCACTGTGCAAGATGAACATTGGTGACATTTTGCTGTTATGTGCATACAGTGTGAAGGATCACTGTGCAGAATGTGCATTCATGACAGATTTCTGTATTGTGTATACAGTGTGAAGGATCACCATGCAGGATGTACATTTGTGACAAGTTGCTGTTATGTGCATACATTGTAAAATATCACTGTGCAAGATGTGCATTAGAAACAACTTGCTATGTGTATACTATGTGAAGCTCTGCTTTGCATAGCATCCATTAGTAACATGTTGCTGTTATGTGCATATGGTCTGAAGGATCACTGTGCAGAGTGTGCATTAGTGACAATTTGCTGTTATGTGTACACAGTATGAAGGATCACTGTGCAGGATATGCATTAGTAATAATTTGCTGTATTGTGTAAACAGTGTGAAGGCACATCATTCAGGATGTGCATTGCTGACAATTTGATGTTATGCATGCAGTCTGACAGATCACTGTGCAGGATGTGCATTGGTGACAAGTTGCTGTTATGTGTATACAGTGTGAAGAATCACTGTGCAGGATGTGCAATAGTGACAGCCTGCTGCTATTTGTATGCAGTGTGACAGATCACTGTGCAGGATGTACATTGCTGACAATTTGCTGTTATGTGTATAAGGTGTGAAGAATCACTGTGAAGCATGTGCATTTGTGGCAATTTGCTGTTATGTGTACACAGTGTGAAGGATCACTCTGCAGTAAGTGCATTAGTGAGAGTTTGTTGTTATGTGTATACATTGTGAAGGATCACTGTGCAGGATATGCATTAGTGACATTTTGCTGTTATGTGTATATGGTGTGAAGGATTACTATACAGGATGTGCATTAGTGACAGTTTGCTCTTATGTGTATACAGTATAAAGGATCACTGTGCAGGATGTGCATTAGTGACAATTTGCTGTTATGTGTATATGGTGTAAAGGATCACTGTGCAGGATGTGCATTAATAAATATTGGCTGTTATGTTTATACAGTGTGAAGAATCACTGTGCAGGATGTGCATTTATGCCACTTTGCTGTTATGTGCATACAATGTGAAGGATCACTGTGCAGGATGTACATTAGTGACAGTTTGATGTTGTGATGTGTATGCAGTGTGAAGGATTACTGTGCAGGATGTGCATTAGTGATAGTTTGCTCATACATGTATACAGTGTGAAGGATCACTGTGCAGGATGTGCTTTAGTGACAGTTTGCTGTTATGTATATACAGTGTGGAGGATCACTGTGCAGGATGTGCATTAGTGACAGTTTGCTCTTATGTGTATAAAGTGTGAAGGATCACTGTGCAGGATGTGCATTAGTGACAGTTAACTGTTGTGTGTAAATGGTGTAAAGGATCACTGTGCAGGATGTGCTTTCATGACAATTTGCTGTTATGTGTATACTGTATGAAGTACTGCTGTGTAAGGCGTGCATTAGTGACATTTTGCTGTTATATGCATATGGTGTGAAGAATCACTCTGACGGGTTCACATTAGTGACAATTTGCTGCTATGTGTATATGGTGTGAAGGATTGCAGAATGTGCATTAGTGACAATTTGCCATTATGTGTACATGGTGTAAAGGATCACTGTGCAGGATGTGCATTAGTGACAGTTTGCTGTTATGTGCATACAGTGTGACAGATCACTGTGCAGGATGTGCTTAAGTGACCGTTTGCTGTTATGTGCATACAATGTGAAGGATCACAGTGCAAGATATGCATTAGTGACATTTTGCTGTTATTTGTATATGGTGTGAAGGATTACTGTGCAGGATGTGGATTAGTGACAGTTTGCTCTTACATGTATACAGTGTAAAGGATCACTGTGCAGGATGTGCATTAGTTCCAAGTTGCTGTTATGTGTCTACAGTGTGAAGGATCACTGTGCAGGATGTGCATTTATGGCACTTTGCTGTTATGTGTACACAATGCGAAGGATCATGGTGTAGGATGTACATTAGTGACAGTTTGACGTTATGATGTGTATACAGTATGAAGGATTACTGTGCAGGATGTGCATTAGTGACAGTTTGCTCTTACGTGTATACAGTGTGAAGGATTACTATGCAGGATTTGCATTAGTGACAGTTTGCTGTTATGTATATACAGTGTGAAGGATCACTGTGCAGGATGTGCATTAGTGACAGTTTGCTCTTACGTGTATACAGTGTGAAGGATCACTGTGCAGGATGTGCATTAGTGACAGTTAACTTTTGTGTGTAAATAGTGTAAAAGATCACTGTGCAGGATCTGCATTAATGACAGTTTGCTGTTATGTGTATGTGTTGTGAAGGATCACTGTGCAGATGTGCATTAATAACAATTTGATGTTATGTGTATACAGTATGATGGATTACTGTTCTGGATGTGCATTAGTGACAATTTGCAGTTATGTGTACATACTTTGAAGGATCACTGTGCAGGATGTGCATTAGTGACAATTTGCTGTTAGCTGTATACAGTGTGAATTACTGCTGTGCAGGGCATGCATTAGTGACATTTTGGTGTTATGTGCATGTGGTGTGAAGAATCACTCTGCCGGGTGCACATTAGGAACAATTTGCTGTTATGTGTATAAAGTGTAAAGGATCACTGTGCAGGATGTGCATTAGTGACAATTTGCTTTTATTTGTATGCAGTATGAGGGATCACTGTGCAGGATGTGCATTAGTGAGAATTTGCTGCATTGTGTTTACTGTGTGCAGGATCACCATGCAGAATGTGCATTACTGACAATTTGCTGTTATGTGTGCAGTGTGACAGATCACTGTGCAGGATGTGCTTTAGTGACAAGTTGCTGTTATGTGTATACAGTGTGAAGAATCACTGTGCAGGATGTGCATTAGTGACAATTTGCCGTTATGTGTATATGTGTATATGGTGTGAAGGATCACTGTGAAGCATGTGCATTTCTGACAATTTGCTGTTATGTGCACACAGTGTGAAGGATCACTCTGCAGTAAGTGCATTAGTGACAGTTTGCTGCTATGTGTACAGAGTGTGATGGATCACTGTGCAGGATATGCATTAGTGACATTTTGCTGTTATGTGTATATGGTGTGAAGGATTACTGTGCAGGATGTGTATTAGTGACAGTTTGCTCTTACGTGTATACAGTGTAAAGGATCACTGTGCAGCATGTGCATTAGTGACAATTTGCTGTTATGTGTATACGATGTAAAGGATCACTGTGCAGGATGTGCATTAATAAAGATTTGCTGTTATGTTTATACAGTATGAAGAATCACTGTGCAGGATGTGCATTAGTTCCAATTTGTTGTTATGTGTCTACAGTGTGAAGGATCATTGTGCAAGATGTGCATTTATGGCACTTTGCTGTTATGTGTATACAATGTGAATGATCACTGTGCAGTATATGCATTAGTGACAGTTACCCTTTGTGTTTAAATGGTGTAAAGGATCACTGTGCAGGATCTGCATTAGTGACAGTTTGCTGTTAATGTGTATGTGTTGTGAAGGATTACTGTGTTGGATGTGCATTAGTGATAATTTGCAGTTATGTGTACATACATGAAGGATCACTGTGCAGGATGTGCATTGGTGAAAATGTGTTGTTATATGTATATGTTGTGAGTGATTACTGTGCAGGGTGTGCATTAAAGACAATCTGCTGTTTTGTATACGCAGTGTGACAGGTCAGTGTGCAGGATGTGCATTGGTAAGAATTTGCTATGTGTATACAGTGTGAAGGATCACTGTGTAGGATGGGCATTAGTAGCAATATGCTGTTAGGTGTATACAATGTGAAGTACTGTTGTGCAGGGCGTGCATTAGTGACATTTTGCTGTTATGTGCATATGGTGTGAAGAATCACTCTGCAGGGTGCACATTAGTGACAATTTGCTGTAATGTATATACAGTGTAAAGGATCACTGTGCAGGATGTGCATTAGTGACAATTTGCTTTTATTTGTATACAGTGTGAAGGATCACTGTGCAGGATGTACATTAGTGACACTTTGCTTTTATGTGTATGCAGTGTGAGGGATCACTGTGCAGGATGTGCATTAGTGCGAATTTGCTGTATTGTGTATTCTGTGTGAAGGACCACCATGCAGAATATACATTACTGACAGTTTTTTGTTATGTCTATGCAGTATGACAGATCACTGTGCAGGATGTGCATTGGTGAAAAATTTGTTGTTATATGTATACAGCGTGAAGGATCACTGTGCACGATGTGCATTAGTGACAATTTCCTGTTATGTGCATACAGTGGGAAGGATCACTGTGAAGCATGGGCATGCATGACAATTTGCTGTTATGTGTACACAGTGTGAAGGATCACTGTGCAGGAAGTGCATTAGTGACAATTTCCTGTTATGTGCATACAGTGGGAAGGATCACTGTGCAGGAAGTGAATTTTTGACAGTTTGCTGTTATGTGTATAAGTGTGAAAGATCACTATGCAGGATATGATTTAGGGACATTTTTCTTTTATGTGTATCGGGTGTGAAGGATTATTGTACAGGATGTGCATTAGTGACAGTTTAATGTGTATATACAGTGTGAAAGATCACTGGGCAGGATGTGAATTAGGGACAATTTGCTCTTACATGTGTACAGTGTGAAGGATCACTGTGCAGGATGTGCATTCAAGAGAATTTGCTGTTATGTGTATACAGTGTCAAGGATCACTTTGCAGGATGTGCACTAATAACAATTTGATGTTTTGTGTATATAGTGTGAAGGATCACTGTGCAGTATGTGCATTAGTGTCTGTTTGTTATTATGTGCATACAGTGTGACATATCACTGTGCAGGATGGGCAATGGTGACAATTTGCTGTTATGTGTATACAGTGAGAAGGATCACTGTGCAGTATGGCATTAAAGACAATTTGATGTTATGTGCATACAGTATGAAGGATCACTGTGCGTGATGTGCATTAGTGACAGTTAACTGTTGTGTGTGCACAGTGTGAAGGATCACTGTACAGGAATGGCAGTAGTGACATGTTACTGTTATGTGTATATGGTGTGAAGGATCACTGTGCAGGATGTGCATTAATCACAATTTGATGTTATGTGCATACAGTATGAAGGATCACTGTGCGTGATGTGCATTAGTGACAGTTAACTGTTGTGTGTGCACAGTGTGAAGGATCACTGTACAGGAATGGCAGTAGTGACATGTTACTGTTATGTGTATATGGTGTGAAGGATCACTGTGCAGGATGTGCATTAATCACAATTTGATGTTATGTGCATACAGTATGAAGGATCACTGTGCGTGATGTGCATTAGTGACAGTTAACTGTTGTGTGTGCACAGTGTGAAGGATCACTGTACAGGAATGGCAGTAGTGACATGTTACTGTTATGTGTATATGGTGTGAAGGACTGCTGTGCAGGATGTGCATTAGAGTCTGTTTGCTGTTATATATATGCAGTGTGACAGATCACTGTGCAGGATGTGCATTGTTGACAATCTGCTGCTATGTGTATACGGTGTGAGGGATCACTGTGCCGGATGCGGATTAGTGACAGTCTGCTGTTATGTGTATGCAGTATGAAGTATCACTGTGCAGGATGTGCATATGTGATAATTTGCTGTTATGTGTACAGAGTGTGAAGGATCACTGTGCAGGATATGAATTAGTGACATTTTGCTGCTATGTTTATAGAGTGTGAAGGATCACTGTGCAGAATATGCATTAGTGACAATTCGATGTTGTATACAGTGTGAAGGATCACTGTGCATGATGTGCATTAATGGCACTTTGCTGTTATGTGTATACAGTGTGAAGGATCACTGTGCATGATGTGCAGTAGTGACTGTTTGCTATGTGTACACAGTGTGAAGGATCATCGTGCATGATGTGCATTAATGGCACTTTGCTGTTATGTGTATACAGGTTGAAGGATCCCTGTGTAGGATTTCCATTAGTGACTGTTAGTTAACTGTTATGTGTACATGGTGTAAAGGGACACTGTGCAGGACGTGCATTAGTGACAGTTTGCTGCTATGTGTATATGGTGTAAAGGATCACTGTGCAGGATGTGCATTAATGACAATTTGATGTTCTGAGTATAGAGTATGAAGGATTACTGTGCAGAATGTGCATTAGTGATAATTTACAGTTATGTGTATATGGTGTGAAGGAAGGATTACTGTGCAGAATGTGCATTAGTGATAATTTACAGTTATGTGTATATGGTGTGAAGGAAGGATCACTGTGCAGGATGTGCATCAATGACAATTTGATGTTATGTGTATAGAGTATGAAGGATTACTGTGCAGAATGTGCATTAGTGATAATTTGCAGTTATGTGTACACAGTGTGAAGGATCACTGTGCAGGATGTCCATTAGTGACAAATTTCTGTACTGTGTATACAGTGTGAAGGATCACCACGGAGGATTTGCATTAGTGACAATTTGCTGTTATATGTATACAGTGTGAAGGATCACTGTGCAAGATGTGCATTAGTAACAATTTGCTATTATGTGTTTGCCATGTGAAGTACTGCTGTGCAGGGTGTGCATTAGTGACATTTTGATGCTATGTGCATATGTTGTGAAGGATCACTCTGCAGGGTGCACATTAGTGACAATTTGCTGTTCTGTATACAGTGTGAAGGATCACTGTGCAGGATGTAGATTAGTGAGAATTTGCTATATTGTGAATACTGTGTGAAAGATCATTATGCAGAATGTGCATTACTTACAGTTTGCTATTATGTGTATGCAGTGTAACAAATCACCATCCAGAATGTGCATGGTGACAATTTGTTGCCTTGTGTATACAGTGTGAAGGATCACTGTGCAAGGTGTGCATTAGAGACAGTCTGCTGTTATGTGTACGCAGTGTGAGAGATCACTGTGCATTATGTGCATTGGTAACAATTTGCTGTTATGTGTATACAGTGTGAAGGATCATTGTGCAGGATGTTCCTTAATTTACAATTTGCTGTTATGTGTATACAGTGGGAAGGATCACTGTGAAGCATAGGCACGTGTGACGATTTGCTGTTATGTGCACACAGTGTGAATGATCTCTGTGCAGGAAGTGCATTAGTGACAGTTTGCTGTTATGTGTATACAGTGTGAAGGATCACTATGCAGGATATGGGTTAGTGACATTTTGCTGTTATGTGTATATGTGTGAAGGATTATTGAGCAGGATGTGCATTAGTGACAGTTTGCTCTGTGTATACAGTGTGAAGGAACACTGTGAAGAATGGGCATGGGTGACAATTTGCTTTTATGTGTATACAGTGTGAAGGATCACTGTGCAGGAAGTGCATTAGTGACAGTTTGCTGTTATCTGTATATGGTGTGAAGGATTACTGTTCAGGATGTGTATTAGTGACAGATGATGTGTGTATACAGTGTGAAGGATTACTGGGCAGGATGTGCACTAGTGACAATTTGCTGTTATGTGTATATCGTGTGAAGGATCACTGTGCAGTGTGTGCATTAATGACAATTTGCTGTTATGTTTATACAGTGTGAAGGATCACTGTGTAGAATATGCATTGCTAACATTTTGCTGTTATGTTTATATGGTGTGAAGGATTACTGTGCAGGATGTGCATAAGTGACAATTGATGTGTGTATGCAGTGTGAAGGATTACTGGACAGGATGTGCATTTCTGACAGTTTGCTCCTATGTGTATACAGTGTAAAGGATCACTGTGCAGGATGTGCACTAGTGACAATTTGCTGTTACATGTATACTGTGTGAAGGATCATTGTGCAATATGTACATTAATGACAATTAGCTGTTATCTTTATACAGTGTGAAGGATCACTGTGCGGGATGTGCGTTAGTGACAATTTGCTGTTATGTGTATACAATCTCAAGGATCACTTTGCAGGATGTGCAGTGTTGACAGTTTGCTGTTATGTGTATACATTATGAAGGATCACTGTGCAGGATGAACATTATTGACAATTTGGTGTTATATGTATAGAGTATGAAGGATCACTGTGCCAGATGTGCATTAGTAACAATTTGCTATTATGTGTTTACATTGTGAAGTACTGCTGTGCAGGGCATGCATTAGTGACATTTTGATGTTATGTGCATATGTTGTGAAGGATCACTCTGCAGGGTGCACATTAGTGACAATTTGCTGTTATGTATACAGTGTGAAGGATCACTGTGCAGGATGTGTATTAGTGACAGTTTGCTTTTATGTGTATACAGTGTGAGGGATTACTGTGCAGGATGTGCATTGGTGAGAAGTTGTTGCCTTGTGTATACAGTGTGAAGGATCAGTGTGCAGGGAGTGCATTAGAGACAGTCTGCTGTTATGTGTATGCAGTGTGAGAGATCACTGTGCATTATGTGCATTGGTAACAATTTGCTGTTATGTGTACACAGTGTGAGTGATCACTGTGCATGATGTGCATTAGTGAGAATTTGCTGTTATGTGTATACAGTGGCAAGGATCACTGTGAAGCATAGGCATGCATGACAATTTGCTGTTATGTGTACACAGTGTGAAGGATCACTGTGCAGGAAGTGCATTCGTGACAGTTTGCTGTTATGTGTATACAGTGTGAAGGATCACTGTGCAGGAAGTGTATTAGTGACAGTTTGCTGTTATGTGTAGACAGTATACAGTGTGAAGGATCATTGTGCAGGATATACATTAGTGACATTTTGCTATTATTTGTATATGGTGTGAAGGATTACAGTGCAGGATGTGCATTAGTGACAGCTGATGTTTGTATACAGTGTGAAGGATTACTGGGCAGGATTTGTACTAGTGACAATTTGCTGTTATGTGTATATGGTGTGAAGGATCACTGTGTAGTATATGCATTAACTACAACTTGCTATTATGTTTATACAGTGTGAAGGTTCACTGTGCAGAATATGCATTGCTAACATTTTGCTGTTTTGTTTATATGGTGTGAAGGATTACTGTGTAGGATGTGCATTAGTGACAACTGATGTGTGTATACTGTGTGAAGGATTACTGGGCAGGATGTGCATTTCTGACAGTTTGCTCCTACATGTATACATTGTAAAGGATCACTGTGCAGAATGTGCATGAGTGACAATTTGCTGTTATGTGTATATTGTGTGAAGGATCATTGTGCAGTATGTGCATTAATGACAATTTACTGTTATGTTTATACAGTGTGAAGGATCACTGTACAGGATGTGCATTAGTGACAATTTGCTGTTATGTGTATACAGTCTCAAGGATCACTTTGCAAGATGTGCAATATTGGCAGTTTGCTGTTATGTGTATACAGTATGAAGGATCACTGTGCAGGATGAGCATTAGTGATAATTGGCTGTTATGTGTACACAGTGTGAAGGATCACTGTGCAGGATGTGCATTAAAGGCAGTTTGCTCTTATGTGTATACAGTGTGAAGGATCACTGTGCAGGATTTCCATTAGTGACAGTTAACTGTTGTGTGTACATGATGCAAAGGATCACTGTGCAGGATGTGCATTAGTGATAATTTGCTGTTTTGTGTACACATTGTGAAGGATCACTGTGTATGATGCCCATTAGTGAAAATTCCTGTATTGTGTATACAGTGTGAAGGATCACCATTCAGGATGTGCATTATTGACATTTTGCTGTTATAGGGATACAGTGTGATGGGTCACTGTACAAAATATGCATTAGTAACAATTTGCTGTTATGTGTATACAGTATGAAGTACTGCTGCGCAAGGCTCGTATTTGTGACATCTTGCTGTTATGTGCATATGTTGTGAAGGATCACTCTGCAGGGTGCACATTAGTGACAAATTGCTGTTATGTATACAGTGTGAAGGATCACTGTGCAGGATGTGCATTAGTGACAGTTTGCTTTTATGTGTATACAGTGTGAGGGATCATTGTGCATTATGTGCCTTGGTGAGAATTTGCTGCATTGTGAATACTGTGTGAAAGATCACCATGCAGAATGTGCATTACTGACAGTTTGCTGTTATGTGTACGCAGTGTGACAGATCACTGTGCAGGATGTGCATTTGGACAATTTGTTGCTATGTGTATATGGTGTGAAAGATTTCTGTGTAGGATGTACATTAGTGACAATTTGCTGTTATATGTATACAGTGTGAAGGATCACTGTGAAGCATGGGCATTTGTGACACTTTGCTGTTATGTGCATACATTGTGAAGGATTGCTGTGCAGGAGGTGCTTTAGAGACAGTTTGCTGTTATGTGTATACAGTGTGAAGGATCAATATGCAGAATATGGGCTAGTAACATGTTGCTATGTGTATGGCGTGTGAAGGATTATTGTACAGTATGTGCATTACTGACAGTTAATGTGTATATATACAGTGTGAATGATCAATGTGCAGGAATTGCACTGGTGACAGTTTTCTGTTATGTCTATGCGGTCTGAAGAATCAGTGTGCAGGATGTGCATTAGTGACAGTTTGCTCTTACTTGTATACAGTGTGAAGGATCACTGTGCAGGATGTGCATTAATGACAATTTGCTGTTATGTGTATACGGTGTGAAGGATCACTGTGCAGGTTGTGTATTATTGACAATTTGCTGTTATATGTATACGGTGTGAAGGATCACTGTTTAGGGTGTGCATTAATTACAATTAGCTTTTATGTGTATATGTTGTGAAGGATCACTGTGCAGGATTTGCATTAGTGACAATTTACTGTTATATGTATACGGTGTGAAGGATCACTGTGCAAGATGTGCGTTAGTGACAAGTTGCTGTTATGTGTTTAAGGTATGATGGATTACTGTGCAGGATCAACCAGATTATAGAATAGTAACAAATATTGCTTTCAATGACAGATAAAAACAACAAAATATTACAAATGATGGTGAGAAAGAGGTTGGGGTGAGAGATAGTTATTACAAATTCCATATACATTTTTAAGATTGTGTACATCCAGATATAAATGTCTAAGACCATAAATAACTATTACAATAATGCTTTGATATCCCTCGATCTCAGATTTAAAAACATTCTACAGAAAGTATAAGTAATTCAAAAGTGGTTTATGGATAATAAAATTGCATTTGGCCTGACTCTATGTTACTGTAAGGTATGACTACTGGAAGTCAGTACTAAAATGTAAAATGCATATCACATTTATTTTCTGTTGCCTGAGACTGAACCCACATCCATCAGCCTTTAGCTAACAAATGGGTAGTTCAAAGCTACATGAGTTAATTATACAGGTTGGTAGAGTTTGTAAATATGGAATACACATTCTCATGCAGCATTCTGACAACTACCTGTGGCCTGTAGTTCACATATGTGATAACCTATTGGTAAAATCAGTGCTAGTTTGAAATACATACTTATCCTATGTTGCTCCAAGTTGTTGCAGACTCTCCTGTTCCATCTTCCACTTTCTTCCATCTCTGCAGGAGCTACACATAATAAAAACACAGTAACACAGAACCATGTGTGTTACCATGTTCATGTTATGAACTTGTAATGCTTTACCACCATTGTCCCAGTCTACATACATCCCATAAAACACTTCTAGAGTATCAACTTCCCAGACACATTTGTGAAGCAAGGCTAGGCTTTGAAAGGATTCCATGGGTCATTATTCTACACCTAAGAATCTAAATGGTAGTGCATTGCATGATTATGAGACAACAGTACTCAGGTGGTTAGTGGGTCATCTAATATTTTCCCCTTGACAAAGGAGGCAATTTTTTCACAATTTCTTGTCATTATAATGGTGATGGCACTTCACCCATTGTGGGATGCCAGCAGCATGGAGGATAGACTTGACCAGACTATTCCAAGGCTCAGCTGAGATCTGGTATAGCTCTCCTGCCTCTAGCTGTAGTCTGTAATTTTTTACAAGGAGGTGTACAAATATCTTCAAATTCTACTGACACCATCTCTGTTTACTAAATGGAGCACTACACTCACCATTACTTGCCATGCCTTCCCTTCAATGATCTTAGGAAAAATGGAAATGAAATGCTGCCCAAATCTTATTGCATGTCCTCAAGCATGTGAGTAATGAAGACAACTGTTGAACACCACATTTGTGCAAGAGATAGCAAATAAATGGCCTATAATTAATATATTTATTATTTCTGCATAATCATTTTAGGTGAGAAACATAGAAGTAACACCAGGTCATGTGTGCTGATCAGTATATAGATTTCTAGATAGCTAGGCAGATGCTCCACAGTGACTCCAACTCATGCTGTTTACTGTTGATATCTCAGTTACATTTCAAGTTACATTGCTCCCACTTGTTTATATGCAGTGGATGATTTATAACATTCATAAGTGTAGCAGTCATATACATAACCATGTAACCACATGCATGATATTGGTGTTCCTCTGTATTGTACTTATGTACATTTTTCTGTGTGGTATTAGTGTCAGTGATGCAACAGGTAGCACAGTTGTCTTTAGTGTAGAAGGCTGTGGGTTCTATTCCAACACTAGGTAGATCAATTACTGCAGTGCAGCATAAAGGGGTGCTGCAGTCCTGTGTTTGCTATCCTTTGGATGAGATGTTAAACCAAGGTCTCATCTAATTGAGTTGCTGGTAACTTCTGTGGATGTAAAATATTGCATGGTACCTAAAATAGTCAAAGAGGTTTGCCAATGTCCTGGCCAAATTTACCATAGTAGTATAAGTGCCACTTTGGGTTTCCCTGAAAAGAGCTTACTAGCCTAATGGGGCTAACCCAGTCACAAAGGATAAATAAAACTGTAAACAACATTACAGGGTGCATTGCTGTGACATAAAAAAAAAGTATTTTGTGACTGATTGCATATAGCTATTGGAATAGAACCCATGACAAAATAAGACATGAGCTTATGAATGCTCTGTATTAACTAGTAATGCCACAGAGGAACTGACATTTGGAGTGTGAAAAGTGAAGACTACAAACATGTACATGACTGCAATATGCATCTTTAACATATCCTACATCTTTATATGCATCAGGAAATATACAAAATTATTTGGTAATGTGCATGTGTTATTGTGCCCACCATGTCTTCAAGTATCATTTGCTCATGTCTGGGTTGTTATTCTATGGTAATGTGCTACATATGTAGACTCACATGGTAGTAGCCAAATGAACATGTTTTCAACATATGACATGCCTGTAAGTATTACATTGTATAATGCTCCTTCATTACAGAAACAATATGATGTGGAAATGCTTATACTTGGAATACATTATCCTTGCATGAATTGTGTTTATGTCTTGATTGCTGACTGGCACACAATGATTCTAAGCTGATGTGCATGGCAGATGACAAACTGTTAGTACATGCTTAATTTTTTTGAGTTTTGCTCTACAGTCAACTCTTCCCAGCAGCACTTCTGCAAGCTAATTATCATGCAAAGAATGACCCAAAATGTCAGTTGTAGTTTACAAGACCCTCAATGTGCATGTGTGTGATATGCTTGTGTTTTAACTGACATCATTATTAGTTTGTGGAGAGGCCAAAACTAGAGCAGTAGGATCATTCAGAATGCAAATATGAGGGGTTATGTACCCAAGCATATTCTGAGCAGATTTACATATGACCGTTATTCTGAAGCAGTGTGATCTACATGTGTTCAAGTCTGTTTGATGTGTATGTCTATAACATGTCTTTCTGGAATCAGTTATGTGAATTGATATTAGGCTTGGGGTGTGAAAGTGGCACAGCACATCTGTACAAAGTGATACTACACTACTGTGACACTACATTACCCACAAAATGTATACAGTGTGGTATACAAGGCAGTAATTTTAATGCAGAGTGTTTCTTTAGGAATAGGTGCATTATGATGTACAAATGAAAAATGTTTACATGCATTATACCACAAGACAGATTAGAGCTATACTGTCCCTTATGTGGAGTCAAACACTGCACCTATTCACTGTAACTGAGTACAGACATCAATGACACACTGATCCATCAAGAAAACTACTTTTCTGACTTAATTGATGTCTAATAGGCTAAGTAAGGTGCACTGATGACGATGTCCTTCACATGCATAATTGTTTATTCAGGTTTTGCTCTAGGATGGAACTTATGATTCCATAAGGGGCATTAATGACTGCCACTGATGTACAATGCCAGTCATCATGCAGCATATGAAGATGACATGGCATAGTCTAAATTGTAGGAATTTGTCACATTATCACAACTTGAGGTAAAGAGTACCTTCACAGGATTTGAACACAGCAACACTGGTATTACAATAGAACATTAACATTGTGAACATGTTATGTTACTGGTACAGTTAAATAATTAAGTGCAAGTCCAAGTCATTATTCTTCTACAATGGGCAGTTAGTCTGCACTACACTTATGCTGTCAGACTTTTGCAGTTTTTTGTTACATAATACAGTTGTGATACTGGGGGATAGGACAGATATCAATGTAAAAAGGAAGGTGAAGGTGCTGACATTTTCTGCTGGGCAGACCTACCCTGGAATTTATTAGAAATCATGTAGGCACCAAGCTAAACTTACAGAATGTAAGTGGGTTAGTGAGATGAGCAGCAGTGCTAATCAAATATGCATGCTGCTCATTGCACTTATACATTTCTAAGCAACTTTTCCTGGCAAACAACTGTGTTCATGGCCATGAAAAGGTGCTTGCAAGCTTAAGCACAGCATATAAACAAATGGGTCACATACAGGCAATGCTCACATAAATGCATGTGGAGTAGTCCAGGCACAAAAAGCACAGATACAGGGAAATAATACAGAACAAGGGGGAGTGAAATGGGGGAAATGGCACACTAAATTGCATTATTTTGAATAATTAATGTTGAAGGGGAAATGTTTAAAGTGGACACACATCCTCAGGCAAATGTGACGAAAGTGTGTAAGAATCATTTCTGACATAACTCCTGCAATATCGATGTAATGATAATTTATGTGAATGAAAATCCAACAGCTGTGTAGATAAATAAAAATGGACATGCTAATAAAGAATGTGATAGGGACATAAAGCTGCAGAGTAACAAATGAGAGTGAAATGTGATATACATGTTAATTAAATGCTGACTTGAGATAACAGCAAGGGCAAAAGTTACATTATGGGATGAATGCACAGAATGATATACAGAGAATTTATTTGTGGAAACTGACACCACTGCTGTATTCTCAACCTCAGCATCTATACAGTAGAGCAAAAGGGCCTTACAGCTGTAATGTGTGGTAAATAGGTTCATAGGTTCATAGGTTGGTACTAGGCTATCAGCCCTAGGGCCTATATAAGCCTAGCCATAACAATTCCCTGGCTATTTCTTCCCACATTATTTACTTTCCTGGACCCCTGTCTAGCAGGGCAACTGACATGATCGCTGGGGTGAATTTCCTTTCTCTCATCCAATCGTCAAGGTTCCTCTTGAAGAGGTCCAAAGAGGCACTCTGCTTGACATGTATGGGCAATCTATTCCAGAGTCTGGGGAGTCTCTGGGTCAGGAACCTATCCCTCCAGCATGTTTTGTTTATTGTGATGACAAGGTTTAGATCCCTGGAGCATGTAGCTCTGAGGGATTGGGATTTCTTTAAGTGTAGCATGTCCAACAGCTCTGGGTTTGACATGGCCTTGTATGTTAAGCAGAGATCGCCTCTGAGTAGACGATATGCGACAGAGTATAGCTGGAGTTTTTAAGGCGGTCAGCGTAGGGCATCTGCTTTAGGCCTGTGATTCTTTTAGTGAGGTATTTCTGAGGCCTTTCCAGTTGTTGCAGATGTCTTGAGAGGTACATACCAAATGGGGTGTTGTATTCTATAATGGGTCTAATGAGGGATGAGTACAGTGGGACAATGACCTTTTTGCTGGATGAAAAGCCCTTCGTGATGAGGTGTGCCACATAGAAGGATTTCCTGACTGTTGTGGTGATGTGGTTATCGAAGGTGAGACCACTGTCCACCTGTGTCCCTAAGTCTCTTATCACACTTTCTGTGTTTAGTGTACTGCCACCTATATGGTAATTCATGGATACATGTTTTTCCCAAAGGGGATAACAATACATTTCTTGGCATTGAGCTTGAGCCCATGGCTCTGGCACCAAGCATCTGTTTCTGTAAGGCCCTTTTGTAGAGTATCCACATCATTTGGGGATTCAATAATGGCTCCCAGTTTGCAGTCATCTGCAAACTTTGTTAGCCAGAGTCCCTTAGTGTTGACCTGTACTTCAGAGAAGTAGATGCCGAACAAGAGCGGCCCCAGGACTGAACCCTGAGGTACTTCACTTGTCACTTTTCTGGAGCTGGATTTGGAGTCGGCTACTTTTACAGTGTGGGTTCTATCAGTAATCCATTTAGCAACCCATTGGGTGACATAGGGATTAATACCCAACTTAGTAAGTTTATCTATGATTCCGGAGTGGGGGATGGTGTCAAAGGCCTTGGCAAGGTCTAGATAGGCTGTGTGGACCACCTTACCCTTGTCCATGGCTCTGGAGACTGATTCAAAGAAGTCAATCAGGTTCAGGAGACAAGATCGGCCCTTCACAAACCCAAACTGGGTGGGGTCCAGTGTTTGAAGGTTGCCAATGTCTTTGTTTATAAGTTCCATGATAATACGCTCCATGGCCTTGCAGATAAGGCTTGTCAGACTGATGGGACGGTAGTTTCCGGGATCCAAGGTGGATCCCCCCTTGTGGATTGGGATAACTGTAGCTCTGCGCCACTCAGTGGGCACGAAACCTGAGGTGAGGCTATGATGTGTTTTTGCAAAGAAATGACAGTGGCACCAATAGGAAAGTAGTCATAATCTATGAGCATGTAAAAGACAAGCAAGTGTTGCATAGCTATGTAAATGCTAAATGATAATCTAATAAGAAACAACATACATAAGTGACAAATGACAACACAGAATGGATGACACGTCATGAGTCCAATTTTGCCATTGGTGACTTGCAAACATCTCTGACATTGTAATACTTGAGCAGTAACATAACAGCAATTCAATAGCAGTGACAAAATAGAAAGTGTTGTGACAGAAGACTAGTCACAGTTTCTGATGGCCTGGAGGCAAACCATGTAGTAAAAAAGGCTTATGGAATCACTCATCTGCCATTAAGATACATGGTTTGATGAAAACAATTGCAGTATTAAAGACATGTCTGCATGAAGACATACAATACAGAGCAGAATTATCTTGCGAATAGGTAATACATGTGAGCAATGAATGACATAAGGAACACTCATATCAATTTTTTCAAACACATGCCTGAACAGATATCAAAGAGAACTGCATAACAATTATGCTCACCACAAAAATATGCATATTGGTCATGTCATGAAGAAACCCTTGAAGGGTTTACAGCACCTTCCTATTATATAAGGTACATGGATGACCTGTCTGGTAGGAAAAGGCCTTTAAAAATGTCCCTTTGAGTGTGGCATTAATAAATTCTCTGTGTGAATGCCACTGTTTTCTAACACATTTGTCAGACAGATAGACATTACTATTGGCTGCATGTTGTCCCTGACAGGAATTGAACAGCAAGCCATGGGACTGTACTGACTAATGACACGTGGATGAACCACAAGCAGCACAGTGGAAGCTTTAACACTATTATGAGAATACATTTATGCTAAATTATTATATCAGATGTATGTGTTGTAAACAATGTCTGAGATTAAAGCAATGGTGGAAGCCTCTCATACTGTAAATGGGCAAATTATAACTGTGCTGGATGCTATTCATGCATTGCAGAATAAGATAAAAGGAATGGTGGAGGCATATCATACTGTAAATGGACACATTGTAACTGTCATGGATGCCACTCATGCATTACAGTATAAGGGTCAACAATGCTAAACTGCACTGAATGTGGATGGGGAACAGATGAGCATTTGACAACAGAAAATACATGCTATTTTACAGGATGAATATGCCATGGTAGGTGAAAATTAATTTATGATGATGCTGATGTATGTTGTGCTGTACTTTCTGGGCTGGACTGGAACCAAAGTCTTCTTAAGATAAAGTCTTGTTGGCTGTTTACTGCTGAATTAGAGACACAGGGCTTTGCATGACTGCATCTTGTTTAAAGCACCAATCCTTGCAAATTGCACACTGATAAAGAAATATATTTTGCAGCACAATACTATTTTACTGTAAGCACAGTTACTAATAAATAACTTATTTGTATAACAAACAAGATGTACGATGGTAGTTTACAAATTTAATGTACAAAGATTTTTCTTCACAACCAATATAGATGATGGCTTTCCATTCCCCAGTTACCTTGGAACCTAGGTTCCTACATATTTCTAACAAATGATAGAGCAAAATCCCAAAAAGGGAAGGCATCACTGATCAGTATTAGCAAAAAACTACGGGCATTCATAAAATTGTCTAAGGCCAGCTTCGAGAGAAAAATTGCACAGGACACTAAGAATAATCACAAGGCTTTCTTTAGTTATGTTAGGAACCTGGGTGGTAATTCCCAGATATGCTCAGAATTAGTCCAAAATGACAAAAAATACACTGAACCCACAGACATTGCCAACATCCTAGCTAACAGGTTCAGCGCAAATTTCTCCCCCCCCTCCCCACCAAAAGGGCAAATATCTATCCCAGCAGAGTGCTGCCCCCCTGACATCTCAGATGCTCAGGTAAGAGCCGCCCTCTCCAAAGCAAAAAACACAGCATCAATGGGACCAGGCGGTGTTCCAGTCTGCGTCCTACATGAACTCCAAGAAGAGCTAAACCCAAACATAAAACTACTGTTCAATCTCAGCCTTACTACAGGATATGTGCCCAAAGAGTGGCGTACAGCAACAGTGGTCCCTCTCCATAAAGGTGGTGCCTCAGCGGATCCTGGAAACTATCACCCCATAAGTCTGACTAGCTTTGTCTGCAAAGCTATGGAAAGGATCATCATGGACCTCATAAATAAAGATATTGGGGACCTACAGACACTGGATCCTACCCAGTTTGGCTTTGTTAAGGGCAGATCCTGCCTCTTAAACCTGGTTGATTTCTTTGAAACAGTCACCGAGGCGATTGATGAGGGGAAGGTGGTCCACACAGCCTACCTGGACCTCGCAAAAGCCTTCGATACAATACCCCACTCGGGCATTATAGATAAGCTCACCAGCTTAAATATAAACCCCTATGTCACTAGATGGATTGCAAACTGGCTCAAGGACAGAACCCACATGGTTAGAATTGCTGGAGCCATGTCAGACTCCAAACCAGTTACAAGTGGTGTCCCACAAGGCTCAGTCCTGGGACCTCTCTTGTTCGGTATATATTTCTCGGAGGTACAGGCCAACACGGAAGGACTGTGGCTGACCAAGTTCGCATATGACTGCAAACTGGGCACCATAATCGACTCTCCAGCTGACACAAGCATCCTCCAAAAGGGCCTCATAGAAACAGACAACTGGTGCCAGAGCCATGGCCTCAAGCTAAATGCCAAAAAGTGTATAGTCATCCCCTTTGGCAAAAACAAAGTGCCCACAAATTACCACATAGGTGGTAATCCATTAAGTACAGAAGAAGTAATTAGGGACCTGGGGACCCAAGTTGATAGCAATCTCTCATTTGACAACCACGTGGAAAAAGTGGTTAGAAAAACATTTTATATAGCCCACCTTATCATGAAGGGATTCACATCTAGATCAGGGGAGGTCATCGTGCCTCTTTACTCATCCCTCATCAGGCCCATAATTGAGTACAATGCCCCTTTTGGGATGTACCTTACCAGACACCTGCAGCAACTGGAAAGACCCCAAAAGTACCTCACCAAGAGGATCAAAGGGCTCAAACAATGCCATATGCTGCTCGGTTAAAGAAACTCCAGCTCTACTAAGTGGCATACCGCCTGTTTAGAGGCAATCTGTGCCTGACGTATAAAGACATGTCCAACCCGGAATTAATGGACATGCTGCACCTCATAAAATCCAAATCCCATCAAGCTACGCGCTCGAGAGACTTGAACCTCAGCACTGAAATAAATAGGACATGCTGGAGGGACAGATTCATAACCCAGAGGCTCCCTTCACTCTGGAATAAAATCCCAGTCCAGGTTAGGCAGAGTCCCTCATTGACTCTCTTCAAGACGACTCTTGATGAGTGGATGGGAGATCGTAGGTTTACCCTGGGTATCACTTCTGTGTCACTGTTAGACAGAGGCACAGTATACTAACCTTGAAAAAGGGCATAGCAAAATAAATTTAAAATGGGTGGCGAAAGCCAAACACATTCTGGCTAGGCTTATAGATGCCCTAGGGCAGATAGCCTAGTATGAACCTATGAACCTATGAACCTAAAGCTGAATTTTAATAGTCTACTTATACTGTTCTCACACACTTAACATCCCGTTTTTCCTTCTGGTATCTTTTTTGGGCTTTTGTGGGAAATCATGTAATATCTGTTTTTAGACTTTTCTATAGTCCTTCTATGAAACCATTTAATATTTACTTGCAAGCACTTCTGCTGATATGAGAATGCCCGTAATATTTGTCTTTTAGAATTGTTTTCATACTGATTCTATAAAGCCATATACATTCACAGGAGTCTGAAAGGAAACATCTGTGAGAATACATCAAACTGTTCTGAAGCTGATATTGAGAAAACATGTCTTTCAGGAAATATCGTGTGGAAACCATATACTACCGATTTTATAAAAACATGTCCATTAATAAAAGTCTGTAAGGAAGCATTTATTAAACCATTCTGCAGACATGAAAAAAGCATGTAATACTTGCTTTCCAGAATTGCTTTTTAGGCTTTTTTCTGATGCTGTGAAAAAGCTTGTCTGTTATACATAGTTGTTCTTTCTTCAAAACACATACACAGTATGGATGCCCACTTTACATTGTTAAGCTCTACACCTACATTCAAGCAAACTTTTTATTCTATGCTTTATCTTTTAGCATATTTACAGAAGAATTAATTTCAATCTTTTATGCACTGTTAAATACACTCTAACAGTAGGAGTATCACTACAATTGTGAGATGTGTCCTTATGTGAAGGCATTACATCATATTACTGCTGTAAGGGATCTGTGTGCCTGTAATTGCTGCATAAATCAACAACAAACAGCATGTCATCTTATTACCTTTTGCCACAGGACACTTCCTAGATATGTTATTTAAGGAAAATGTAATTGCATGTCATCATTACTCTGATAAAAGCACTGCTATATGACAAATTGTCACAACTTTTAGTAGAAGGGATTGGCATCTATACATGCACAACATAAATGTGCTTTACAACAGCATTAGCCATATGTACAGTCACAATAAGACTAACGCAATATAGTATGAACAGTAATGAATGGATTTGAACTAACTACCTAAGAGCGCAAGCTACAGATTACTGCCTGAATTACAAGCACCATACAACATGTTGAGGTACAACTGAGACAGTGCACAGTTAAATGGATGACATCACCACTGTGTATTACCTGGATGTTTATGCTAAAAACTGGTCAAAGTGTATAATAGCACTGTCCAGCTAAACATCATATATGTTTACACAGTATGTGGTCAAAGAGCCACTCACAGCTGGGGTCAGACATCATATATATGTGGTAGTTGGCCTCAGACATACTGTATAGGGTCTATATCATTTAAATGAAAGTTCAGAATGTCAAACGTTGCAAACAGCGAAAATGCAGATAATCAATGTCTGTTTTCTGAGATTGAGGTACAGTGAAGATCGGGAATTTGCCCTTTCATCACTGTAGTGCGATCTCGGAGTTGGTATATATAATTAGTGGGGGGTGTGGGGGGGCACAGCCCCCCACAATAAAGGATTAGATTATCTGCATTTTTGCTGTTTACAACAATCGACATTCTGAACTTTTGTTTAAATGATATAGACCCCCTGTATATGTGGTTACAAAATGAACAAAGCACAGTATCGAAGTCACGCATCACAGGAGAATTTGCACTCCATTTGTGACATACTGCAGGTATGTTAACATTATACATTAATTTTGTGGCCCAAAGTTAATTTCTCTGTGGATACTAGGATTTGCTAGTGTCACTGTAAATCCATCTCATATTTAGAAATTAGGTGGCTATTGAAGTACTGATGGAATCAAACCACCTGCCTATCCACTTGCCCCATCTATATAGTAAATTATCAACAGCAAGCACTACAGGAGAATGAATACAACTGAACCATATAACATCTATGAAGGGATGACATCAGCCAAAGAGATGAATATGGTGACATTGTTTTTACACCAATCTGGGGTTGTAAAAGTTGACACTGCAATTGTGTGTAAATATTCAGAATTAATTTACAGTCACATCTGTAGAAGTTATGCACTGATCTATTCAAACATCCTGCCTACCTATTTATACATTCTAGAGAATAGTGTAAGACATGCAAGCACCACAGGTGAAGTCTGACATTTAAATAGTGACAGTTCACTTGCGAAAGAATGACCTCATCAGTGTGTTGCACCAAGTGTGTATGCAGATAGTATAATTTAGTATTCATGTGCTCTTATAATGCCACACAAAACAGCTGCCATTTGAAAAATTTTAACCTTCTCCCCCCACACCACTTAACAAATGTGCGCATCACTTTTCCTCTTAAAACATTAAATGAATATTTTTTTCAGTCTATGACACTCTTATTTGAAGCATTACTTTATACATTTCTGGACAGAATATTGCCTAAAAAAAGTTATGTTTTCTTTAAGTAATGTCTAGAAAACTGTAATCATTACAGCACAAACAGTATGCATTGATGAAATCATAGTGAATTTTCAAAATGCTTAAATGTCAACATGTAAAACTTTGAATCACAAAACATCTGTCAACCAAAGGATTTAAAAAATCTAAACCACTAAACTAAACCACTGAAGGGAAAACAACCTAAAGTCTGGGATAGATTTTAAATATTGTTCTTTGATTCACAAAAAGTTGCTGAAATAACATGTTTTGCATTATCATACATTTTCTGAAGGATATGAAGTCTGAAATCAAATGCCTGTTGTGTGGTGATTGCAGTCCTCAAAAAATGTAGAAAACCTCCAATCGTATGATGTGCAGACCAGAAAGTGGCAAAATATGGGTATTTTATGAAATCAGGGACAGTTGAGGACTATGTGATTTCAAATTTCTTCTATCAAATAGCAGCCACAAGTTTTCCATCTTATTTCACAGAAATACATTCTAGTTCAATGAAGCCTGATGGTTACCTGAGCAAATGACTAGAGGTAAATTGCTTTAATCTACAATTAGCCCCTCCACCCTTACCCACCAGTTACAGCTACTTTGCCAGCTGTGTATACCTCAGGTATGTGATAAAAGTAATGTCCACAATGTATTTTGCATGCACAGTATCCACCCAGCACATACACACAGGAAAGTATTCCTTACTAACTTGCTTCAGTCATATCATATTAGACCTACAAAGCCAGAGGTCAGAAGAACTGAACAAATGAAAGCAGTCAGTAATATTTCGCCCAGGGATAGCTTTCACAATTAACAAGTATAGCTTATCTGTTGCCTTGAGACATGTCCATTTATGATACCTTGCCAGTAGATACCCTGATGCTATATCCCTCTTCTCAAAAAGGGAAAGGTTGTTTAGTCGCAGTTTAGATACAAGTAACCATCCAATTATCCAGTTTAATCTAAAGGATGCTGGAGTTTCATTTTGTTCAACTTGCAGGGGACATCTGTTTCAAAAGTGAGGTTGGCAGTGGGTAATAAATCTATCTCACCAGCATCTTTTATTTATGAATTGGTGGAGATGTAAGTCCCCATTTCTGTTTTTAGCAGTGCTATTTGTCTTACAACAATACAGGAGATTAAGGAAGATGGGGTCCTTAATGGCTACAGAACACAAGGCATAGATCACCATGTAAAAATCTGTAAAAAACTGAGTAAAGTGATAGCATTTCTAACCTTTTCAGGTAGCACATTTGGCTAACAGTCTTTTTGGTTAGGCACTACTAGGATCTTTCCAGTTTATTTATTTTCACTTTGTTGATCAGTTTAGTTCCACTAGGTCAGCAGCCTCTATTTAGGGGATTCCTGAGGTGGCATTCATACTGACTGAGGTAATTTTTCAGGGCACTTAGGCATTTTCTTACACTTTTTGATAAGTACTTTGGGATTTTTACGTCTATCTAAACTTCCAGTTACACAAGCAGATTGGGCATCAGTTTAATACTTCATCTAAGTTATGGCATACTCAGGAGCACAGGTCTTTTCTTACGGTGCCTGCAATGTGTCAGTACTGCAAAGTTAATCCTTCCACCTGGGAAAGGAACAGAACCCAGAGGACTTTGCACCAAAGGAAAGTGCGCTACCTATTGAGCTATTGAGACTGCCGTTATTTATTATATTTTGGAAGCTACTTCCTGAAAAGGACATTGTACTGAATAATTTGTCTACTTAGGGCTACCTACATAGACTCATAGGTTCATAGGTTGGTACTAGGCTATCAGCCTTAGGGCCTATAAAAGCCTAGCCATAACAATTCCCTGGCTATTTCTTATTTTTACCTGGATGACCAACAGAAACACCACCAGTTAACTGCCTAAGACAGTTCTGCATCATGGACACATCTGTTTGCAATCTCTGAACTATAACACCATGGAGTCATTATCATTTTTTCAAATGCTTAATTGAATGAATCACTAATCACTGAACCCTATTCATTGACAGCTCAATTAAGCAAACGATTGTTTCAGAGAAAAATTTCCTAGGGAAAGGATGTTGTTGGCCATCATCAAGGATTTGCCCTTTTCTCCACTGTCGTGTGATCTTGGAGTCGGTGTATATAGTTAGGAGGGTATGGGGGTTGAAGACCCCCACATGGGGGCAGGGCAAAGCCTCCAGTTTGCAGGGTTTTAAATTTTCTTGTATTTGTTCCAGTCGGTAGCTGGCCTACAAGTTTTTCTCCCTTGGAAATATTTGGCTTGAACAGTCATTTGCTTAACTGAGCTTTTGCTGATTTGAGTTCCATGATTAGCAATTTGCTCAGTTAACCTTTTGACGAAGTAACATAAACCCAACACCATATTACCAAGTATCAGCTGAGCAGTAGGGCCATGCTTCTCTTTCTGTTCCCCACAAATGAATGTGCCACTTTTACTTTAAACACTGCCCTCATTAATTTAGCATGTTGTTTCTCAAATCCATCCATTCAACCACAACCCTTTTTCTCATTTTACATATGGGGTAAAATGACTCTAATGAATTGATGCTACATCATAGTTCATCTTTTCTAGTATAGTCAACAATGTTGGAACCATTATCCTTTTATTATCCCTTCGCGAAGCCTCAGTAGCTCAACAGGTAGCAATCTTCTCTTTGATGCAGAAAGCTGAGGGTTCTATTCCTCCACCATGTAGGTAGATTAATTTTCCAGTACTGACATTGCAGTGCAGTATGGGTGTGGGTACTGCACTCCTGAGTGTGTTTTCCTTTGGGTGAGATGTTTACTTACCTATGAACCTGAGATCAAGAATCTAAGCTACTCCTGGAAGTACCGGATGTGTGTAAGGCAGATGTATCTAATACGAATAGTAGCTGCATCTCTTGGAGTGAAACCAAAAAAGAAAACTGAAATCTGATGAGTGGACTTTTGCAGAGCTGTCTCCTGTGCTTGAGGAGTAGGTGCCTTAGAAACAGGTATCAGATGGGCTGAGGTACAATGACAGACGTTGGTATATGCCAGTGTCAATATATGACAAGGCGTCGTAGTCTTTGGTCTCTTTATTTAACCACCAGCAAATCATAATCAGTTTGAGGAGGAAAACACATCCACATCATAAAGGGAGAGACAGGCTTTGCTGCAGATAAAAGAGAAAAGGAGGACTCAACAGACAAAAGGGGACTAACCCTGCTGGGATAATGAGTTCCATAGCTATAAGTCAGACAGTTTTAACTTCAGCTGTGATCTATGGCCCATTAGCTTTTTCAGTTGTATGATCTCTGAGGAGTTTGCAAGTTTTAAACTGTTCGAGTCTTTCCAACTTGCTCTTATCCTTTCTGTTTTGAGGCAATAATGTGATAAAGGTCCCTGAGGTCTCAGAAGCTTTTAATCATGTTTCATGCCACTGCTCAGTACTGTTACGCAATTTTAATAATACTACTGTTCCTAATGTTGTGCTTAGTGTTTAAGTAGATTAGATAGCCTGAATGCCTGCCTGCTGGTTGAATCTGCTTGGCACAAGCATATTTGCTAGCACAAGCCACAGAATACATAAACCATTCCATTTATTCTTTGTGAGGAATAACTCTGTGCAATGAGGATGTTTCCATATTATCGGTGTTGAAACTAAAATCTTTGGAATACTACACACACACACACACACACACACACACAGATATATATATATATATATATATATATATATATATATATATATATATATATATGTAGGTTACAAAGACATGCATCTGGAGCATTTATCCCTGGGCCTCCGTGGAACCCGGTTAACAAATGTTAAATAAATAAAAATAAATAATACATAAATAAATAAATATAAAGTGTGTGTGTGTGTGTGTGTGTGTGTGTGTGTGTGTGTGTGTGTGTGTGTGTTTATATATATATATATATATATATATATATACATGTGTGTGTGTATGTATATATATGTATATATATATATATATATATATATATATATATATATATATATGTGTGTGTAAAGTGTACTTTTCAATTTTCTCATTTCTGATGAAATCCTTATAATTAAAGAATGAAAGTGCTTAAATACACTTGTTCTGTGTGTTTCACCTAGCTAATTTATGAAGTTTGTTTTATAATATATATATATATACATATATATATATATATATATATATATATATATATATATATATATATATATACAGAGAGAGAGAGAGAAGTATGTTTATACAATGGTACACACACAGTATCATTTAAGTGTTTTATCACTTTAAGTTTTGTGAATGCTAATTTTAAATGGTTTTGATTGGCTAATACTATAATCAACTCAAATGTTAGGTACTGAGCAAAACAGGGAAGTAGTACGGCTCGAAGAGGATATCCACACTTATACAGCTACCAGCAAAGTTCTAAGGCTTTAAAGTCAAACTTTTGGTCGCAATATGTTAAAAGCCACAGTTTTTTCAGAAAAATAACTAAACGCTTAACTTAATCAAAGCATTTTTCGTCCGTTACATCCAGACTTCTTTAGATACTATACTCACATGATTGAATCATAGTTTTAAAATGAGGTTGTGAATGATTTTAACAATTTTAATAAAGTTCAACAAATGTAAAATAAATAAAAAAAATAAATAAATAAAAATAAATAAGTTTGTTTGTTGTCACAGGACAAAATTGCTCAGCTGTTTTTGTAGCAAAATATGTTTTTCTGTGAAGACAGGTGGAAGGATTCCTTTCGGTTATTATAGAATCATTTTTGTCCTTAATATCTTGTGTGTGGATGTTTTTGCTAAATAAAATACATACTTTTTAAGTTAATAATGATTGATTGTTATGTTTATCAATTATTTTAGCCAGAATGAGTTAGTAGTGCAAAGCAACACATTTTTTTATTTCAACAAAAAATAAATCCAAATCGCCTTTACATCCACCACGAAACACAAAAAGAGAAAGAAAGCAGTCCTGTTCAACTATAAAATGACCACAATCGGACAGTAACTTAGTGCTTTCATCCACTCTTTATTTGTAAACTTCTTCAGAAATAAGATTGCCCTTCCCAAGCTTCCTTTTATATTACTAATTATCAATTACGTACAGGAAATGACATAATAACCATTCTACTTAAAATAAAAAATACATATATTTCGGAATTTTATAGATTATTTGGACTTACATATAAACATTGACAAAGGGAAAAAAAAAGTTTTGTGAGTAGAATCTATAGGAAACCAGTGTTCACTAATCAATACCCGCACAAAGACAGTTTACATCCGCATCATATGAAGAGGGGAGTTATTAAAGGACAGATCATTAGATTGAGTAGATTGATTTCAGATGGTGATATTTACAAGGAAGAAGTTCAGTTCCTTAGAGGACTTTTTGTTTCCAGAGGTTACGATTTAGAATGATTAAAGAAGATAGAAAAAGAAGTTTTGGTATTAGGAAGTGGGGTGGCATCACCTATTTTACATTCTACAGATATTTTAGTGGGTCCAGTGAAACAAGGTAAATTAGGGGACACTGAAAATGCAACACAAAATACAACAAAGGGCTACATGAGTGCATTTCCACTTCCAATAGTGAACTGGAAGGTTATTTTAGGGAACAAAGAACTAGTTACTACATTGGGATTCGTGCCCAGATTCACATATAAGAAAATAACTAACATCAAAATTATGTTAGAATCTGGAAACAACACAACCACTGCTTCAACTAGGTTAAGATGCAACAAAAAGGCCACTTTTGCATGTCAGAATTGAAAACAGTGTAGGTTTGTAACTAATTCTTCATTTGTGACGCTTAGTCATTCTAACACTACTTTTTGGGCTAAAGATGATTACAATTGTAACAGTGAACATGTAGTATATTTTGTTACATGTATGTCTTGTGAAAGTTACTACACTGGAAAAATGATAAGAAATTTAAAACGTAGAATCTATGAACACAATTTAGCGATAAAAAAGAAAGATAAAACTAATTCTTTAGCCAGACATGCATTATCATGTATTGACTTCAGAAAGTTTGTATTTTTTGTGTTAGAAAGATTGGAAAAAATGCCCTATTATGGAGATTTAAATAATACAATAGAGTGTAGGGAAGCTTTTTGGCAGTTATACTTATGAGCAAACAGTGCACCTGGTTTAAATGAAACTATAAATTTAAAATGTTTTTTAAAATACAAATGACAATATTTGTCAAATATTTAACAATAATTTATTATTTTATTTATTATTTATTTTACATTTGTTAACCGGGATGGTCCGACTGGATACATGTCCTTTTTCAGCGGAGGCCCGGGGGGAAAAGCTCCAACAGAGTTACATTGATAATTAGGTACAGTAAATGAGCTGAAAGAACTTAACAAAAACATAGGCTATTTACATACAAGTACAAGACTGCCATTACTATTTCTGAGATTACTACAAATGTAACATTAATAACATATTAGCAAGGACGGTAGGCAGTATAATGACATAGAGTTAGACAGGATACATATTTCTTTATCACAGTATACAAAGTACTTATCATCTTAGCTAGTTGTTTATGTTTTAGTTAATGGCACAGAGCTAGTCTGGGTTTGAGCAAGGACATAGCCAGTGTGACTTGAAGTGGAGTTTTAGACTATTTTTGAATTGACTTAGAGAAGTTGCAAGCGTGATGTTATTTGGGAGAGAGTTCCATATTTTACCAGTGGTGTTGGCAAATAGCACGTCACCACCTAGGTTGAGAGATTTAGTTGTTTGGACAAGGAGTCTGTTTGCTGAGCGAAGGCAGCTTAGATTGGAGTAGGGAGTCATTAAGTTTTTAGTGCTGGGGTATTCTCAGGTTGTTTAAGGATTTTGAAGGCCTCTATGAGTTGGGACTGGTGAAGAAGGTGTGGGAATTCTATCCATCCAAGCTTTTTCAGGTTAGTACAGTGGTGTGTTCTGTAGGGTAGGCCTGTAACGAACCTGGCGATGTGATTATAGCAGGATGAGAGCTTGGCCAGATCAGATTTGTTAAGGTGAGTGAGGACAGGAGAGGCATATAGTAGGGTAGAGAGAAGGTGTGAACGGGCTGTGGCTGCCCTGGCATTCGGGGTAAGGAAGGCTTTAATTCTATATAGGGTCCCAAGTTTCTTGTTGACTGACTTAATGGCTTGGTTGATACGTATATCAAATCTGAGTTTATTGTCAATGTTTACTCCTAATAGCTTTGTATAGGTGTCTGGGGAGATGATGGTCCCATTATTGGATTTTATAGTGAAGTTTTCAGTCGGAGATCTATTGGTTGGGTAGAAGAGAAGTAACTTGGTTTTGTTTGGATTTAAGATCAGGAGATGGTTGGCAAGCCAGTTTCGACTTTGGTGAAGCTATGTTGGGTGGTAGTTAGTAGATTTGCAAGAGAGGCATTGGAACATATTATAGTCGAGTCATCTGCATATTGAATGCAGGTGGCTTCAGGGATGACTGTTTGGATGTCGTTTATGAAGACTGAAAAGAGGAGAGGTCCTAATATGGAACCTTGAGGAACTCCTATGGTATTTGGTAGTAGGCAGGAGAGCTTGTTTTGCCACATTGCTGCTTGTTGTCTCCCAGTGAGGTAAGCTTGAAACCAGTCAAGGGCTGGAGTATCTAGATACAGGGTTTTTAAAGTATATAGAAGTAACTGATGGTTTACCATATCGAAGGCTTTCGATAGGTCCAGGAAGAGAGCGGAGGATATTTTTTTATTATTCCGGTTAAGATTAATGTTTTCAGTAAAAGAGAGGAGGGAAGTGGTTGTACTATGATGGGGTCTGAATCCATGTTGAGAGTCTGTGAGTAGTTTATTTTGGGTTAGATAGAGCATTAGTTGGTTGTGCATGCATTTTAATGTATTTTATACATACATAATGTATTTTATACATACATACATATTTTTCTTTATTTTTTACATGTATGTTTTTTTTTAAATGGCAAATAGACATTCATTATTCATTAGTTGTTTACTTTTTTTTATTTCTTTGCACATACTGAATGGCTGGCAATGTGCTCCGGAGCTGTGCAGCCTGTGTGGCTACCCAAATGGTCCTTATTATAAACTGTCACTGGGAACATCTTTCAAGTCACTTCTAGGAGGAAACACATGCTTAACAGAGAAAACACAATTATGAGGCTCTCCTTCTCCAGTATGGATGAGAGATGGGAGATCTAATGGTGGACATTTAATAATTCTTAAAGATGGATTACTTAACTATATAAATACATGTTTAGATATAATCAAGGCTGATTAGTATTGAGTTTTAGTTCTCTGTAAAAGAGCTTCTACAGAATGCAGAACTGCTAAGAAAGTTTCATATGAAGAGAGTCAGAGAGGAAGCATTGCAAACCAGTCTTGTAGTAGCAATCCCCCACAGACAATGTGGAAGTGTGGCAGCTAAGGGATCTAAATATAGACTCTAAGTATACAATAGGTCTAAACCCATCATTTCTGCATTGTGATAATAATCTTAGTACTGAACTTAGTACTAAGATTATTATCACAATGCAGAAATGATGGGTTTAGACCTATTTTATACTTAGAGTCTATATTTAGATCATTTCTGCATTGTAATAATAATCTTAGTACTAATTTGTTGAACTTGTACTGCGGTGGTGGTGCTGCGGTAGCATTGCTGCCTCAGAGTAAGACGTTGTCCTGTTCGATTCTCAGCTAGAGCGTCTTCTGTGGGGAGACATGCGTGAATGGGCATACCTTCATTGAAGGTTGTGCGTCACAGCTGGCAACTCGGCACGTAAAAATCTACTGCCAATCATTAGCAGACCGGAGTTCCGCTGTGGCGACCCCTAACCGGGAAAAGCCGAAAGACACAACAACAATTAATTTGTTGAACTTGCAACAGAACAAAAAATATTGTTTACAACAGTCAGGTAATCCTAGGGTGTCTGGCTTAAGAAGCTACGATTTTTTATTGAGTGAATGCTTGCTCATGCTGTTCTTGCCATGGTAAAGGTTATGGAACATCCTAAGGTTATGGACCATCCTTCTTCAGTAATTCTAAAAGAGGTTTTACTACTTCTGAAAAATTAGAAATCCATTGAGTAGAATAGTCCACTAAACCTAGAGCAGCTTGAAACTGTTTACTAATTACTGGGCTGGGAGTGGATTGAACAGCAGTAATGCGAGACAGTAGAATGAGCTGAACTCCTGCACAAATGCAATATCCTAGATATTCGACCTGTGGCTTCCACAGCTGCAGTGTTTTCTTACTGACTTTAAATACTACATTTGCTAGTTCTGTTACTAAGAAATAGTATCTCATTGGCAGCTGGCACTGTGAAACAGGATCTTATGTGAAGAATAAATCATCTATACATTGCATTACATTAGAGCCCTAGGAAAGCTGCATTTTGTTTGTCATTTCATTTCTCACAAAAAAGAGTAGCTGATTCTGCATAACTGTGGTAATCTAGTCCAGATATAGTTCCCTCCTTTTTATATAAAAGCAAATAAGTATTGGTTTTGAGGATGAATCAGGATAGAGGAACAAAAGAAAAATGCAGAATAAATATCAATATTTGAAAGGCATGAGCATAAGGCAGGATAAACTTTAGGATTGTAGCAAAATGTTAAACTACTGAAAAAGTCGGCAGGACTACTGCGCTGACAGCTCTCAGATCTAATATGCATAACTGCATTTCTTTACCTGCTTTTCACTGGTTATAAGGACTGTTGGCTGGCAATAAGATACCATGTTGAAGCAGTGCCAATATCAAAGGTTAATTCCCTTCTTTCCTTCTGAAAAGGGAAAGAAACGGGATATCGTATTACTTTAGGATGGGTTCATGGGATTTTAGAGTAATATTTACAGGCTACATCTTTTACAAAATCAGCTCTGTTATCACAACAAGTCCAAGTTGTGATGGAACAGAACAAAGTGATTTCTCATTGTTTATGATGCTGAGAATGTGTTCAGTTTCATCCTTGTTTGGGTAAGATTCACATACTTATGGCTCCAAGTATTCACTAGGAATATTTAGGAAATCTCTACTGGGGTACAGTCAATTGTACCTCTAAGTTTACACTGCAGCATTCTATCTAAAAGTTTTAATGTGTCTGAAGTTCCTACAATAAATGAATGACTGTCTTTTGAGGAAGCAATGTGAAGAGAGACTGAAGTGGTGTCAGAATTGTCACTGGGATCCCTGACATTCCCCTTCATTTAACTGCACTTCTTAAAATAGGATGATTCTCGCATCCACTTGTGACATTCAGTGACAACACTGGCATCCGCTAGCATTATTACTGAATGGGTCGATGCAGTATCTAGGAGAAAAGCAATACTTGTATTTTGCAGTTTTATTTGACCAACACCTTACTGAACTATTGGTAATAAGGGAGAGAGTTATTAATCTCGTCTGTAGCATTCTCATGTTTCTTGCTGCCAAGTATATGGTTAGAGGCATGTTCCAAGATAGGGAAGGCCGTCACTGTTTCTGTTGTACATTTTGTTTCAGGGCTTGGTTAGGGTTTGAGTATTGCCAACACAGATCTGAGACTTGTAAAGTTTACAAGATAGTGCAATTTTCACCACACTGATATCTTCGTCCACATTTAAAAACAAAAGGTTGCATATGAGTGCTATTACATAGTAGCTTGGTTTTGGAGAAACAGCCCTTCATTTTGATGTTGATGTAGGTGCTTGGTAAGGTGGTCTAATTAATCCCCTTCCTCTTCTTCCGGTCTTCTTCATACCTCCTGTTTGAAAATTCATCTTTAATTGTGGAAGTTGACAAGACCTTATTCTTTCCTGTTTTTGCTTTTTCTTTATTATTATGTGATTGTCAACATATTGGGATAAATTAACTATGGCAGGCAAGCCTAAACATCATATGGTAACATTTGGCATATGGTTCAGTTTATCATCTTTTACAAGTAACAATATTTACACCTCTCACCTACCAGTCCAAATGTTCCTTCAGCTGCACACTTTTTAACTTCATAAACCAAGCTGCCTGATTATTTCACATACACCCTATCATCATCTTTTCAAATATCATAGGTTCTACATTATAAATTCAACCCTTGTTTAGCTGTTGACTATTTTCTTTTGTAAAGTTTTCACAATTTGCTGTAACAGTTTGCTTCATATACAATGGCAAACCAGGAAGTTTGCTCAAATGCCAAGAAAATCACTTTAAAATATGAATTATTGAAAGAACCTGTTCTACTGTGAAGCCTATAAAACATTTTTTCATGTCCCACATCACAAATATGCACATAAGACCATCCTTTATTCCTAAACTGCACCACAGGTCATTAATCTGTGTCATTGAAAACACTGAGTAGTCTCCTATTTCACAGTATAACTATTTTCCATCCTGGTAGCAAATTCACACTCCCATGGTGCTTTGCCCACATTAGGGCGCTCTGCTTCTGGCTCAAAATAGCCACAAATTCTTTCGCAATACTAGGGACTGGCATTGTAACAAATGTGTGATGAGAGGTGTGCTCACCCCCACTACATGACAATGTAATGACCGATTTTAATTGACTGAAGACTATTTTGACTTATCACTGTAATTTGTATGTACCTTTTGTATGCATGCTTGATTTATTGTTGCTGTGAATGCTTTGTATTGTACATGACTGTAAACATTATTTGTTGATGTGTATTTTAAGTCTTTATCTGTCTGATTAATCTGTAATTTGTCTTTCCTCACTGGCCTGGGTTATAGCTGAAAAGAGTCTTTGGACCAGTTCTTATAACTGGTTAACAAATTAAAAAATATATAAATCAATAAATATATTTTTCAGTTGCTTTGATTACAATATTTCACAAAGCTGAAAAAAGCACATTGAAGTTTTAAAATATAACCAGATGGAATTTCTTCACAAACTATAGTCATCTGCAATTTTGTACAACCAGCAGAAGTTAGATTCAATACCAGATAGTTTATTTATTTATTTATTTTTTAGTTAATTTATTTAACATTTGTTTATTGGGAAAGTTCGACTTCAACAGAGCCTATTTTCAGCGAAGGCCCAGGAAGAAATCTCCAGACGCATTTCTTTGGAATTAATCATATTACATAATATTCCTTATAGTGGTACAATTGTTGAAATAATGGTGTAGACAGAGTTAAAACTGCAAAGGAAAGAAAACTGAAATATCAATTCAAGTACAATAAATGTAATGAGTGTGTCATGAGAATGCATTTACATCACAGAGCTATTTCAGATTCTGAGTTCCAGTTCTTGATATTTATCCTATTAACGTATGGTCATTTTTTTATTTCTAGGTGCCACGTTCAGTGTGCAGTGAGAGCTGCTTCCCTGGGTACAGGAAGGCCACACGCCGTGGGGAGCCACTGTGCTGCTTTGACTGTGTCCCTTGTGCTAAAGGAGAAATTTCTAACCACACAGGTCAGTTGATACTTCACTGTTTAAGAACAACCCAGGCAGAATCTGCTTTATTAACAAAATAGAGCTTGCAGTAGTTACATAGAATTATAAATAATATTTACAGAAGGAACAACAGGAATACAGTTTAATGAACAAGATTAAAGACTCAAATGATCAATTTCTAAACATCATGTCCCATATAGAAGGGCTTGTTACATAAAGACAGATACACAATGAGGTAAATTCATGTAGACAGACTTACGTCCATCATGTAGCACACCCCTCCAGTTTGGTCCATGTTTCAGAGGCACAGCCAAAATCTTTGGATTGTAAGGTCCTTTATGCTATGGAACCAAAACTGTATCCCAACAGCTAGGGTAGTGTGTATTGATGAACCAATCTACATTTCCCATTGCTATGGTATTCTGCCTGCATTGCTAAGAAACAAAGGTAGCATTGTAGCTTAACAGGCAATCAAAAATACATTTTCCCTAGTAGAAAATACTTACCACCTATACTGATCCCTGTGGTACAGACAGATCTGCTGCCACAAATGCACATGTCCCCATCTCCAAAGCAATGAGGTGTCACTACTCCATAAATAGGAAACTGTTCCAAGAAGATCCCTCTGTTCTGAATTATAGGTTCATACGTGGCTAATAGGCTAATCTCCCATTTTCTGCATAAAAGATTCATAGCAGTTACTAATCATCCAGTTCAAGAAACCGTTGAGAAGCATAACCTAATTTCCCCAGTGTCTTGTCTGACTTGTTGTTTAGGCAAATGGAGACTGAGGAAAATGAGCAGGGAGCAACTCATCAATGTTTCATAGCCTTCGCCCTCTGTTCTAAGTGAATAATATAGAGAATTATGATATGGCCACTGATCATAACTAGTTTATTATATGTTCCTGACATGGATGCCAAGAAATTCGTATACAGAGCGAAGCTCATAATCCTCTATCCTTTGTCTAACTGTTCAGTGTTTCTTATCAGTACTGCACTGGTTTTATTTATTTGCTTAACAGTACTGCACTGGTTTTATTTATTTGCTTTTCTAAATTACTTTTCTGTATCTGAATGTATACATTTGCTAACCTCATTCCTTAACCTTGAATTATCATCTCCTCCTCCTTTTTCCCTTTCCAATTTACTAACAAACAAACAAGAAAAAAAAACACACTTTATTCAGCTGCTTTTACTGTATTTCTGTTTCTTCCTCCTGCTCTATTACTTCATCTTGCTTTTTCTGCTACTTGCTGTGGCTTGTTCTCTAAAGTGTTCAATGGCATCTTTTCTGTTGCATTTATTACTGCTTGTTTATAGCCTGTTTAAACTGTAAGTGTTACTCTAAGCCTCCTAGTTTTGGTTTAAGCACTTGGGCTTTAAGCCTACCCCTTAGCTCTCCCTGGCCGCTCTCCCTCAGATTCTGTCAAATATGGATGGACAATTTCCTACAGTTTCTCCTGCCAGTCTGGTTGATATGGACATCCTGAGACAGTGTAGCAACTGCCTCATGCACACAGACACCCATCTACTACTACCATCTAGGAACACAATTTCTGAGAGATGCAATTACATTAGGAACCTAGAGTCTATGCTCTCTCCCTCACAAGCCAGTATATCTGGCACTGAGAAGGTTGTCAGCACAATCACTACACCTCAAACACCACCCACAACTACACAACACACACCCACATATGCAGAGTTCCTCAACAAAAACATACCCAAACAAAGGAGACCTCTGAGGCAAATACACATGCGATCTCCACAGCGCTCCACACCACATACCATGCATAGTTCACATACCTGTGTCTCACAGCCACTAAGGATTAACCATAAACCCAACATATTAGTCATAGGAGACTCTACTGTGAGACACACAGATGTGCCTCTCACCAGACTGGATAAGGAGAAAGTCACAGTTAGTTGTCTATCAGGCGTCAGAATCCACCATATCACATATGCACTCAAGTCTCTCAATAACAGGTACTGTTATGACTCTGTTATAGTCCATGTTGGCGTGAATGACTTGAGACATGCCTCCCTGGACTATATGAAGAGAGAAATGATTGAACTCACTGAATATGTGTCCAAGGCGGGTATCTCCCTAGCCTTAGGCAGCATTCTACAGTCACCCAGAATGATGCCTCAACACAAAAAGAAAATGATTGATTTTAACAATTGGCTTAGTTTCTGGTGTCATTCCAGGTGGATCCAGTACCTGACAGCCTGGGAAGATATGATCGATAGACCATGATGCTTTGCCGGAGAAGGCCTGTATCTGTCTCACTTAGCTTCAGGCTTCTGGCAAAGGCTCTAGCCTCCCCCATAGTGTCTTATTTTTGGAAAAGTGATGAGGTTAAAACTACCAAAATAAGAATTTAAGCAAAACTCAAATTAAAGGCCACGCTGCTAAATGCTAGGAGCATAAACATGAAACTGCACTCATTGCAAGCATTCTTAACCTTGAAAAATGCTGACATCTGGGCAGTCACAGAAACCTGGTTTAAAACTGCAGAGATCATCCCTGCCTTACCTAGTTACTCATCTTATCATACATTCAGACCCTAAACTGTGAGTAGTAAAGCCAAAGGGGGTGGAGTTTCAATATATATTAAAGACATGTACACCTCCAGGCTGGTCAAACAGTATGACACACAGGAGACACTCCAGGTGCAATTAACCATTGACAAAACTCCTATACAAATCATAGCTAGCTACTAGCCCCCAAATCTGACTCACGATGCCCAATCTGCCTATCTGGACCTCTTCAAATCTATCAAGATTCAACCCTTTACCCTGATCCTAGGTGACTTTAACTACCCAAACATAGAGTGGAAGAACCACCCATACAAGAACACAAATGCCCAGAGGTTCCTTGATTTTGTCAATGCAAATGCTTTGGAACAGCTAGTTGATACCCCTACAAGAGGTGATAATATCTTGGACTTGGTATTAACCAACATGAATAGCCAATGCAATATTCCTAAAGTATCATCTTCCCTGGTAAGATTCGACCATAAAGCAGTCACTTTCAAAGTCAACATCTCCGCTGACACCCCTCTAGCTAGGGTCAAACAAAAAAATAAAGTTGATTACAGCCTCCTGAGGGATGGTATAAACAGCTTCACAGCTCCCACCCCCTCTCTAGGATTTGGCACCAGTATCCAAAACTATATCAAAGCACTATATGAGCATTTCTATAGACGCATGGAATCAGAAATACCTGACAGGACTAAATCATCCTCTGCAAGGAAAAGTAAACATGTCTGCTGGACATCTGCAATAAATAAACTCTATAACAAAGGGAAAAAATGCTGTCCAGGACCAAGAAGGAGCTGGTGCCCAATTGGAAGCAATCTTTTCTTAGCCTGAGCAAGCAAATAAGAGCACTAGTGAAATCCTCCAAAGCAAACTTTGAGTCCAAATTGGCCACCTCTACTAGAGACAGTCATAAGGCCTCCTTCAATCTCAAAGGAAGCACCCAGATCTGTTCAGAACTGGTGGTCAAGGACACCACATATACAAATGCAGTAGATATAGCAAACTTGCTGAATGACAGATTCTGTGAAAACTTCACCCCTCTGTCCCCCCATCAGTGAATCAGGACATTCCCAGTTCCTGTCCCCTTCCCCTTATATCTAGGGAACAGTTCATCACTGCTTTCAAAATGGCAAAAAATTCAACCTCCATGGGACATGATAACATCCCAGGCTACATCCTACATGAACTCAGGCAGGAACTTGCAGCACCATTAGGCGTCCTATTCAACCAAAGCCTAAGTACCGGCTTTATCCCAGCTGAGTGGAGGACAGCCACTATCAACCCTTTGTACAAAGGTGGCACATCCACTGATCCAGGAAATTATAGACCCATCAGCCTAACTAGTCTGATCTGCAAGGCCATGGAACGGATTATCATGGGCATCATTAACAAGGACATTGGCAACCTCCAAACACTTGATCCCACACAGTTTGGCTTCATCAAGGGGAGGTTGTGTCTGTTAAATTTGTTCGACTTCTTTGAGACAGTCACCAAAGTCATGGACAAGGGGAAGATGGTGCACACTGCCTACTTTGACCTGGACAAAGCCTTCAACACTATTCCCCACTCAGGCATAATAGATAAACTATCTCAACTAGGCATCGATCCGTATGTTACCAGATGGGTAGCTAACTGGCTCACTGATCAAACCCACCTAGTCAAAATAGGGGAAGCCACCTCAAGCATTAGACCCATAATGAGCTGTGTACACCAGGGTTTGGGCTTGGTGCCTTTGCTCTTTGGGATATAAACTAAAGTCCAAAATGTAAAAAAACTGCAAAAAGCCAAAAGACAAAGGCAAGGACCAAAGATTAAAAGAACAATTAATTGTAAAGTATGCCTGTTCGTTAAGTCCCTTGACAAAACTTCCACAGACAATCTTTGAAATATTACCAAGAAAATAGATAGCTTTATAAATCAGTCATGTGATGTCCAAAAAAGCACATATTACAAAAAATCACATGGTGTTAAAATCCAAAAAAAATCACATGATAGTAAAGGGAGAAACACTCCAAACAGTTGCAGCAGGTCATACACTCTTCCTGTTTAACACAAGTCTCATGGCCCCAACTTAAGTGGATCATAAAATCACTTAAGAAAAAATATATATAAAAATATTATCAAATATGTGTATGTGAAATCATATTAATTTGAACTACGTAGAATGAATCTAATTGAAATACTAAACACTTTAAACTAAGTAATTAAAATAGATATCAACTACAAATTCTGTTTTATTCTACCCGGTCAATAACCCTAAATAAAAAAGAATGCCCATGATGGGATAAAACATGCTTTGTTAATGCATTTTATGTTTTGGCCTTCCTTATACTGTATAAGTGTTCATAGAGGCGATCCTTTAATTTTTGGTCAGTCCTTCCTATATAGAAGCAAGGGCAGGATTGGCATCTAGCTAGATAAACAACACTACTAGAATTACAATTAAACCTGCCCTTAGTTTCATACTTATATTCTAATCCTGAAGGAATTCCTAACTTCAATAAATTTACAATAAGGGCATGCCTCAAATTTGTACATCCCCTTTTGTCTGGAAATATCCTTAATCTTTAGTTCTAAAATATTCTTCAAATATTGACCTCTTTTAAAAATAAATTTAGGTCTTTGCTCAAAACTAGCACCAAAAAGGTTGTCGGATGTAATTAGACACCAATTTTTAATTATAGTTTGTTTTATACTCAATGCATCCATACTAAAAGGGGTGATGAACAATGAGGAACATTCAAAAACAGACTCCCCAACTTTGTCCACCTGTCGTTGTTCAGCCTGTTCAAAGGAGTAACTTGGATCATACAAAAAGTGCTTTGAAGTGGCCTGCCATTCTCTTTGTTTTGACCTTGTGTGCCAACTCATTTAAAGGATCTACAGGGTAACTCTGTTTCAGAAACCTACTTGTCAACATGTCACATTCAGTGAGAAAATCTAGATTATTGGAAACCATTCTCACTGCCCTTACTAATTGACCTTTGACTACATATTTTTTCTGCTGTATTGCATGAGCACTAGAATAGTGCAAAATGAATTCAAGTATGTCCTCTTTTCGGAAAATTCTAGCCTTATAACCCTTATTAACCCTGTCTTTAGCCAGCTCTACATCTAATTATGAGATCCAGTCCTTAGCAAAAGTAAGAGTAAATACTAGAAATTGCGTAGTATTATTTAAATACTGTAGTTCTAAAACCTGTTCATGTTCACCCTGAAACAAAATAAAAATTTTATCCAAATATCCGGTGTAAAATTGTACCAAACCAGAAAACGTGTTGTCTTTAAACACAAAAACTCTCTCTCCCAGTAAGACATAACCAAGCTGGCAAAAGTGGCCCACAAGGGGAGCCCATAGCAAACCCCTTCTTCTGTAAAATTTACTTCCCTTCAACAGGAAAAAAGTGTTGGTCAAAATTATGTCCAACAATTCTTGTATTAATGATACCTCTTGGTTAGTCACATCCCTATTTCTTAATATGGAACACACCGACTTGATTCCTACCTCATGGGGAATGGCCATGAACAAATCCTCAACATCGATTGTTACAAAGTTAAGGTCATCTTTGTAGTCAAATTGTTGATGTTCTCTAAAAAAAAGACCAAGAGTCTTTACAGATTTGAGGCTCCATCTTGACAAATTTCTTTAAAAAATTGTCTACGTAATTTGCCAAGGGGTATGTTATGGAATTCCTGCCATTCACAATAGGACATAAGGGCGGGTTGTTTAAGTCTTTATGTATTTTTGGAATTCCAAATATTATGGGGACTTGAGGGGCAGGCATTCCCATTTCCCTTTATGCATTTTCCATCTTACTCTTTTAGTGACTCTGTTAACGTGCAGCAGAAAAAAAGCAAAACAATGAACAGTAGATATATCTGTATTATTCTTGTTATTATTGTTATTATTATTATTATCCAAAAAGAAAGAACAATTTATCTTTCTCCTGTTTACTATGTTGTGTTATATAATGTAGGCAAACCAAAATGCCTACCACTCACTCCCAAAAAGGGAAAATATTGTGACGTTATTTTGTCAATTTGCAGTTCCTTCCTCTATCCAGAAGACTTGATTTTTTCAATTTCTCTCCAAAGTACAGCACAACACCACAGTAACAGACTTTATGGACTGGCTCTACTTTACTTTAATTATTATAACACTGCCTAATGATGTAAAGGCTAAGCACTATCACGTCTGCTTGTCATCATACTGATAATGCAATTAGTATTTTATTGCAAAACGTAGGTTTGTGGAGCAAGATTTTTTTTTTAACAAAGTACATTTTGGTGTTGAGTTTGCAGCTTCCTGACATAGTGCCAATATAAGCTGGTATATGACATCTGTGGCAAACGGGTTTAACTTGAATATAATATATATTCAGTATTTGTGTGTTCCTCATAATCAGTAAAAAATATCTATGGATAAAAAAAGCATTTCTAACATCAGTGTCTACACAAAATAAGCCAGAATTAAGCAGCATTTAGGCTACATTTTATTTCATGCTCAGTGCAAACCCATTAATTTTGCTTTGTTTTTGATTTAACTCTGACTGATAATAGAAAAGAACTATTACATTGTAGAGTTATTATTTTATTATGACATTATCTTAATAATGCTGTCATAAGTTCAATAGGTAGGACACTCAACTTTAGTGCTGAGAGATTAGAAGGCTGTGGGCTATATTCCTGTTTCAGGCAACTAGATTCATTTTCCATTATTGATACTGTAGTACAGCATAAGGGGTGAGGGAGCTGCATTCCTGAGGGTGCCAGCCTTTGGATGAGGTGCGAAAACAAGGTCTCATTTACTTGGGCCAGTGGTAAGGCATGTGGATGTAAAGGATCCCATGGCACCAAGTGAAAAGGGTACAGACATTTCTCAGGTGTCATGACCTTTTACCCTGGTCAGTGTAATACTTCCTTTGGTCACCTCTGAAAAGATACCAAAACCTAGTGGGACTAATCCAGTCAACAAACAATAGATAGCTAGATAGATAGATAGATAGATAGATAGATAGATAGATAGATAGATAGATAGATAGAGATAAGACTGGAAGAGTGACTTTGTTTTATTATACTGGTCATTGAAGTATCCCTGCATACATTCTATCTCATATACATCAACTGATGTAAGTAATTCACAACATACAGTTTCATTCAACTGCTGTTCCTACTTGGAAATTTTTACACTGAGATGAAAATGTCAACTTTTCTTAGTGTAATACCTCTCAAAATATATTCTGAAATAACCTCAAAGCATTATTCATTAACATGACCTGTTCAGAAGCACAGGGTATACAAATGGAGACTGAGTAACTCAAATCTAGGACTGAAGGTTATTAGCAGTTTACAGTCTTTCTATGTATGTTAAATTGTCACTTAGTGCCCAGCACATCCTTTTCTTTACTATGTGAGACATGTTTTTTTTTGAGAATATTAAGGAAATGTTCATATAGTTCTTTCAAGGTTAAAGTGTTTCCTTTCATTTACTGTGTGGCCACTGAAGGAATCCTGATATTGTACATTGCTGGTCCCATGGCAAATGTTTACATATGTGCTGATTGCAAAGCAGATATGCTTAGATAAACTCATACAGAATAAGATGCCAAGACGCAACTGGAAAAATCATTCTACACATATGCACAGCATCATTTCAGTTATCTATAAATGTGGGGCTCTACAACTTAACTCAGTGTTACTTGCTTAGACAAGCTGAACTGCATCTTCACTACCTGAATTATTTCTTTTACCCACTTTGTAACCCACTTATCAGACACTTATTATATATAGCCTGTCTAAACCTTTAGCAATACCAGTACATAGTTAAATATTAGGTGATCAGTCTGCAGACTATTACATGCCTAGACAGTAATTAGGCAGTGATCAAAGGTGAGAATTGAACCTTGTAATTTGGTTTTGTGAGGTAAACACTGCAATTGTCATGCCACCCTGCAACCCCTCTGTGATTTAGTGTTAAAAACTTTGGAAAGACTAAACATTATCATATAGGAAAAGTATTAGGCAAGTGGTGATGTGATGGGCCCTCAAGACATTGAGCCTCACACACCCATAGGTAGAGACACTTAAAAACTACCTGTCTCCCTTTTTGAGCATATAATAGTGCCTACTTCCCAAACTGATTAGAGGTATACATAATAACCTGGGGTTAAATCTGTGTCTACTCATCCACTCATCATGACTAGCCTTAAAGGTAGCCCAAGTAGTACTTTACTTGACCTGTAGCAGTAAGTTATTCCATAGGCTGGAAGTAATTTTAGTTATTGACCTGTTCCTGCATGAGACTTGCAGATATAGGTCTTTAGTGCAGATGTTTGTACAGCAACTAGGTATGCAAAGAAATAGAAGCTCAAGTAGAACTGGATCATAAGAAGTTATAGGCTAATGGCCCTAGAGCTCTTACAAGCCTATCCAAGTTCTACCCTTATTTCCACGATGAGCACCTAATGCCCCTGTCCAAGAGGGACACAGGTGGTCATTCATGGCTCAAAAATTGAGACATAGTTCACTTCAGAATAGCCAAAATAGCCATGCCAATCTATCAGGACAATTGACCGATTTAAGGCTTTTAATTTCTTGGGTTAAAAATCTTTGGACATGTCACAGTTGAGTGATATAGTTGGATTTGTACATAGCAAGAGAGACATTGCATTTGATAATGACATTGTTAAGGGATGAGTACAGCAGTATGACATCTTTGGAGCTAAGCAATTTCCCATTGAAAATTAACAGGGTTCGATAGAAGGGTGTTCTAATTATGGCAGAAACATGATGATCAAATGAGAAAGTTGGCCACAGAAGTGACTGGGTCTTTTATGACTGCATCTGTTTGAAGAGGAGTACCATTTATAATGTATGAGGATGTCATCTGATATAGCATAAGTTGTAATAGACCTCAGAGAAGAAACATAATTTTACTTGACATAAGCAGTACTCATTTTAAATTTTCTTTAACAAATTTGTAATCTCGTTGCACACTCTGTTATTTATATATTTTCTCTAATATGTGTGAACTTTACCGAATTTGTGTTTTTTTGCACTTCTTCTGCAGAGTGTGAGTAGAATACATTGGCACAGACTGGGACATATTTATCATGGAAATTATTTTTTCATTTACAAGAAGTTTGTTTTAAATGTTGGAATATTTGTAAATTATTTAAAAAAAAATCTTTGTAAACATCCATAATAATATTGATTTTGCAATGAAAGATTTCCAATGTTTTAATTAAGAAAATAGATTATCTGTTAAATCAGTACTTCATGTTAAAAATATCCATGAGTATAAAAAACAGATAATCATATTATTTCCTTGTTTATATTTTATAATGTGATATTCAACATGCATTTAAACTGGTTTCAGTAGGTTAAATACCCAGCTTATTTGTATAAACAATGAAAATGAACAGCTTCCCATGTTTTTCACTTGGGGAGGGGAAAAAACACCATGTGCATAGTCTATCATGACAACTAGCTCTTTTTTACAGATTTCTGTTTGTAACACTAGTCTTTTCCAAATATGGCAGAGTGCAACCTCTATAAATGTAGTTACAAACATATTTTATCAGGTGACAGTATCCGCAGTCTTTCCATTTCTAGGATATTAGTCGTCTAGTATTCTCTATAAACAATGGTATTGTTTATCAAAGATTAACAAGCTGTTTCTGTGGTCCAGTGGTCCAGGGTTTGATTTCCTCAACCTCTACTCCCATACTGTGTGACTCTGAGCAATGCACTTAACCAGACAGTGTCCCTGTGCTGAGTCTGAAAAAGGTGCATGGAGTCGAGTGCTGCACCCTAGTAAACAAATAAAATAAAATAAGTTTCTTTCAAACTCTTCAGTTTTAGAGAAATGGTAGATGTCTTGCCTTGTGTCAGAGTACTTCTCTAAAGTGTTCAGTTCTTCAGTTGCTCAATTCACCATCCAGGTAATGCATCAGATACTCCTCATATCCACATCCATGGGGATCTAGAATTTGAAATCTCTGAACTACTAATATTCTGTATATGCAGCTCATTTCAGATTGCTTCTAATTAATCCCTAGCTGAACTCAGGCCGTCTCTCTCTCTCTCTCTCTCTCTTTTCCTCCCTCACTCTCTCTTTTTTTCTTGTAGCAGTTTTTCCATTGGCATCTTCTGGAACATGAACATGGACATGACTTTTTCTGCTCTGTTTACTCAGTAGCAACTACACGACATAATAATATCCTCACATCAGTCATCAGGGTATGCGTAATAGTGGTCTGATGAATCCAGACATGTAAGCCCAAGGTTCCTTTAACCTGGGGATGTCTTCCTTCCAAACAATGTTTTTCGGTAGGACCACCCCACTTCCGGCAGGTTCTAGCAAAATGGTGAGTCTGCGAGCAGGCAGAATATCTCATTTTCTCACTGATTATGCATCCTCCTGGTTGGTCCATAAACCTTTTTTTTTATAGGTTTGCTCATGTTTCCTGTTCTTCCTCTTTTTATTCGTGTTGCTCTGAAACAGAATAGTAGCTGTTATCTGTTTATCTGACACTCAAGTTAAGGACCAAAGAAAAGGAAAAAAAAACATCCCACAAATGTAATATCATCATTCATTTTTGAGTGCTGACACTGTACTACTGCCCAGTTGTCATTTCCTGAAAACAGTCCCTATTGTTTGTCTAGAGCACCTGCCCTCTCACTCCCATCCCACCCTACCTACATCTCTAGCTGAAACCTATAATATTTCACAACGCTTTGCACTAGCACTTTTATGCTTTGGTATTTTCCACAAGGCTTCTTTCACCCTTCCTATTTACATCTTTTCTGATTAATTACTTTTGTCAGCGGACTTTCCTCTAACTACACACCATTGTTTTATTGGGAATAAATCATCCCATCTATTCATAGCTCTAACATTGGTATCAAACCTTAGTTTTTTAATGTTTTGTCTTTGCCTTAATTTGTAGGTACACTTCTTTCACTTCTGGATGCATTTATTTTGTTTGCAGAAACATTTCTTTCATTTGTTGATATAGTTCTCATAATGGCAGTGACATAATTTGTTTCTTTCTACATTGTCTGTGATCACCTCCAAGGATGCTTCAGGCAATGAAAAGCACTGTTAGTTCATCATCACGCTTGACTTCATTCTAGGTTTCTTCCATTAGGCAGCACTGCAGCAAATCTTCCCCTCTGTGCTTTGGTAAAATTTCTGTCCAGTAGTATTGGTTGAGTAGCATGTGATTTGGTCTGATCCTTCTATCTTTGCTTTGAACTTTCTGCCTAATTACTGTCAGAGTAACCTGTACTAGTGTTTGTAGAACACTGTTTATATATGTGATTTTCTCCTTTTGAGAAAGTGCATCCTGGTATAGTCTGTTGTCAAAGTTGCATACCTGGACTTTTTGTTCTTCATATTCATAATAGTTTCATAGGTTCATAAGTGTGTACCAGGCTAATGGCCCTGAGGCCTTTACAAGCCTAGCCATAGGATTACTCTGGCATTGTGTCACCCAACCTTAGTTCCCAGTGCCTCTGTTGAGTAGAACCACTGGAGTTATCAGAGGGGTGAATTTTCTATTTCCCATCCACTCATCAAGATTTCCCTTGAATAGAGTCAGTGAGGTGCTCTGGTTCACATGTATGGGAAGTCTATTCCATAGCATGGGCAATCCCTGGGTTTTGAACCTGTCCCTCCAGTACATTCTGTTGATTTTGGTAATGAGGTTGAGGTCTCTGGAGCATGTGGTGTGGAGGGATTGGGATTTCTTTAGATGAAGCATTTCTAACATAGCTGGATTAGACATGGTTTTGTAAGTCAAGCAGAGATCGCCTCTAAGTAGGCGATATGAGACAGAGAATAGTTGGAGTTTTTTGAGTCTGTCCATATAGGACAAGCATTTAAGCGCTAAGATCCTCCTTGTGAGGTGGTTTAGTCATTATTTTCATTTGTTTTAAGGTTGTATGTTTGTTATTTACTATGTCTTTGTCGTGTGTCACAAACAGAAAGGGTCCTTGGACAAGAAAACCCACCTGGATAAAAATTCAAATAAATAAATCATTGGGCTGCTCTGCTACACATTTACTTAGGCAGTTTAGAAACTTCATGGCAGAACGTATCACATATATGTTTCCCATCATCACATGTCGTCTGTAGCATGCTGTCATCATTAGTTGTCATTGTCTGATCTCGATCGCTATCTTTCTTGGAAAACAAAGGTTATTTGTAACCTGATTTGAATAATTTCAGGATCAAGCTATCTTCTGTCTACCTTTTTTTCTAGTTTAGACCTCACCTTTGCATTTTCACTCTCCAGTTCACACTTTGTGGCACTGTCTATGTTGTAATATCACACACGTACAGTAGATGTATGCTTGGCTATACTTCTCACTTCTTTACATAGAAGCACATTTTTTAGAATACTTTGTTGTTCTATATGTGTACCATTTTGTATCACAAGATGCATCTGAATCACTGCTCCCATTACTGACTTTTCTTTTACAGGAAAACTGTATTGCAGTTGCTGGAGGATGGTAAGGCAACCACATTTCCTTTTGTTTGTTTGACTCTTTTTACATATAAACACTGATGCCTGCAGATATTTTTCAGAGCATCACACTGAACCAAAGGTAGAATCTATAACTGGCCTACATTTAGTTGACATGTACCTGAGGTAGTTTGAATACTACATGTTTAGAGACCTTGTCCCTGCAACTACAGTATACCCAGTCATCTGTTCTGCAGTAACACCAGGTTCACTAGTCAGGTCCACAGTATAGTTTTGTCAGATGTTTGTATATTGCTTTCTAGCCATGAATGTTTTTGCTGTTCTTCTACTCACTTGTGTTTGCTTCAGAAGCTCAGAAACAGTGCCTCTATTCTGAACTTGTTTTTCTTTTGCATGTGCATTATAGAATCATTTTGGTTGTTTTATTTTACATTTGTTATCTAAGTAAATACTCTAGACTGAGGACCCATTTCAGGCACAACCCATGCATAATAATCATACAACATATACAATATAATAAGTGAACAGTGACAATACCTCACCAAACCAAACGGCAAAAAGGCACAAAAAAGTTGTAAGATAAAAGAACTCGATAATTTATTTGTAAAAATAATAAAATAAACACGTGAACGCATTTGTTTAACAAATGTAAACCATCAGATAAATGAATAAAATCAATCAGAAATTGAAATAGTACACTCTACTTTCTGATTGGATAAAACTACAGACATCATCGCAAGAAAATTAACCCCTCATGTCCCATAATAAATTGAAGTTCTCTGACATATGTATATATATATATATATATATATATATATATATATATATATGTATGTATAAAAAATTCTAAACATTTGTGATTGTGCCAAACTGTTATACATAAATCATAAACCGTAAATAATGTGTAAATGAATAAATAAATGAATAATTAAATGCATACATGCTGTTCTTAATGCATCTAGGATATACAGAATACACATCTTTTTACAAATGTTGCAAAAAAAAAAAAATATATATATATATATATATATATATATATATATATATATATATATATATATCTACATATCCCTACAATAGGAAATGATTTTATGCTATTTATTCATGCTAAATATCATATTGCCCCTTCAACTATTTTGTTTCTTTCTAGGGCTTTGAGTTTTAAAACAGGTGTGATGGAAGTTATTCCATTAATGTCTGGCCACTTGTCTGCTCTCAATAAAATCTATCATTTTAGTTCTTTTACTTCCAAATGGACACCCCGTGGTCTCTTTTCATCTATGGATTATCTTTGGCCCTCTTCAAAAGGAACCTTGATGATTGGATGGGAGAAAGGAAATTCACCCCAGGGATCACGTCAGTCGCCCTGCTAGACAGGGGTCCAGGGAAGTAAATAGTGTGGGAAGAAATAGCCAGGGAATTGTTATGGCTTGGCTTGTATAGGCCCTAGGGCCAATAGCCTTGTATCAACCTATAAACCTATGAACCTATGTCCACATGGTCAATACCCCGAATCTAAAATTGTGGTCAGGGTTGGCATGAATGTGTCTCGCCAAGCCATTATTCAAGTTGTTCTTTTTGATGGTATGTACATGTTCATAGATTCTGTGGCTAAATTTTCTCTCTGTTTTATCTATGTAAAATACTGGACATAGGACACATATAGCCACATATACTATTGCTTTAGAATAGCAGTTGTATCTACCTTTGATACTGTATTCCAGATTATTAATAATGAATGAATCACCTACTTTAATTTTATGACACCAATTGCATGTTCCACATTTTAATGTGCCTGAACGATTATACCCATGCGGTTGGTGTCCACTCTTGAGGAGAGCTTTTAAATTTCTACCCTTCCTGTATGTTATTGTCGGCCTATCACCTAACCGGGTCCTGATGTCTACATCCTCCATAAGGATGTCCTAGTTAATAGCAATATTTTAAAAAGGGACCATTTGATTTGTGAAACCAGTATGAGTCATATGACACCGAATTCCTTTATAGAAAATTGTTCTAACAGAGGGGACATTGATTCTTTTAGTTTAGAAGCTATTGCACCCAACCATACAAAGAATACCATTTTAGATCAGAAAGCAAACAGAAGAAACAGTAATGTATTTCTGAAATCTTTAACCATCACCTATAGTGCAGATTCTGACAGTTTATGAAAGATTTTTCAGAAGAACTGGGACATCCTTATGGAGGATGTAGACATTAGGACCCGGTTAGGTGATAGGCCAACAATAACGTGCAGGAAGGGTAGAAATTTAAAAAATCTCTTCAAGAGTAGACACCAACCACATGGGTATAATTTTTCAGGCACATTAAAATGTGGAACACGCAATTGGTGTCAAAAAATTAAAGTAGGTAATTCATTCATTATCAGGGCCAGAAATATCAGTGGAGGAAATTAAGAGGGTTACACAGAATAAGGAGTTAAAGGAGAAATGTAGGAACATTTAAGAAAAATCAGTAGAAGATGAGCAGCAGTGGATAATGTTTGATGAGAAGGACTGGAGCTGCAGGAGGAGAATAAGGGAAGAATTCATAAAGCATTTTGTTTAGAAGAGTTTGTAGTTGTGATTAGGCATATAAGGAAAGTGAAAGAAGGTGCTCTTGATAGTACTGAATACACCTGTTATTAATTAGTAGGGATGTTGGTGGGAAAATATATGTTAAATCTTTTTAACAGGATTGGAGAAGATGCAATTATGCTGAAGTGAATATCACAAGTGACGATGGTTGTGTTATATAAGGAGAAGGGAAGAGAAGGACCAAATTCTAATCCAATCTTATTAAATAGCAAGGATACCAAAATAATAACAGATATGGGGATTCGTAAGTCGATTGTCTGAAGAAAAGGACCAAATTCGAATCCAATCTTATCAAATAGCAAGGATACAAAGATAATAACAGACACAGGGATTTGTAAGTCGATTGTCTGAAGAGAAGGACAAATTCTAATCCAATCTTATTAAATAGCAAGGATACCAAAATAATAACAGACACAGGGAATTCGTAAGTCAATTGTCTGAAGAAAAGGACCAAATTCGAATCCAATCTTATCAAATAGCAAGGATACAAAGATAATAACAGACACAGGGAATTCGTAAGTCAATTGTCTGAAGAAAAGGACCAAATTCTAATTCAATCTTATCAAATAGCAAGGATACAAAGATAATAACAGACACAGGGGATTCGTAAGTCAATTGTCTGAAGAAAAGGACCAAATTCGAATCCAATCTTATTAAATAGCAAGGATACCAAAATAATAACAGACACAGGGGATTTGTAAGTCGATTGTCTGAAGAGAAGGACCAAATTCTAATTCAATCTTATTAAATAGCGATGATACCAAGATAATAACAGATATGGGGGTTCGTAAGTCGATTGTCTGAAGAGAAGGACAAATTCGAATCCAATCTTATTAAATAGCAAGGATACCAAAATAATAACAGAGACGGGGGATTCATAAGTCGATTGTCTGAAGAGAAGGACCACATTCTAATCCAATCATATTAAATAGCGATGATACCAAAATAATAAAAGAGATGGGATTCTTAAGTTGATTGTCTGAAGAGAAGGAGATCACTGGACGCTGCTATTAGATATTATGAGTTGGAGTGAGTGGGAGGCAATACAATGAACAAGGATAGTGCTTATTGACATAAAGAAGCCATTTAATTCAGTAAACTGGGAATTTCTGATGAAAACTTTAGTGCAGGTTTTTGTGATAGAATGAGTTGTGCAGTGTATGTCAGCCTTATACAAGGAACTGAATGTTCAAATTATTTTAAATAATGGCCTATCAGACAAGGTGCGCTTACATAGAAGAACAAGGAAGGATTGTTCTTTATCCCTGTGGATATTCTTTTCACTTATGGAAAGGTTGATCCAGAGAAAAAAATGGTTGAAAGAAGTTGGAGATTAAAGGGTTAACAAAGCAGTATAAATGTTCATTTTCTTTGTTATCATGTCATTAGATGTGGATGTAGGGAACATGCTGCCTGCAGGGTTTAAGATCCTTCAAGATTTGGAAGAAAAGCAAGGCTGAAGTATCTTCCTAAGAAGTTCCTAGGAAATGGGGTGAGAAAAAAATTCAGGATCCAGTAGAATTGTCATGGCCAAGGGAAAGTGAGTATTATCTGTGAGTTAAGGAATATTTTACAGTTGGGGGGAATAAAACAATTTGAAGGAGTTGTGGGATGGGTTAAAAGGAACCTTAGATAACTGAATTAGAAGGGTGAATAAAATGAGGACAGCATTGGGGTAGTAAGGATGATGGTGCTAACATTAGTGATTTATTTACTAAAGTAGATACTAATAAAGCAATCAGCTGCATGGCTTGTGGAAACCTATGAGTAACAGATCGGTTTAGAGGTGAACAGAAACAGGATCTGCAAGAAAGAATGATGATGGTGGTGGGAAGATAGGGTACATTGGGGTACATCTGGGTTCAGGAAGTAAGCAGTGGTGGGAAATGTGCAGCAAAGACTAAGGACTATGGGAACTGAAAGAGAGCAGGACTGAAGATAAGATAACTCAAGATATGTAAAATTTTTATATAATAGATATCCGATTATAACCTCATTTTTGGGGATTCCCAAAGTCAATAAGAATATTTTGCACCTATCTTATGGACCTGTTATAGCTATACAAAATTCCAAAAATTATATCTACACTGTACCTGTAAACAGACCTTTGAAATCCATTTTTAATCATGAGACCCATGTGCTTAACGATTCTTGGGATTTTTTGGGAAAGAATAAGGGATAACCTCATAAAGAAATCATATTATCTCTTACAACAGATGTTAAAGACTTACGTATTCCTCAGAATTTAAGATTAGACTATTTCCATGAAGCCCTATTGGAATGTAATTTTCTTTCAAGCATGATGATAGCTTTGAAAAATTGCTTTTTTTTCAAAGCTGAATTTTACTGTCAAATTAAGGGAGTGGCCATGGGCACCCACATCTTTGCCAATTTAATCCTATGGACTTGGGAAAAGCAATATTTCCCACTCAATATTCTATTATGTTATGTTAATTCTATTTCATTGTTAAGATATTTAGATTATAATATGGAATTGTATGGAGGTAGGCATCCATAAATTTGTGGAATTTATGAATAACAGTACTAGAATTTTGGATTTTACATATACATTACAACTTAATGAAGTAAACTTTATAGATACTATCATTTCAAATTATAATTCAAAGTTTGAATGAAAAATTATATACAAACCCTACTTTCAGCAATACATATTTACTTTTAAGAAGTTCACCTCCAAATTCCCTTAAGAAGGGGATAATGAAAGGGTAATTCACTCGATTTGCTCGTATGATCTCCATAGGTTTATAGGTTCATAGGTGTGTACCAGGGTAATCGCCCTGGAGCATTTGCAAGCCTAGCCCATAGAAGTGCCCTGGCATCGTGCCACCTGACATTACTTCCCAGTGCCTCTATCAAGTAGAGCCACTGCAGTGATTCCCAGGGTGAATGTTCTATTTCCTATCCACTCAAGATTTCTCTTGAAGAGGGCCAGTGAGGTGCTCTGCTTGACATGTATAAGAAGTCAATTCCAGAGCATGGGCAGTCTCTGGGTTATGAACCTATCCCTCCAGCATGTTCTGTTGATTGTGGTAATGAGGTTGAGGTCTCTAGAGTGTGTGGTGTGGAGGGATTTGGATTTCTTTAGATGTAGCATTTCTAACAGAGCTGGGTCAGACATAGCTTTGTAAGTCAAGCAGAGATCGTCTGTTAGTAGAAGATATGAGACAGAGAATAGCTGGAATTATTTGAGTCTCTCCATATAGGACATGTGTTTAAGGCCTAGGATCCTCTTCATGAGGTATTTTGGCATTTCCAGCTGTTGCATGTGTCTAGTGAGGTGCATGCCAAATGGGGCATTATACTCAATGATTGGCCTAATGAGGGAAGAGTAGAGAGAGATGATGACCTCTTTCTTCCTGGATGCAAAACCCTTGGTAATGAGATGTGCCATATAGAAGGACTTTCTTACCACAGTGGCAACATGGTGGTCGAAGGAGAGGTTGCTGTCAACCTGTGTCCCCAGATCTCTTATAACGCCTTCAGTGTTCAATGGACTCCCATCTATATGGTAATTAGTGGTAACTGAATTTTTTTCCAAAGGGGATGATGGAGCATTTTTGGCATTAAGCTTAAGGCCATGGTTTTAGCACCAGTCAATGGCTTTTCTGTAAGATGTCTACATCACTTGAGGAGTTAATAATGGCTCTCAGCTTGCAGTCATCTCCGAACATGGTCAGTCAGAGTCCCTCCGTGTTGGTCTGGACTTCTGAGAAGTAGATGCAAAACAGGAAAGGACCCAGGACCGATCCCTGTGGGACTCCACTCATGGCTTTTCAGCAGTCTGACTTGGAGTCCACTACTTTCACACTGTTGGTTCTATCTGTGAGCCAATTTGCAACCAACCTAATGATATAGGGGTTGATGCCTAGTCTGGTGAGTTTATCAATAATTCCTGAGTGGGGAATGGTATCAAAGGCCTTGGCCAGATTGAGGTAGGCTATATGAGCTGCCTTGTCCTCATCCACAGCTCTGGTGGCTGACTCAAAGAAGTCAACCAGGTTGAGCAGGCATGATCTACCTTTCACAAAACAAAATTGCATGGGATCTAGAGTTTGGTGATTTCCTATATCCTTGTTAATTAGGTCCATGATGATGCACTCCATAGCCTTACATATCAGACTCATCAGGCTAATGGGGCAATAATTCCCAGAGTCTGTAGTTGCTCCCCATTTATGGAGAGGGAGGACTGTAACAGTGTGCCATTCGGTAGGGACACAACCTGAGGTGAGGCTGTGATTGAACAGGGCACACAGATGTGGTGCCAGTTCACTTTGTAGTTCATGTATCACACATCCAGGGATATTGTTGGGTCCCATGGAAGCTGTATTCTTGACCTTGGGACAATGCAGCTTTAACCTATGCTGCAGTAATGCTGGGTGCCTGGCAATCCACTGGTATTCTGATTGGAACTTGGGGGGGTAAAGTTAGCACTGAATCTGTCAGTCAGTATGTTGGCAATATCAGTTGGCTCAGTATAGGAGGTACCAGTGTGCAGTAACTCAGAGCAAACCTGGATATTGCCATGGAGATTCGTGGTATAACTATAGAACGCTTTGTTGTTGTTTTTAGTGTCTGCCACAGTTCTGCCTTCATGGCTGTTTTTAGAAGTTTTGATGAGGGATCTCAACGTTTTGTTGAAGCTAACAAGAGAGTTTTTCCAGTCCTGGGACTTCGCCTTTTTCTGCAACAGTTTCTTCCTTCTGTTGTAGAGTTTATTAATTGCAGGGGACCACCAGATTGTGTTCCTTTTTTTTTGAGGAGAGCATCTTGGTTCTGTTGGGTATGACTAGTTCCATGCATTTATGTACGTGTTTGTACAGTGCATCAGTGTATGATTTGGCAGTCATGCATCTATTTTCCATTGACACGGGTGCCTTGAAGTTAGCCACCTCTGTTTTTATGAGCTGAAAGTCAGCTTTGGAGAAGTTTTTCATGTTGGTTACCTTTGCGGGGAGTGAGGGTGAAATGTGGATTTCTATGGTGATTAGTTTTTGGTCGGATTTAACTAGGGAGGAAGTGACTATTGCTGTAGAGCAACAGTTGCCCATGTTAGTAATAACCAGGTCAAGAATGTTGCTTCCTCTAGTGGGGGTAAGAATGAGCTGGTCCAGGGCATTGGAATTGATGAATTCCAGGAAGTGTTGGGCCAGCGTATTGGTGCATAAGTATTTTTCCCAGTTGATGGGGGGATAGTTGAAGTCACCTAGTATGAGAGTGTTGGGTTGGATGCTAATAGTTTCCAGGGTGCTTAGGAACATGGAGTGAGAGTCTTAGGACATGGTTGAGGACCTATAGCAGGCAATGACCTGAATCACCATCTTACCCAGTGTTAGTTGTACCTGAAGTATCTCAGAGGCATTATACTGGGCTGATAGTCTGGAGGTGTGCATATCCTTTATGAATATGGAGACACTGCCACCTTTGGAGCTTCGGTCCATGTTCTGGAGCTGAAAGGTGTGCAATGGGTTATAGCCTGGTAGGGCAGGGGTGCTTTCTGCTGCATTAAACCAGGTCTCTGTTACAGCACAAATGTCAATGTTCTCCATTTTGAGGAGTGCTTCGAGCAAGTGCATCTTGAGATTTAGGCTTCTAGCATTGAGCAGCATGACCCTCAGATTGCATTTATTTATAGCCGTTAGGTGGTAATTTGGTCTTTGGAACATCACATAAAAAGGCACTATTGGAGTGGCAAGAGCCTTAGCCAGTATCTGGAACCCAGGGGTGACAGATGCAGGCCATCTCTGGCAAAGCATCGAGGTCTGTCAGTCATGTCATCTCAAGCAGACAGATACTGCATCCCCTTAGAATGACATCAGAAACGTAGCCAATTGTTGACGTCGATCATCTTCTGCTTGTACTGCGGTATCATTCTGGGTGATGGTAGGATGCTGCTCAAGGCTAAGATCATACATGCCTGGGCCACATAATCCAAGATCTCCTCCATGTCTCTTTTCATGTAGTCCAGGGAGGTGCATCTCAGGTCATTCCCACCCACACAGACAGTGACAGAGTCATATTTGTACTTCTTGTGGAATGACCTGAGTGCATGTGTTATGTGTCAGATTCTGGCATCTGTTAGACAGCTGACTGTTACCTTCTCCTTAATCAACTTAGTGAGTGGGACATCAGTGTGCCTCACTACTGAGTCACCTGTGATTAGTGTATTGGGCAAGCTGTTTTGCCTTAGGGGCTTAGGTTTAAGGGCACACTGTGTAGGTGAACTATTTGTCTTGTGGTTTGTGCTGTGTTGTGGTGGTCGAGTGCGTTTCTGCCTTGGAGGTCTCTGCTGTTTGGGTAGATTCCTATTGTGAGTCTCCATGAAGGTGGGTGTGTGGTTTGTGTTTTTATGTGAGAGCTGTGATAGTGGGTGTTCTGGAGGGCTATGTGGTGCATGTGGTGAGGTGCAGATGTTGACCTTCTTCTCATGAGCAGCTATTCCAGTCTTGGCTTGAGAGAGCATGGCTTCCAGTTTGGATATATAAGTGCATCTCTCACAAGTCTGAGTGTTGGGAAGTAAGAGGAGATGATTGTGTACATGAGGCAGTTGCTACACTGTCTCAGAATGCCCAAGTTCCGCAGGTTAATAGGAGAAAGCACCTTTAGACATGCCAGAAGGGATGGTCATTATTACTAAGTACTAGAGCTGTTTCCTTATATATTCCTTTTACATGAAAAATGTCACTCAAGGTGTCTGAGTCTGGCAGAGCACTGCCACACACTTGAGGGGAAACTAATAAGTAGACCCTGAAAATGTAATGATGAAGTATTTAGGCAGGTATTCAGAAGTTAGAAAGAAATCAAGCAGTACTTACTGAAAAATAAAAAAATTGTTTGTCAAGGTTGATGAAAAGAGGGGAGTTGCATGAATGGCTACCACCTGGCTACTACTAATGCTGGTCTCAGCACAGCTTCACTCTGCTGAGATACAATACTCCTTTGCTTCTTCTCTCACCAGAAGCAAAATGTTAGCACCAATCCCAAGAAGAGAAGCAGACTACGGCCTGTTTGTTGATCCACAGTCATGTCCCAGATGATGCAAGGGTCTGCAGGCTTGTAGCCTTTTTCTGGTAGATGCCTCGAATAACAACCAGACCAATCAGGTAAGTTAAGTACATAAAGCAGACTTTATATTATGAGAGGAAAAATCCTGAAAATATGTTTATTTCTAGCTGCTATCATAAAAACTTGGTTATAAAAATTGTTGATATTTTTGAAAAATGGGAAACATCTATAAACCACTTCCCAGAGTGGATTTAGTTAATCCCCAAAAACCTGAACTACATTTTGAATATAGTAGTGGATGAATACAGCATAAACAGAATATCAAAATATTATAAATCATAATTGGAATTCATTTAAATCTAATGGTTTAACAAATAAATTAGTGTGGGAAAAAATAAGTTTGTATATAAAACAGGAAAGAATTTTAAAAGATTTTTTGAAAAACAGGGTGTTACAGATAAAAGTTTTAGAGGGACAAAAAATGTGGGAATTGTATGCAGTACGAATATATCCTCACAATACTAAGATTCATTTATATTGTGGAAATTGCAATGCAGTGGAAGTGGTATATTTAGCTAGATGTAATGGATGCCCAGGTTTTTACACTGGTAAAATGGAGAGATTGTTCAGAAAAACATATATGAACACTGCTGTGACATTAATAAAGGAAATACCAACATCACCCTATTTAAACATTCAATTGAATGCTTGAAATTTTCAAGGTTTAATTTGGTATTCTTGAACATGTTATTCAAGATCAAAATGGAGGTTGTTGAGAAAATAGAGCATAGAGAACTGTTGTGGCAGTTAAGTTTAGATTACACCCCCCCCTTTTTAAATGATTGCATTGTCATTTTACTATTAAAAAGGTGAGCAGTGAAATTATAATAAGTTTTGTTGTATGTTTAATTATATAATCTTATATGCAAGTAAACATTTTACTATTACTGTTTATGTTTTATATACATTTTATTCATTTAACTTTTATTTGTTACTCTTCAGGTGCTAAGTGATTGTATATATTTAAAAAATGGCCATCTGCAAAAAGTTTTTTTTTCATATTTCATTTATATTACATTATTTATATTTCATACTTTATAATTTACTTGTTTATACATAAGCTCACACACACACACACACACATACACACACACACACGCACACGCATGCACGCACACACACACACACACACACACACACACAAATTTGTTATTTTTGTACATACTTAAACTGTGATTTAGTATTTATTTGGATGGTGCATACATTTTCCTTTATGAATTTTTATATATGTATTGTTTATGTTTCAGTGAATGGGTTGTGTTTCTTTAAGACATTAACACTTGGTAATTACCATGGTAATGTAAATGTAATGGGTGGGGCCTTTAAACTTAGCTATGATGCAGTCCAAGATACAACAGACTGGATGTAAGTGCTCAACTTGTACTTAAATTTTATTAAAATATATTTTATATCACTCCAGAGATGTGATTTCTTCCTTTCATGCCACAGTTTTGGTTATAAGACCAGGAATGAAAAATACACTGATAGGAAAAGGGGAAGGAGTAAGTTTAAGGAGACAGAGAAGGCAATGGAGGTAGATTTGAAGATGTTTACAGAAGAGAAGATAAGGCTGAGAGGACGTTAGGGACAAGAATTAGGGATGTAATACAAGAGTGACAGTGGCAGGCATTTGGAAAGGGTTTAGACTAGTGAGAATAGAAAGGATTGTGATATGTGAAGCATTTTCTAGAAGAGTGAGAGAAAGGATAGTCTAGAGCTTTTGAAAAGATAAGAGAGGTTTCTGGTCTGAGAATGGGGGACTGGTTGATATTCAAGAGTGGTCAAGAGGATAGTACAGGAACAGAAAAATGAGGAATAGTGACATGGATATGGTAGGAGGAAAAGATCCTGAGTGAGGAAGAACAGGAAAGGAAAGAGGATTGTGTTCATATGTAAAGAGGAAGAGGGGTTTGGTATTAGTAAAATGAGGGAGAAATTGTTAAAAGAGAATGAGGCATTGAAGTAGTATTGAGAAATTGAACAAGGCTTAGGAAATGATAAAAGCTTTAAATGTGTCTGGACCAGTGAGTGACCAGCACATGAGCTTACTACCCCAGATGGGATGCCAGTCAGTTGCAAAGTACACATGCTTCAGGGTATCAAAAGCATCATAAACAACCTGACAGTTTATCTCTGGAGTGTGTATAGAAATTGTGGAACTAATCAGAAACCTACATAAACCTGGAAACATGCAAGCTACCTGCAGAAGTCACCACAAGTGACAAATGAAGCAGATTTCATAATACATTAGCCAGCAGTGTAATATTTTACTTAATGCTTTATATACCTGTACCTTTCAGAATATGGTAATATTTATTGAAACTGTCATGCTATGATAATTAAACTAACTGCACTCATGATATGTAAATGTTTTTTTCACAGACTGTGTAGAATGTTTCCGATGTCCTAACTATTACTGGTCCAATGACAGACGAAATCACTGCATCCCAAAGCCTATTGATTTCCTGTCCTATGAAGAACCCTTAGGAATAGCTCTTTCTACTGTCACCATTATCATCTTTGTAGTTTCCTCCTGCATTCTGTTTATATTTATTGTGAAGCGTGACACTCCCATAGTGAAGGCCAACAACCGATACCTAAGTTACATCCTGCTTCTTGGCCTCATGTTTTGTTCTCTCTGCTCCTTTATATTCATTGGGTATCCACTGAAGCTGACCTGTATGCTGAGACAGACTGCCTTTGGCCTTATATTCTCTGTGAGTGTATCCTGCATTTTAGCAAAGACATTTACAGTGGTTATTGCCTTCAGTGCAACCAATCCTGGAAGCAACCTTCGGAACTGGGTAGGGTCTCGGATCCCTAACACTGTCATCATTTTGGGTTCTTCTATTCAGCTTCTGATATGTATTACTTGGCTGATTGTTTCTACACCATTTCCAGAACTAAACATGAAAACTGAGGAAGGAAAGATTATTGCTGAATGCAATGAGGGATCTGTTGTTGCCTTCTGGAGCATGCTGGGATATCTTGGATTTCTAGCTATTGTTAGTTTTGTTGTAGCTTTCCTATCACGGAAGTTACCAGATAGTTTCAATGAAGCAAAATACATCACATTCACCATGCTTATGTTTGTCAGTGTGTGGTTGTCATTTGTTCCTGCATATCTGAGCACACGAGGAAAATACATGGTGGCAGTAGAAGTGTTTGCTATCATTTCCTCTACAGCTGCAATGTTGACTTGTATATTTTTTCCAAAATGTTATATTATTCTGCTGAGGCCTGAGCTAAATAGCAAAGACTATTTGATGGGGAAAGGAGTTACTGGTAACAAAATGCAATGAATCTTGTACAATTTAAAATAAAGAATGAAAACGTTTTCACATTTGCTGAGAAATGGGCAGTGGCATATTATTTCTAGTTGCATGTAAAACCTTGATTCTGTTTGTCATAACCATCTGCTATAGCCTTGTTAATAAACAGTTTAATTAAACATTAGTCTTTATTAATTTAATATGTTTAGCAGCACAGTTATTCAGCTTTCATTGTCTGCCAAATTACTACTGCCATCTTGGTCAAGTTCAACTGAATTAAAATTTAGTGAAATAACTTCCTTAGAGAGGTGGGTTGCACAAACTTATGTTCATTCTGTAGATACATATCAGTCAGATGGCATCCCATAATTACCACTTTATGTTAAAAACAGTACCTCTCTTATGTGCTTAACAGAATCCCTGCTGTACCATACGACACCTCGCTGACTTCTTCAGCACTAGATTTTTTTTTCACAGAAAAATAAGAAAATCTAAGGTGATTGGATAGCTATCTACTTACTATTATTAACTAACTTATGCCATTATAAACTAGCTTATACATATTACTTTAGCATTTGTAAAAGTTAGGAAAAAGCATTCAAGGATATATAGTCTCACCATTCTGTCTGATGGGCTGACAGTTATTATGGAATTGCCTGTCCAGTTCCTTCCATCTGCTGCACCTCTCTTGGTCTCCTTGGCTGACTTCCCTTTCATGATATAATTCAGAGGTCTGTGTGTAATTTGATTACATAAATGGCTATGCAAAACAGTTTTCTCCCATTTTCATTTTATATTAAAATGTTTATTTGCCACTTATGGTCTCTTCTGAAACCTGTCTGCCTCAGTCTAATCCTTATTTGATTGATATGTTGCATAAGAAAAGCGCATCAAAAACTAGAGATGCTTTACAGAGCCAAAACTTTTCTCACTAATGCAACTTAAACTACACTTGTCACTACTAATCTCCTCCCCACACATCATTATGGTGCTCCCATCCTTACTAACCTCCAGGTATCACACAAATCAAAACCTGAACAGTGCTATAACAAAGTTAGTACCTTTACAGCCAATACCCCTCTCAGAACCCATCACTGCATAGCAGTAAAAAGCCTAAATTGGTTAGAGCTACCCTATAAGCTAACATATGCACAGTTTCTTACCACCTATAAAATTATCCAGCATCCAATGACCAGAAACTCCTGTCTGTCCACAAATCTGCTGGGCTTTTTCTGTACTCGTACCACGTTGCTAATGCCTGGAACTCCTTATATATATCCATCAGGTCAATAGCCTCCCTCTCATCCTTCAAAACCACTCTGAAAGACTTGCTAGTCAAAAGTTGGATCTGTTCTTGCTCAACGCTAGGATAAACTTTATCCCTAAATGTGAACAAGTACCTATTCATATTTTACTCCTCCAATTTTTCCCCGTCTTTCTCTCTAAATATACCATAAGCCTGCTTTTCCTCTCACTTCATACTGCAATTCCTATTTGTATTATATTAAAATACCCTTAATTTCTCTATAAACTGGCTAATATATTTCTACATATTAAGTCATTGTCATATAACTTGTATCTATTTTTAACCAATGTTTTCATAGTATATGTAATTTGGTATAATTATTTAAACTATAGATGCATTTGAATTACTTTGAAGAGTTACTGTAACTAAAATAAAATGAGTGAACCAAAACATGACCAGAGGAAAAATGTATAACTTTGATAAAGTGGTAAGCACTTTCATGGGTTAACTCCCTGCTTATTCAGACCAAAAAACTGCTTACAAGTTTTTAATTGATTAAATACACTCATCCAAGAAAAACAACTGATAAAAACAAGTAATCAGTTAAGCATTCCTTATGGCTCAAAAGTAAGTAATTAAACATTTTTTAAACATTTTATTTAAAATATATAATAATTTAAAACCTTTCATGACATATAATTGTAACCTTTCATGTATAACAAACAAAAATATTGCATCTACGAATGTCTTCAAAGTGTTTATATCCATATTACGGAAAAGTTTACATAAACCTTTTTGATACCTAGATCAATATAATGCAAAATTACTACTATTTAATTCATAGGCCATCTTCAATGTGTCAGCATACAACAAAATCTGAGCATTTTAACACAATACAACAAAATAAAAATTTTTGAAACCTTCATTATGCACTCCCAGAAATCCTCATTGATGTCAGTACAAGTGCTTCTATAGTTACATAAATAACAAAACACTAAAAATCTAATAAGAAAGATTAGCTTACTTATCTAACATACTGTAATAGAGTGGTAAAAGACTTATGACACACATAAAGGCAATTTAAAAGTTAATGAGATGTGCAACTCAAGCAACTGCATGTACGAATTAGGTAAATATGTATATTCTGCCTTACACCCCTTTATTGCATAAATATACATAATGCCTTTGTGTCATATGTATTTTACCATTCTATTACAGTATGTTAGATAAGTAAGCTAATTTTTCTTATTAGATTTTTAGTGTTTTGTTATTTATATCACTATGGAAGCACTTGTATTGATGTTATTGAGGATTTCTGGGAGTGCGCAACAAAGGTTTCAGAAATTTTTATTTTATTGTATTGTGTTAAAATGATCAGATTTTGTTGTATCATGACACATTGAAGATGACATAAATTAAGTAGTAGTAATTTTGTATTATATTGAGTTGGTTACTGAAAAGGTTTATTTAAAATTTTCAGTAATGTGGATACGAATGTTTTGAAGAAGTTCGTAGATGCAATATTTTTGTTTGTTATACATGAAAGGTTATAATTATATGTCATGAAAGGTTTTAAATTATTATATATTTTAAAGAATGTTTAAAGAATATTTAATTGCTTAATTTTGAGCCATAAGGAGTGCTTAACTGATTACATGTTTTTATTGGTTGTTTTTTTGATGAATGTATTTAATCAATTAAAAACATGTGAGAAGGTTTTTGGTCTGAAGAAGCGGGGCATTAACCTGTGAATGCACTTACCACTTCATTAAATGTTATACATTTTTACTCTGGCCGTGTTTTGGTTCACTCATTTTATTTTAATTACAATTACTTTTGGGATACTTGTGAGTGAACCGTTTACCTTAGTTGTTGGTGTTTTTTTGTTTTTTTATTTTTGAAGATTGCTAAAATATTGTTCTTAAAATTTTTTGCAATACTTTGGAGCTTTTCTCCACATGCCTCTGCTGAAAATGGGCTCTTACTCAGAATTTCCGGGTAATAAAATGTCTGTAAATAAATAAATATACTGTGCCCTACTCCCATCTTTCATTTAGCCTATAAACATGTATGCCCTGCTGACTATCTATCTTAAAATAATCCACTATGTTTGTTACTATCAAGGGCAGTTTCTGCACCACCCTGGTAACTGTAATCAATTAATATATGCATAACTGCAGTTGGAGCCTTACCACCACATTGTAGAGGAGACCTGCTTCCTTATGGTGAGTTTCTTCAGCTATGTAACTGTTAGGAAGATATTACAAAAACTGGCAGAAAAAAGAAGTCAATTAAAAATGGAAACAGGGAAAAGTCCATGCAAATACATTTATCATTTATGTGTAAGTTCTGATAATTATATATCTACTAAAATGTTTCTTTCTCAAAACCTACTGTTATAGTCCTTATAGTTAATATTTCAAATGTCAGTCTGTACTTTACCCACCTCTGTGACCTGTTTCTCTTTTTTCTTCCTTTACAACTTAATTTATAAAATTTCAGTTTGTTGTATTTTTCAGATGCCTAAATCTAAAAGAACAAAATATAAGCTTTAATACAGAAGTTGTTGTTGTTTTTCGGCTTTTCCCGGTTAGAAGTTGCCACAGCGGAACTCCGGTCTGCTAATTATTGGCAGTATATTTTCATGAACGCCGAGGTGCCAGCTCGACGTTCAACCTTCAGCGAAGGCACACCCATTTACGCATGTCTTTCGAATGTCCGTCCACTCCCTGCAGTTGGCTGGGCTTTCGAAAGACATGCGTAAATGGGCATGCCTTCGCTGAAGGTTGAACGTCGAGCTGGCACCTCGGTGTTCGTGAAAATCTACTGCCAATCATTAGCAGACCAGAGTTCCTCAGTGGCGACCCCTAACCGGGAAAAGCCGAAAGACAACAACAGCTTCTGTATTAAAGCTTATATTTTGTTCTTTTAGATTTAGGAGTAGGACTTGTGGCCATAAAACAGTCTGTTTTCCTTAGTAGGATTATTTTTAATAATGAACAGTTTTTAGAGTTCTTATTTATTGTATTAGTAGCACTGTTCATGCATTATAAATATGCCAGTGTGAGGTATTTCTTTAATACTAACATTCAGACTGCCAGATGACATATTTATATGTATCATATATGCCTGTGCATTTAAAAACATTATCACATGACTTAATGAGAGTTGTTATAAATACTGGGGGGTTATAGCAATTGATTAGCATACTGAAGACATCCAGAGGATGAAAGCTGCTTATATTTTATTATTGCTACACTGGGATATATAATAAACATGCTTCTTTTTACTATTTTAGCTGGTTTTATTCCATTTTTTGTCATTTTACTCCATTCATTTTCTGCTGGAGTTTCAGTCTGGGATATGCATATACATACATGCACACACACACACACACACACACACACACACACGTGTGTGTGTGTGTGTGTGTGTGTGTGTAAATAAAAATATCAAACTTTCAAATGGTAGATTATTTTTATAGTGTGGAGGAAAGATCAAGTGCACAGAATTACAAATGGTTATCATACCTCTCAACGTCTTAATGCAAAAATCTGGACAGAGCAGACAGATTTTAAATACTACTCTTAGAAACCTAGAAAGTTGTTAGAATACCAGGATTTGTGTTATCATGCATTTTCTGAATGATATGGAGTCTGAAACTCAAATGTGTGCCATTATTTAGTGAGTTCAGTCCTCAGTGATTTGCTAGAAAACCACAAATTTTATGAGGAACAGAGCAAAAATAAGAAGCAAAAATCTGGACATTCTGTGAAAATCTGAACAGTTGAGAGGTATGAATTGATCATCTGTCTGAATGATAATAATAATGTTGATTGTACTGTTTTATGGTACTACACAATACCGTAAGTAGGAGAGGTGTTGTACCTTTTTATAGTAGGACTAGTTCTAGTGTGTAAACCTGTTTGTGTTGATGGAAATAACAGCTAATGTCATTTCTAATCATCTGACAGTAGTGATTCCTTTCAGGAGAAACCTCCCTTCTTTGAGTTGGAGTGACAATGGATTTGATATTTTTAATTTCAGGGTGACTGTGGCCTTAGCTCCCACATTCAAGTTGCAGATGCGCTTGCTCACTGCAGCTAACATGTTTGAAAGGCTTATTTATTCCTAGGGCCTTGTGAATGGTTTTGAATTTTATGTTTTGGTTATTTGTGCCATTGCTGCAATGTGCTTTCACTGTATTGTGTTCAGATATTTTAGGTTTGGTGGCGTCTGTAGTCAAACAAAACTCTTTTTCCAGGACTTCTAGAATGAAGCTTTCTTTAAGACAAACTACCTACTCATAAGTGATACACTGATCAAATCCCCTTCAAACTCATGCTAACTCCACTGAATACACAGAAATTTATACCACCACACTATACCAGCATGTAAACAGCTGCATATTTTCAGCTGTACCCTGTAGTAACAAGTACAGAGCACATCCTAGAAGCAAACCCAGATCTTGGAACCATAATATCAACAGGCTTTATAATAAAAGGAAAATATTTTTGATCCAAAGCAAGAAGAGTAATTCCCAGAATGTTAGGGCCCTTGTCACTGAAATAAACAAACAACTCGGGTGCTTAACCAAATCCAACAAAGTTTGAGGTTAAAATAGCTACCCAACCTGAAGACAGTCACAAGGCATTTTTAGTTATGTTTATAATTTGAAAAGCATATTGCAGCAATTTACTGAGCTGATTGTGACTGATGTTACTTACACTGAGGCTGAAGATACAGAAAACCTGCTGGCTGATAAATTTAGCTCTAATTTTACCCCTCTTTTCCCTCTGCCTGCCCCTCAAGATATACCTGAAAGTGTCTCATCTCTAGTTATCACACAAGACCAAGTCCTAAAAGTGCCGTCAAAAGCTAAAAATACTGCACTGATAGGTCCTGACAATATCCCTGGATGTATCATAAATAGCATGAATCACAAATTAGTTAATTCAGTCAATCCAGCAATAAACATATATTTAACACAACCACTAGAAATAAAACTTGCATCTTAAAACCACTGCTAAGCCAGAAGACAAGCCCTAAAGCAACTCTTTACCATTAATGTAACTTTATTTCACGCTTTCCTTGATAAATGTGGTTAATGTACTCTGATGAAGCCCTGAGGTTATAGGGTGAGAGCCTTTGGTGATATTCACTATTAAAGTTTTTCCAGTTCATAGATTGTGGTCGCACCGCTGTGGTGGAGTGTTTATTTTCTTTTGTATTTATGTTATAGTGTCCGCTCTTTTGGGCATATTTTCTTTTATTTCCTTCTTCAGAAATTAATTACTTGAAAGACACTTGAGCTTAAATACATGAAATAAAATGTAACCCCTTATCATTGACAAACCACCAGGTTTAAATGACATCATAAATATTAAATGTTTTCTAAAGGACCGTAGGTTGGCTAAAGCAGTTTAGATGCTAAAGGGTTAAATAGAGTGGCAATTAACATTGGATGTGTTTTTTAATTGTATGTTTATTGTGATTGATTAACATAATTTTATTTCAAGTATTTAAGCTTGAGTATCTTTCGTGTAATTCATTTCTGAAGAAGTCTATTGCTATTGCCGAAAGCGTGAAATAAAGTTACAGTAATGCTAAAGATGCTTTAAGGCTAGTCTTCTGGCTTAACAGTTGTTTTAAGTTTTTTTCTTTTTTTTTTTTTACCATTGTTTGGAGACTGTTCCAGTTTTTATTTTTAAAACTTGCTCCTTCCTGTAGTTATGGAACATGGGTTCACTGCTTCATGCTTTGTTGGACACAGAGAAAAGAGAGATGAGTATATACATAAATCAATGCAATAAGTGAAATGCAGTGAAAATAAGGCAATTGGAATGGGCATGTACATAATCTTCTTAAGTGTTCTTTTACAGGGTAAACTCCAGTGGAACCCAACACCCCATGAACATATTTAACATTGAGATTAGAAAGCTTCAGTGAAGAGGAAATGATAAGTATCCCTCGTTCTCCAAGGCCTTTGATCTCAGAGTCGTCATCTATAAGTTATACATAAGTTCTGGAATGTGGATGGTTGCATTGGGCCCATACCTCTCAACCTCTTAGCTCAAGAAATCTGGACAAAGCCTTACATAATGGGTGGACAAAGGCCCAAAAATAGGGACATATTTTAAATATTCCGCTTATAAACTTATAAATAAAGTTTGTGTTAAAATGCATTTTCTAAAGGGTATACAGTTTGAAACTCAAATGTATGTCGTTATTTAGTGCTTTCATTCCTCCGATCATCCCAGTGATTTGCTAGAAACCCACAAATTCTATAAGGAACAGATTGAACTTTTGAGGCAAAAATCTGGACATTCTGTGAAAATCTGTACGGCTGAGACGTACGATTGGGCCTGCCTCTTCTGTATGAAAATATTCATCTGAGTATTGTGCAGTGTACTATAGCAATAACCAACTCCTGGGTGTGGTATACAGAAGATTTACCCATGGCTGGTGTGGTTTAATCACGAGGGTGAAGCCTGAGTGATTAAACAAAGGCACCCATGGGTAAATCGTCAGTATATCACACCCAGGAGTTGGTTATTGCTATTATACAATGGCATTATTTAAGAAAATGACTTACTTTTCTTAAATAATGTCTTTGTATAATGTTGCAGTGGTATTCTTCTGGGTGGTTTCCATATCCTGTGGGTTTCTTGATATACTGCTCATGCATATGGGACTTACGTCCTCACACTTACGCAGTACATCAATACTTTAGGAAGCAAGCAACAGAGATGGGAAGATCTCCACTGCTTATTTTTTTTAGCAGTTTTAAATATGGACAGTTTAGAGGTATGAGAAATGGAGATTGGAAGATCTCCATTCCTTCTTCTTCTTCTTCTTTTTTTTTTTTTTACGTTTTAAATCCAGACAGTTTAGAGGTACAATAAAGGGCAGAAATACATGGAAAATAAGGTATGTTCATAGGTTCATTGATTAGTACTAAGCTAACTGCCCTTGCAAGCCATTTTACGCCTAGTCAATTACCCCTTGTGAGACTCAAACCCTGCACCTTGTGTTTGTTAGACAAACACCTTAACCATCTCCCTCCCAAGCCTGTTTCTTTATTTTGGCATAACATCATGATTTTCTTTGTATTTTCTCTGTCCTCTGTACATACTCTTGACCTCTTAGCTCAAGAAAACTCAAAAGATCCATAGTATATATTATTAGAAGAAAGTCTGGGTGACCGGACTTTTTTCTACTGGTATATGCTCGATCTATAATGGATATTCTGGTTGGACCGACCAATGACCGTCCATGTTTTTGCACATAAATGACCTGTCATTGTATAATGAGGAGTAACGTACATAGGCATTGTTCAGGAGGTTGCATCCACTGCGCTGGGATATTGCCACAGTGTTTCCTTGATCAAATTAAAAATGATAAAGTCTGCAGTGGTAAACTCGTTTTCATGAATACAAGCAAATCCGACAATGTGGTACAACATATTCATTTTGAATATTTTCCTACCCAAATATAATGTTGGAAGATTACTCCAACTTATTTTACACTGATGTACCTTTCCCAAATGTATTTAAACGTTATATCTTAATTAACATCTCCAGTTTAAATACTCTGATTACAAAGTAAGTTATCCCTTCCTTTGTAATGAAGAATGCCAACACTGGAAGACATGTGGCTTAACATTTTATTTACACTTGGGAGCTTATAACAACAAAAATAACCAGATATCCTGTAGAGGTATTAGAACTATTTTGTAACTTTCATGAACATTTGTATAAAGCAGAGAAGTGGGAAAAATCAAGAAAAAGCACAAAAAAGAAATATTTATGGAAGTCCCGGATATGCCACGTTTAGAGCTGGCTGAGGCAAAACTAACAGTTAAGACAGGAGGAGATGAGATGCAATGGTGATGTATAACCAATCTACAGGGAAATCTCCAGGAATAGATGGCAGTCCTATGGAAGTTTGCAAAGCTAGGGAGGAAAGAAGAAAGTGATAAAGCTCTAGAAGGATTTGTTAAACTTATTTTTAAAGGAAAGGAGGCACTGACATCCTGGAAAAAAGCTGTGTTGACTATAATACCCAAAGACAGTAAACACCCATCTGATCCAGCTTCATATATGCCCATTTCAATTTTGAACCATGATTATAAACTGTTTATGTCTGTAATGGCTAAATGAATGGCAAAGTTGTTGCCAAAACTAATAGATATGAACCATTGTGGTCTTGTGGCAGGGAGGCAAACATTTGACAACCTTAGCAGAACAATGATGATACAGAGGGAAACAGTGTCAGAAAATACCACTGTTGGTGGTGGGTCTTGCTGTGGAGAAAGCATTTGAAAGAGCAATCTTGGATTTCATGAGCAGGGCAATGGAAGCATTTGCATGTCCTGATACAACAAAAAGGTTAATTAGAAGAATATGTGAGGGCTCAGAGGCAGAAATCAAAGATGGAGGGTTCCTATTTGATACATTATGTCTGAACAGAGAAACCAGGCTGGGTTGTTCTGTTTCCCATTTGTTATGTCCCACTCACCAGGTTGGACAAGGAGAAAGTCACAGTCAGTTGCCTTTCCAGTGCCGGGATTCGTCAGATCATGCATGCACTCAGGTCTCTCAGCAACAAATACCGTTATGTCTCTGTCATAGTTCATGTTGGTGTGAATGACCTAAGACGTACCTCACTGGACTATATGAAGAAAGACATGGTTGAGATCTCTGAGTATGTGTCCCAGGCAGGCATGCCCCTTACTTTGAGCAGCATACTACCCTCACCTAGAATGATGCCACAGTATAAACAAAAAAATGATTTATTTCAATAATTGGCTCAGTTTTTGGTGTCATTCAAAGGGGATCTACTTCTTGTCAGCCTGGGAAGTCATGTTGGTCAAACCTTTCTGCTTTGCCAGAGATGGTTTGCACCTGGCACCTCTAGGTTTTCAGCTACTGGCAAAGGCTCTTGCCTCCCCATAGTGCCTTTTTAGGCAAGGTCTCAAAAACAACATTACCAATGTGAAAATAACCATTCATAACAAAATAAGCATCATGTTGCTAAATGCTAGGAGCTTAAACAAAAAATTGCACTCCATGGAAGCAGTTCTATAAGATGCAGATGTCTATGCAGTCACAGAAGCTTGGTTCAAGGCCATAGAGAGTAACTCGACCTTGCAAGGCTACAGTGCCTTCCACACCTGGAGGCAGTGTTTCAATCTATAGTAGAGATAAATTCACCTCCCATCTATTTAGACTGGACAGCTCCATGGAGTTCTTCCAGGTCCAGGTTATAGTGGGTAAGACCCCTATTCAAGTTGTAGCCATTTATAGATCTCCCTCCATGGCTTACAGCACCTATGAAGCTTACTTGACAAAACTAGAGACGATCCAAATTTTACTGAAAACACTGGTTATGGGGTTTCAGTTATCCCACCATCAACTGGGAAATGTACATCAGCCCTAACTCTCTAGCACAAAATTTCCTTGACTTTGTTAATTCAAATGCACTGGAACAAATTGTCCTTACCATACAAGGGGAACAAACATTCTGGAACTGGTGCTCACCAACATGAGAAGCAGATGCACTGCCACAAATCAGTCACCTTCAAGCTGGCACTAACACCAGAACTCACAAAGGGTGAAATCAGACTAAAAAACTTCACCAAGGCAAACTATACCCTGCTAGGTGAAGGTATAAATGCATTTCAAACCCCTACCCAACCTGGAAGTGGTAACTACACTGAAGCTTACACTAAAGACCTGTACAGTCACTTGTATAAGTGTATAAACTTTGCCGTACCAGAAAGAATCAAAGCCAGAGCCCCAAGTAAAAACAAGATGCCACAGTGGTCATCCCGCATCAACAAACTTTACACTAAACTCAAAAAGTTGTTGTCTAAGAAAACAAAGATGAAGCCCAAACAATGGAAGAGCACCCTCCTTGGCCTCAACAGGCAAATAAGTCAACTTGTCAAATCCTCCAAGGGCTCCTTTTAGAGAAACTTGGCAAGTACAGCCAAGGATAGCCATAAGGCATTTTACATCTGTGTATGTGACCTAAAAGGTAGGACCCAAGCATGTGCAGAACTACTGGCCAATGGTATGACACACACTGACCACAGAGAGATAGCAAACCTGCTAGCGGACAGGTTTGGTGAAAATTTCACTCCCTTATCCCCTTCTTACTTACAACAAACTTCTCCCAAACTTTCCTTCTACTCTACATATCTGAAGAGCAGGTCCTCAAAGCCTTGTCCAAGGCAAAAAACACAGCCTCTATGAGACCAGATGACATCCCAGGCTGTCTTCTAAACAGGCTAAAACATGAACTAGCATCACCACTAAGTACACTTTTCAAATCACAGCCTAACCACAGGCTTTGCTTCTGCAGAATGGAGAACAGCAACAGTTATTCCCCTCCACAAAAGTGACCTACCAGCAGACTCAGGGAATTACAAACCCATAAGCCTGACCAGTCTAATATGTAAGGCCCTGGAATGTATAATTATGGACCTCATATATAAAGACATAGATGACCTCCAAACCCTGGATCCTACCCAATTCAGCTTCGTGAAGGGCAGATTCTGCCTGTTAAATCTGAGGGATTTCTTTAAAAATGTGACCAAGGCCATTGACAAGGGCAAATCTATGCACACAGTATACCTTGACCTGGCAAAGGCTTTCAACACAATCCCACATTCAGGCATTACCGATAAACTTAGCAAACTAAATGTAAACCCCTTCGATGTAAGACGGGTTGCCAACTGGCTCACAAACCGGACACACACTATAAAAGTGGGTGACTCCACATCTACAGCAGACCTGTTACCAGTGAGTGCCACAAGGGTCATTGCTGGGCCCCCCACTATTTTCTTATATACTTCTTAGAAGTTGTCAAAGCTAAGGGGTTGTGGCTGACCAAGTTTGCAGACAACTGTAAACTAGGTGCAATCATTGAATCCCAAAATGATGTGAGTATAGTCCAGGAGGGTCTCATGCAGACCATCAACTGGTGTATTAGTCATGGTCTCAAACTGAATGCAAAGAAATGCATCTTCATTCCCTTCGGCACAAACAATGTCCCCTCACACTATCAAATCAGCTTTACTGGAAAAGCTCACCCAGACTCTGCCACAGCTTGCTGTGAGGGAAAGGTCAGTTTGATTTTGATTTCTTGTATTTTGCATCATCTTATTGCCTTTTTTTATTTTGTATACTGTGATTTATTTTTTATACTGTGTTTTACTTGCATTCTGATTTTAGCTGCATATTATAGCTTTGAAAGAGACCACAGCTGTGTCTCGTGTGAGTCAGACAGAATTTTTTTATTTTTTCCCCACCCTTCACACCCTGTCGCTGTTGAGTTCTTAAACACAACTGTCTTTCTAGTTGCCTGCTTATGTTCTCCCCTTCACTGGCTGGTGTGAGTAAGCACAAAATTATCATTTTGTGAAATCACTCCCCTTCAACTATTTAAATTTATTGGCCATCCCACTGTATTCCATTGAACCAGAATACAAAAGTGCCCACCCCCCCTTCAATATATCTTGCTGCTTTTAAATTAGTGGCTGTCTGCTAAGACAGCTGAAACTTAAGTTACCCCTTTTCATACCTAACTGTTTTCTGCACACTGCAATGCTTAGGATATAAACCCATTTTTTCATCTTACCTTTAAACATCTATTGCAAGGCCACCAGTTATTGCAGATCTCACATTCTGCCTCTCAGTAGTCATCTTGGGATTAGTGCTTCCGTTGTCCCCTGTTGAGAGAAGGAGCACAGGGACATTATTTCCTGGAGACTGCTGATCCCCAGAAAGCCTAATAACTGTTTATAGGTGACAGCTTTGAATTTGTGCTTGTATTCTGTTCCTGGTGAGAGAAGGAGCAGAGTGCATTGATTCCTGACTGTTTCTGGTTGGACAATGAGTGTCTGTGCTTAACTATCCTGATTGGTCTGGTTGCTATTCAAGGAATCTAGCAGGAAAAGGCTACAACAAGCCTACAAATCCTTGCAACATCTGGCACAAGACTGTGGATCACTAAACAGGCTGTGGCCTGCTTCTCATCTTAGGATTAGTGCTTGTTGCTTCAGGTGAGATAAGAAGCAAAGGAGCACTGTATTCCAGCAGAGTGAAGCTGTGGTGAGACCAGCAGTAGTAGTAGCCAGGCAGTAGTCATTCATGTGACTCCCCTCTTTTCATCATTCTTGACAAGCTAATTCTTCTTTTTCAGTAAGTACTGCTTGATTTGTTTCTAACTTCAGAATATCTCCCAAAAATACTTCATCGTTAAATTTTCAGGTTCTGTGTGTTAGTTAGACTCAGACACCTTGAGTGACATTTTTCCTGTAAAAGCATGATTGCAAATTTTCCAATACCTAGTTGCATACAGGACAACTAGTTTGCAGTGACAAGCGCTGTCCCCATCATTGCAAACTGGATACTCCTGACATTGCTTTATATTCTCACTCCAACTGTCTAATCAATTAAAAAAGGGTCTGTTGCCATGGATATGAACTTTCCCACTATCTCTCTTACCATCTTTGTGGATATGGGCATCCTGAGGCAATGTAGAAATTGACACATGTTTACTGACAACCAGTTAATTCTCAAACTTATATATTATGAGAGTCATGAATGGAGAACAGCAACAGCCATCCCTCTGCACAAAGGTGAGCCATCTACAGACCCTGGAAACTACAGACTCACAAGTGTCACTAGTCTTATATGTAAAGCCATGGAAAGATTTATCATGGAAATGATCAATAGTGATATAGTAACCTCCAGACACTGGACCCAACCCCATTTGGTTTCATCAATGGCAGATCATGCTTACTCAACCTGGTGAACTTCTTTCAGAAGGTCACCAAAGCAATGGATGAGAGCAAAATGGTTCACACTACCTACCTTGACCTGGCCAAAGCATTTGATACAATACACCACTCAGGCATTGTTGACAAACTCAAGAGGTTAGGTACAAACTTGTATGTCACCCAGTGGATAGCCAACTGGCTCACAGACAGGACCCAGAAAGATAGAATTAGGGATTCCACCTCTACAAAGAGGCCAGTCACAAGTGGAGTCCCTCAGGGATCAGTCTTTGGACCACTCCTTTTGGCATTTTCTTCTCTGAAGTCAAGGCCAATGTCAATGGCCACTGGCTGACTAAATTTGAAGATGATTGCAAATTAGGAGCTGTCATTGAATCCCACACTGACACAAATGTTATCCAGTTGGGGCTGACACAGACAAACAACTGGTGTCAGAGCCATGGATTAAGACTAGACACCAAGTAATGCATAATAGTATCCTTTGGAATGTCATCCACCCCTGGTAACTATCATATTGACATCACACCCCTTAGAGCTGACCTAGTAGTCAGGGACTTAGGGACATACATAGATTGTAATCTAGCCTTTGACCATCATGTGTCTACAGTAGTGAGGAAATCATGCTACATTGTGCAACTTATAAACAATGGTATGGCATGCAAGTCCAATGAAGTCATTGTTCCACTATATTCAGCATTCATCAGACATATCATTGAGTACAGTGCCCCCTTCAGCATGTACCCAACCAGGAATATCCTACAATTGGAATGTCCACAGATGTTCCTCACTAAAAGAATACAGGGTATAAGTAAAATGTCCTGTGTAGACTGCCTCATGGCCCTATCCCTGTATTCTGTCTCCTACAGTCTCTTGAGGGAAGGTCTATGCCTGGCATACAGGGCATTGTCAGACCCCACTCTGATGGATCTCCTGCATATCCACAAAACAAACAGCACCAGAATTACCTGGTCTAAAGACTTAAACCTAGTCTGTGATATAAATAGGACCTGCTGGAGAGACAGGTATGTATCCCAGAGACTACACTGTCTATGGAAAAGGCTCCCCATCCATGTGAAGCAGAGTTCCTCCCTAACCCAATTCAAGTGCATCTTGGACAACTGGATGGGGAACAGGAAGTTCATTCTTGGTTTGACACCTATGTCTCTAATGAACACAGGCAACCTGTAAATGGTTCATCTCCCAGGCCCTGCTTGTAACTGTTTCATCTCCCAAGACCCTGCTTACACTTATCAGGAGTATCTGAACTTGTCAGAGATTGGGGATTAATGGCTAAGCTTAAAATGTCTGTTGTGGTCTTTAGCCTATAAACCTAATACCCTAAGTACCCATCATGTGGCTAGTGTAGTAGTAAAGAAAGGTTTCTATGTGGCACACTTGATTAGTAAAGACATTCCCTCAAGAGCAAAAGAAGTTATAACCCCCTATACTTGGCAATTATCTGGCCCATAATTGAGTATAATGCCCAGGTTGGCATGTACCGTACTAATCACCTACAGCAACTAGAGAGACTTCAGAGGTTTCTAACAAAGAAGATCAATGGGGCTCCAGCATGTGCCTTAAACAGACTAACTAATGTCAATGTCACTATACTCTGTATCATATAGACTTCTTAGGAGAGACTTGTGCCTGGCCTACACAGCAATCCAAGACCCAAACCTAATGAACTTGCTGCATATCCATAAATCAGATGGGACTAGGCCTACCCATTCCAGGGACCAAAATATGGCCTGCAACTTAAATAGAATATGCTGCAGGAACAGATTTATCTCTCAGGGACTGCTGTGTCTTTGGAACAGGCTACCAATTCATGAGAAATAGAGCACCTCTATGACATTGTTCAAGAGGAACCTGGACGAGTGGATGGGGAACCACAAATTCTTACTGGGGATAGAGCCAACAACCATCTTGGACATGGACAGCCAACATTAAATGCAATCTTGGCTATTGACTAGCATTTCTATGGTATTACATCAGGATGAAACTGATAGGCTTAAAATGACCTTTGGGTCAATAGCCTAGTAATCTCTTAAGATCCAGTGATTATATTTAGAACCATTGGCAAACAAAATAAGGGAGACAGAAATGCATGGATATAATTGGCATGGTTCTCAAAAGAAGGTGGCTTTATTTGCAGATGATATTATTTTGTACCTGATGGAATGAAGAAAGGACATGTCGGTATTGTTGAACATCCCGAGACAGTTCTGTTTTATCTTTTTTACGATATAAAATGAATGAAGCTAAAACAAAGGCTATAGCTATTAACTATGTAACTACAAATGAATTGGTTTAGCAGTACCCATATTTATAGGGACATGGTAAAATGAAATATTTAGTAGGTGTATGGATTAAAAAGGGTTCTGTTATGTCATCTAAGGATATGTGGGAAGAGACTCAACAAAAGATAATACAAAAACTGAGAAACTGGAAGCTCTTGCCTATGGATATAGATAACAAGATATATGCAGTAAAAATGTTTTAGCCCTTTAGTGTTATACACAGGTCAGGTGTATTTTTATAAACCGCAGGTGAAGATGTGGATAGTAATTAATAAAAAGTTAAATGATTTTATTTGGGAGTGGAAGAGGGCAAGAGTCAAATGGGTAAGTTAATGCCACCAATAGAACAAGTAGTTTAGAATTACTTCATATGAAGGGATATTTTAGAGCTACACAGTTAAAGCTCTTATACATAGCACACATAGAAAACTACAATTCAGAGTGGAAAGAGATGATGACAAAGCAGGGGGTTAATTCAAGAAATAAGGAAAGTCTGGGTTTGGGGTGCAGATCCTTTAGGAGAATAACAACAGTCATACAGAATATTATATTTATAAAGCAGCAGAAAGTATACTAAGAACAAATCCAACCTGGGAATAGAGAAAGGAGATTCTTCTTATAGGTGTGACTGCAATTAGGTGTACAGAGAATAGGTAAGAGGGATGTGGGCTTTACTGCATGAAGCTGGCAAAGCAGCAAAGGTATTGGGAACAAATAATTATAGGGGAAAAGGTAACAGAATGGGAAGAGGCCAGGAAGACATTTGGATTGCAGGATAGTGATTGCATTCCCTATCAGGGATTAATATCTGATCATAGACAAAGAGAAAGGGATATGGCAATCTTAAATGAAAAGCCTGCAATGGCTGAGTTTTTAACTGAATCTAGAACAGAAACTGTTGTTAAAAAAGGGATAATTAGTAGAGCATATACAATATTGCATGTTAACTATCGGAATCAATCAAAAGAGGTCGGGAAAAATTGGGAACTAAGATTAAATATGCAATTAACACAGAAACATTTGGAGAACATACAGTATATAGGCATCAGGATTTTTGCTTTGAACTGTTGTGTAGTTACTTTTATACCCCAAACAGACTCAAAATAATTTTTCCTTAGTAGATGGCAAATGTTGGATATGCAGTGGGGAAGAAAGAAATACCTGGGAGAATATATTTTTGGAGTATAATGATTTGGTAGTCTTTAAAACTTCCCTGTAGGGTATTCTGTCAGGAATACTAGGTGAGCAAATGGGTGTAACTAAGGAAATTAAGGGAAGTATTGGAGCTTTTCTCCCTGGGCCTCTACTGAAAATGGACATATATCCAGTTAGACTAGCCCGGTCAACAAATGTAAAATAATAAATAATAAAATAAAGTATTTTTTGAGCAGAGACAAAGGATCTGAATTGTTTAGACATAATAAGGCCTTGCTAAGTTTAATTCTTGCAACTGACAAAAAAACTATTACAAGAAAATGGAACTGAAAATGTAAACCAGGTATATTTGAAGTCGTGAATATTATTAACAGAGATAAAAGAACAGGAAGTGGGATCCTTAGAAAAAGGTAGGAGTAAATTATATAGAAAATATGAACACTGTGGGACCAGACATGCAGAAAAATGTTTTGGCAGAGGTACAAAGCAGGAGAAGGCAGGAACTGATTATATGATATATATGGTTTGATTACTTTTATATAAATGTAAGTTAGCCACCTAAGTAGCAATTCAATACAGGTGTTTAAAAAACATTTAATTTACACTTGATATTTGGTTACATAATTTCAAAACACTGTCAAATTGTTTCAGTAACTCTTTTAGCTTAAAACAATAGAAAGTCCAGTTGACCAAGATGAGAACAGCTACCCTGGGATTCAGCAAATTTCCGTGCAAGAATAGCTTATTCTTGCATGGAAGGGATCGTTTCCATGCAGCATGGCAGCACGCTATGCATATTCATGAAGGCACACTGCCACGCTCTAAAAAGGACACTGTTCTATGCACGAGTGCAGGGGATGTGTCTGAGAGCAGTGCTCTCACTATACCCATCCCCTGCCCTCCATAATTGCCGTATGGCAATGTAAAGCTAGAGAGAGTGTCCGGGGACACCGTTACTTCTCAACCTGACAAGAAATCTGGACAAAGCCATATTAACCAAAGGATAAATGTGAGATATTGCTCTCACAAACTTATAAAGTTGATAGAATGACAGACTTCACATTAACATGAAGTCTCCAAAGGGTATGAAGTATAATACTCAAATGTCTGTTATTATTTCCTAACTGCAGTCTTTAATGCTTTGCCGCTAATCTCCCAGAAAGCCACAATTGTATGAAAAATAGACCAAAAATATAAGACAGAACTCTGGACATTCTGTGAAAATCTGTAAAGTTGAGAGGTATGGCGGACACTGTTAGTGTCCGTAGAGCATACCTCTCAAATGCAAAGCCTGTCATGTCATCACCATTTGAAAAGCACAGCCCCCTACAGATAATGTTGCAGAAAGCAATGTGCATACCCCTACATTACAAAAATAAAACAGTTTAATTTTTTTTCAATCCACAATAAAGTTTAAGCATAGCTAAGCGGGTGTGCACATCATGCAGCTCTGCTCAGCCCAGCTCACACATCATAAGGAGCTAAATAGGAATATACTTCAGCATGAAGCAATATTGAAATAGTGAAGAAGTCAGAGCATTTGCTTTGCAAGTAGTTGTTCTTGGTTCGATCCCCAGTGATGCCAAGTAGCATTTTACATGTAAAAGCAGTAAATAATTTATTTTTTTAATAATTAGGTAGAAAACATATATTTGTTAACCAGAAAAGTGTAGTAGGTCCAGATGTGAGGTATCAGTGTAATAAAGTTGTGAAACCTCCATATAAACACAAGTGTCGCATACAGTATAGTCACACAAGAATAAATGTAATAAAATCACATAGGGGATGTCAGAGAAGGTAAACAAAATTATAATATTTGAGGAGTGATGAATCAATCCATCCTGATAGCTAAAAATAAACTAAAACATAAGCAATGCTAAGCATTGCACAGCTATGCTTACCGGGTGTAAGCATTGCTTAAATATAAATGCTAAGCAATGAGTAGCTAAGCTAAGTGGATTTGCCCATTGGCAAGCAGTGCTGAACCTGCCCCTTTAAGCACTGCCAACCTAAGCAGGTTTGCCAGTAGCTTAGCTTAGCTCAGCATATTCAAAACCATCCAATTGCAGCAAAGGGTGGAGAATCAGCCATATTTAAACTTTGCAGGTGGGAATGCAGCTCATAACTGGTTGTAGCTCCCCACTGTAGGTGGTATGGCAGGTGTTGGAGAGGGCATGCACTTTTGGGCATAGTGCTGGGGCATACAGGAGTCCAAGGTTATGGTGGAACTCCTTGTTAAAAACCATGATGTGAGACTGCTGCAGGACCAGTAACAAGGCTCCCATTACAAAGTGGAGGTCTGAGAAAGTCTTGCCCATGATCTCCTCAGTGCCACTGGCATCCCTCAGACTGGTGAGCAGGTCCGGCACTACTATGCCGACTTGAAGGGGAGGAAGATGTAGCTCTTGGACCAGTGGGTCCAAGAAGCACGGCAGAGGGGTGATGTCCTGGTATGTGTAAGTATTCATATCAATAACTGTTTATCAGAGTCCAGCCAGTATATGTGATGGATAGGTATGCATAAATATTTCTCTAACTTCTTTGCAGCTCCAGCTGAGCAGACTGCGAACCAGGAAGCCCATGCCAGTAGGTTGCAAAGGCTGTGTCGCGATGCTGGTGAGTAACAATCTAGCTTGTAGTATTTATAATAAATATATATAAAGAAGTAGAATGTCACCTGGCAGTATTAAAAATGGGCATGGTTTGTACTGAATAAACCAGACAATATTAAGATAATAGTCTCATATAGGTTATATATGAGTAAAACTGTAACTGCCTGTCAATAAAATTCAAAACCCTGGACTGGTTGTGTTTACTCTGGTATGGTATGAATTAAAATGTGTACAGGTTATGCATAGCAACTATAGCTCTGAAAGCATTAAACAATCAAGTCTCATCTGACAAAGTTAGTGCCTCTGTAAGACATGAGATTAACTGATATGAAATGTTTCATGCAAGATCTGATATCTGATTAGTAATGATGTGTTATCCACTGTTTTCTACACTGTGCTATGTCAAAAAGGTATGTAAAGGAATGTATGTATAAGAATGTTGTAATTACAAGGTCAGATTGTACAACAAAGAGAGAATGAGACAGAAATCATTCAAGGAAGAGACAGCAGTTCAGCAGTTTCTCAATAGCTCCTTCTGATGAAACAAAAGCTTGTTATATTTTTAGCAGAGACAGCCACAGTTCAAATCCTGGGAGTAGTAGTAAGCTGTATGCATAATTAAAACTAGGATTTTGTGAATATGTCTAGAAACAGTCAGGTCGTGTCAACATAAATTCCCTCTATAGGTCTCCCATGTAAGGGAAGGTATAAGGTAGCTATAAGAAGGCTGTAGTTATACTGTGTACAACACCCACAGTCCAACCCCAAGGCTGCAAATGACAGGAAGATAAGTACATACACCAAGTGGTCTCCCCCAATAAATGTTCAAAGGTGTCATGCTGTCACAGCTACTGGACCTGCTACCAACAAACTGGGTGATGACAAATCAAGGCAGAGTATGGCAATAGCACACACACACACACACACACACACACACACACACACACACACACACACACACACACACACACACACACACACACACACACACACACACAGTATGGGTGCACATATGTAACCCTGACAACATGAATATGGGTAGAAACAGTCAAGTAATGTTAACAGAAGTCTTGTCTATAAGAAGGTTGTAATTATACACTGTGTACAAACATACTACTGTCCAACCCAAGGCCAAAGGTTATTGTAATAATACCTGCAAAGTAAAGATTAGAGCAATGATCATTAAAGCGGTGACTACTGCAAGAATCTACATTTGTTAATTGATACCCCCCCTTATCTTCACCAATAATCTAAACACATAAATGAATGGGTATGTTTTCCACCAAACCTACTGTTGGAACATGTGTCCTATTGTTCTACAAATGTTGAAATGTATTCCAATTAATGTTGCCTGTTCAAATACTATCATTGGTGGCCTGTTGCTATCAATGTAACCTGCATACCCATGTAATGCCTACTGTGGTTCCATATATGCATGTGTTTTGTTTGCTATGCAAATGTTCCAAATCTGTTGTTTTGGGTTAATGGGAATACTCCTGCATGCTGTTTTAACTAATCCTGGAATGAGTTTACCACTACTAACCAACATATGTTCTAAAACTGCAACACCATAGCATGTCTGGGAAGGCTGATCCCAATGGATCCACCCCCTTGTCTCATCTGGCCATGGCACTGGGCCCCAGCATGCCTGAGACCCACCCCAGGACCTCCTCGTCTGCTGGTCCTGCACCACCTTCGGGTGGAACTGCCTCAGGGGATGGGGTCTGATGTGTAGCAAGCTTTGCAAGGAACTGGGAGATTTTCTACACCAGCTTGAGGGTCACATAGCACATTTAGAGTGTCAGCCTGACCCTCCTGCTCAGCCCCCAGCACAGCCACCTTTTGGGCAATGAAAGTGCAGTGGTGACTGCCCATGAGTGGGGACCTTAGACCCACTGTATCAATTTGGGGGCTCATGGGCTTCTGATTACCAAACACCCCTCCCCGTCCAAGGTATTTACCCCCCACATGTGTCATATACCACCCCTGTATGCTGTCTTGTCTGTCTTCCTACCCAACCTACCTCTCCAAATATACCTACTATCTTTCCTCAACATCTCACTCTCACCTTAAAAGAAAAGGGCAATCTGCCCCCCCCAAAAAAAAAATGTCGCCCCATACATAGCTGTCCATTTCACACACATGTCCACTGGATGCATGTAATCTGGTCTAATTGGCTTCACAACACATTATTGTTGTCCTCTCCCCTTTCTCAGGGGTTTGAGTGTCCTAATTTACCTCCAAATTCATTATATATGCACAGCTGTTGCTGTAGAAGAAATGGACAACAATGACCCTCTTCTACACCCATCCTGCAAATCCTGAACTATCATTCATATTGTTTTTTCCTCTTTGTGCCACCTTTTTCCCCACTTTTCTATCACTCATTCTTTCTTTTCTTTTAAAGAATTAGTGCAAGGGTAAGTGGGAGTAAGCAGTAGTAAGTGGGACTAAGCCTGTTTGCACGGTGCTAAGCGATGCCTACACAGGTAAATCGCTTTTAAGCCTGTCTGTCAGCATAGTTTACTAGAAGTTAGCATTGCTTACCGCCATGCAAACCCACACAAACCAGCTTACAACTGCTTAGAAGTGCCTTAATCACGCTGTATCCAAAAGACCTTGTTCTTCCCAGCAACAAAATAACAAGCCCTTGCAAGTCTTGAACCCAGGACACTGCACACTATACCCGCAGCAATTTACTACTAAGCCATCTGAATTGTAGATATGTCTGATGTTTTTTCAAACATATCATGCAGCAGAGTCATTCAACAGTAAGGAAATTGTTTGTTAACATTAGTCATGTGTTGTACATAGATATAAATGTATATGTGAATGGAGATGCATACATTTGGCTAGGCTTACGTAGGCCCTTGGGCCGATAGCCTAGTACCTACCTATGAACCTATGAACATATATATATAAACAGTAATACGCAATATATGTAGAGAAATATGCACATATAGTAAATATATATATATATATATATATATATATATATATATATATATATATATATATATATATATATAAGATAATCTATACATACATATAAATAAATATCTCAGTATGTACGTAAAACAAATTTTATCAATATCAATATCTATAAATATATGCATATATATATATATATATATATATATATATATATATATATATATATATATATATATATAAAACTGAGAAAAAAACTGGCGAAAAAATGATTAAAATAAAAAAACTTCCAAAGGCATTTGTAAAATGTAAATAAAACTAGGTATAACACAAGAAGACAGAATGCAGCAAGTAGAACCTGTGATTGAGTGAGCTTTCATTCTTTTTGTTCGAGCTTGGCTCTTTTACTCTGTTTTCTATTTAAGTTATGCCCACCTCATGCATATTTATGGGCAATAGAACTTTGAGAATTACACTTCCATCATAAGGGGTTGAACTGTGATTTTCATTGGATAAGATTATTTTTATTTGTTTTCTTACACTATTTAAACTTTGTAATCTGCACAGTTTATTCTGATGATGTTCTTAAATAAAGAAAAAAAGTGCACTCAGTCACAGGTTGTCCTTGCTGCATTCTTTATTTTTTTTTTACACCTAGATTTCTATACGTTTTACAGATGCCTTTGGACTTTTTTGCTATATATATATATATATATATATATATATATATATATATATATATGTGTGTGTGTGTGTCTCTGTGTGTGTGTGTGTGTGTGTGTGTGTGTGTGTGTGTGTGTGTGTGTGTGTGTGTATGTGTAGTGCATTTGGATATCAGGTCTACACTCTATACCTCTTAATGCAACAAATCTGTCCAATGGTTGTCTAAATGGGTGTGAAGGGGCCCAAACTAGGGACCTATTTTAATTATTGCCCTTATCCCTTCCTCCCCAGCAGAACTGTTCTGCCTTGCAAGAAAATAATGAAGCTTGCCAAAACTTGAACCCACAGCCCTGTAAACTGCAACCAAAGCAATGTACCATTACACCATCTGAGCCCCATAAAAGAGTGATAACATTACAAACATATCAGTTAGTACAGTCATTCAACAGTAGGGAAAGGAGTCTGTAGAATCAGTCAGCCTCTCTATATATAGATGTATATATGTATGGAGATGCATATATGTGGACAAATCTACACATACTATATATATATATATATATATATATATATATATATATATATATATATATATATATATAGATAGATATATATATATATAGCCACATTTAGATATGTATGTATACATAATTATACAGAAATATATGACAGCTACAAACACATGCAATCAGAGAGTCATGCAGCTGCACACTTGAATTCTAAATCTGGAAACTCCCTCACTAGACGTATTCCTTAAAATGGGGAACAATGACATCTGTGCTGTAACAGAGACCTGGATAAAGGCAGCAGGATGCACCCCTGCAGTACCAGCCTATAATTAATTCCACAACTTTTGGCTGTAGGAGATGGTGGCAATTTCATATTCATAAAGGGTGCACACACCTCCAGAGTGGTAGACCAACATTATGCATGACAGATCCTGCAGGTTTAGCTAACATTGGCTATGACAGTGGTTCAGGTTGTAGCCTGCTGTCGCAAGACTCATATTCCATGTCCCTAAAGATGCTGGAGAATATTAGTGTCCAACCTAACACTCTCATACTGCTTGACTTCAACTACCCCACCATTAACTGGGAAAGCTACTCATGTACTGATGCACATACCCATCACATCGACCTGGTCCTTGCTAACATGGGTGACTGTTGCTCTACACCAATAGTCAACTCCTCCCTTGTAATATCTTAACACAAATTTATCACCTTTGAAATTCCACAGCCCCCACCCTGCACAGGTAACAACCATGAAAAGCCTGTCCAAAGCTAACTATGGCCTCATAAAAACAGAGGTGACTAACCTCACGGCAGCCATGCAAATCAACACTAGTTGCATGACTGCTGAATTAAACATAAATAAACTATGGACACATATACAAATGCATGGATACCACCATACCCAATAGAACCAAGACTCTCACCTACAAAAAAAGGAATCCAATCTAGTGATCCCCGGCCATAAACAAATTGTACAACACAAGGAGGGAACTGATATAGAATAAGGTGGTGTCCCAAGATTGGAAAAAACCCTTATCAGCCTCACTTAAAAGTTGAGATCCCTCATCAAATACTACAAAGTTAGCTGTGAAAACAGAATTGGAGCACATAGTAAAGACATCAACAAGGCCTTATACAGTTATGTAAGAAATATCCATGGCAATACCAAGATTTGTTCTGAGCTACTAGACAATGGTACCTCCTAGACTGAGCCAACAAATATTGCCCATATACTGGCTGACATATCAAATGAAAACTTTACCCCTCTCCCCCCACAAAGGACCAATCACAATACCAGTTCATTGACAGGCACCCAGTATTGCTGCTGCACAGGTTAAAACACCTCTGTCCAAGGCAAGGAATGCAGCTTCTATGAGGCCTGACAATATCCATGGTTATGTTCTACATGAACTACAAAGTGACCCAGCACCTCACCTGTTTGCCCTGTTCAAGCACATCCTCACCTCAGGCTTTGTACCTACTGAATTTTACACTGCTTATGTCACACCCTCTCCACAAATGAGGTGCGACTACAGACCCTGGGAACTATCGCCTCAATAGCCTGACAAGTCTGTTATTCAAAGCTATGGAATGCATCATCATGCACCTAATAAACAGGGATATGGAAATCTGAAGACTCAGGATCCCACACAGTTTACTTTTGTTTAGGGTAGGTCATACCTGCTCAATCAACCTGGTCAACTTCTTGGCATCAGTCACCTGAACTGTGGATGAAGGCAAGGTCTCACATACAGCCTACCTTGATCTGGCCAAAGCCTTTTATAACATTCCCCACTCAGGAATCATGCAAAACCTCACTAAGCTTGGCATCAGCACCTATATCACTAGTTGGGTTGAAAACTGGGTCAAAGATAGGAATCACAGTGTGGAAATAGCTGACTCCAAGTCAAACTGCTGAACAGTCATAAGTAGAGTCCCACAGGGTTCTCTCCTGGGTCCTCTCATGTTTGGCATCAACTTCTCTGAAGTATATGCCAACATGAAGGGACTCCAGCTGACAAAGTTTGCAGACATTTCCAAGTTGGGATCTATTATTAACTACTCAAGTGATGTTGGCATCCTACTGAAAGGCCTCAGTGAGACCATGACTGGTGTCAGAGCCATGGCCTTAAGCTCAATGTCAGAAAATGTGTTGTCATCCCCTTTGTGGAAAACCATGTTCACATAATTTACCACATTGATGGTAGTCCCCTGACAACAATCATATCATCACAGTGATTTACCAGAGAAATGATAATAATCTGTAAAACAGACCAGAAATATGAGCAATAAACCTGGACAACCTGAAACAATCCAGCCAAATAACAGGTATGCTCAGAACCCCATTCTGCAATGAATCTGGACCAAGGCTGACTAAGTGGTGGGTGGAAGCCATGAAAATGGGGATGTCTCTGAAGTACTGGCATAGATAAGCTAACACAGTTGTTGTAGTAACACCTTCCTGTGTGCTCTAACATATATTTAGTGAAATATCACAAGTAATTGAATTAGGAAATCTGCTATGGGTAATTACACATGTGTTTGCAAATATATCAGGCAGTACGGGGAGGTAACAGCAGTGACAAACAGACACCAGTGTGAAAGTGCATAGACACAACCAACATCACCACAGTCACAGTCACATACCGGTAAGTCAAGTGAACAGTAGAGTATACCAACTGTATAAAAAAATGCATCATTGTTTGCTACTCACACACTAGCCCTATATATACAGTCCCAATTATCAGTGTAGTCTGAATCCTGACCTTGGTAGGGGACTTGTCTCAGTGTGCCCCTACAAACACATACAGCCAATAGATCAGCGGAAACTGGAGCAGCATGCAAAGTCAGATAAATAAGGAGCCATAACATTTACATCCACCCCCTCCATACACAGCCCAAATAACATATTCACATGACATGTGTACACAATTATGACATGCTGTTAACAATGGCCAGAAATACACAGTCCTTTCACATGTAAATTTCACCTCAGAATGTACAGGCTCAGAACTCATATCAAAGGCCTCTTTCCTGACATGTCTGTGGGTTTACTACATCACTGGGATGGTAGCAGGAATGAAGGCAAGAAATAATGATAATAAATATGTCTGTGGCTCACTGACATCTGTACAAAGCCTGACATCATTTGAGGACAGAGGCACAAACACAGGGGTAGATTGGACATATTGCTGTCATACATTGAGACAGTTGCAGATGTTACTGGGTTTGTTGTAGCATCCTTTATGAGGAATATGATGTTGGTAATATCAATAGATGTGAGTATTTACTGACTGCATTCCCCAGAGTCCACAACTGATTTACCAAGGACACCAACTGTCCAGGGAACAGACAAAACATAACAGCCAGTGGAGAGGTATGTCAGAAACATATCATTGTCAGTCGTGAAGTCAGTCACTAAATACATGCCTACACAAAACGTGCCAGTCTATCAATCCACCATGTCTATAACAGCACAGATGACATAGAATATGTGGACATGTCCCCCATGTTGTTTGGCTGTCTCCAAATGTCCTGGCCTGTCACATATTGCCACCTACTGTATGAGAATCTGTAGCCCATCACCTCTGTAATGCCCCTCACACAGGCAAGGAAAATGGGCAAGGCCTACAATAAGGAATGTCCAATATGTTGGAACTAGCAGCAGTGTCCAGGCCCACAGCACAATACTATGTGGGCACCTACATAGTGGTATGGCCTTAGCAATACCTGACATCTGCACATCTGTACAGTGGATAGACCGAAAGTAGATAGCCAAGAGGTTATGCATTAGGCTGAATATTTTGAAAGATAGATGTCTGAAACTGTAAGGTATGTCATTACTACATGACAGCAGTCCTCAATGACATGTCCAAAAACATAGTAGTCTATAGTTAATATCAACATATCAGATGAATATCCAATAGGAGATACATAAAAACACACAGCTCAAACACCAAGAACATGATAGTCAGTACTCAGAGTCCCAGCTTTGCATGCAGGGGTGCATGGTTCTAGTACTACAATCTGCAATTGACTCTTACTTTAAAAAGCACTGTTAAAAGTACTAACGTAATGATACAAAATATATTTGAACTATTTTGTCAACCAGTGCAATGCAGCTGGTGTAACATGCAAGTGTGACTGCATATAACCTGGGAACTACACATGTATAAACCAAATACAAAGAAAAAAGATTCTGGTACTACCCATGTATACCCAGTTGTCCCATACAGTATAGTCACACTCATTGCTACTGTAATGACAGCACATAGAAGCATATTATGTACAGGAAGTTAAATACACTTATTAAAGATGTCATTACCCTGCTATTTTATCAGACTGGAATGTGATCAAACATTACCATGGTTGAACAATGCTTAGCAGGTTTCAGAATTGCTTAAATGTAAATGCTAAGCAGATTTGCGCACTGATAACAGAAGCCTACACGGTGTAAGCACCTATTCATTTAACCATACATTAGCACCAATTACCATTGCACAAACCTGCGTAAACTTGCTTAAAGCTGCTCAGAACTACCTTACTCACTCTGTATCCAACAGTCCTTGTTCTGCCTAGGAATAAAATAAACAGCCCTTGAACCGAGGACTCTGCAAACCATAGTCACAGCAATTTAACATTAAGCCATCTGAGACATATGATATTAGGATTTTTTTTTCAAACATATCCTACTTTATAGCCAGTTTACAATAGGGAAGAAACAGTGTGCAGTTAGGAAGGAATGGTATGTATAAGTATATTTACCTGAAAATAAACATACATAGAAAGAGAGAGAGAGAGAGAGATATGTATGGAGATCCGTATATGTGTATAACAATATATAGATATATTACCAATAAATTCTGAGTTGTGTGTGTATATATATATATATATATATATATATATATATATATATATATATATATATATCTACACACACACATACATATATATATATCCAGTAGGAGATACAGAAAAACACACAGCTCAAACACCAAGAACAAGAAAGTCAGTACTCAGAGTCCCAGCTTTGCATGGAGGGGTGCATGGTTCTAGTACTACAATCTGCAATCTAATCTTACTTGGAAAAGCACTGTTAAAAGTAGTAAAGTAATGATACAATATGTGTTAACTATTTTTGTCAACCAGTACACTGTAGCTGGTGTAACATGCAAGTGATATTGCATATAATCTGGGATACTACCCATGTATAAACCATATACACACATACATACACACACACACACACACACACACACACATATATATATATATATATATATATATATATATATATATATATATATATATATATTGTACCTTGGAACCCACTACTGTCTCCATGCTGAGATTTATTCAAATGCACTGCTATAGAACTGTCACCTTTCTTATCAGTAATATGTCTCATAAGTTCTAACAACCTAGTTTTAAAACACGTGTTATTCTGCAAGTAACTGAAAAAGCCAGTGAATGTCTGAAATTGAAAAAAGTCAGGAGCCTAATTGAATTAACGCATTTCATTCACTTTTAATCCACCATGAACTTCATCAGAATAATAATACACTCTCATTGAATAGTTTAAATACTTTTCACATACCATCATGTGACATAAATCACCCAATGCAAAAAATGTGAATAAAAAATAATGATAATGTTTGTAATACTTAATAATAATGCAGTCAAATAAAAGTACTTAATAAAACCATGTTAAATAATGTATAAAAAATGAATAAAACAATATACAAAGTACAATATTGTACTGTTTTATAACCTCTGTGCTTGTAAAAAGCACTTAATGTTAATAACATCATTTAGCCCAGGAGGATCATCTGCATTAAGCAGAATCTGCCATAATGCTTTTTTACATTCCAGTTTAGCTTTAAAATTCCCAGAAAACAATGTGTCATTGACCCTTTCCAAAACTGCAAAGCTAAACTTTTTTAAAATTAACACAAAGTACAGAATGTCTTGCTAATGCGTTAGACATATCTTTCTTTTTGATGGCAAGATTATGTTCATAAATGCGTTTATTCAGTGACCTGATAGTTTTACCAATGTAAAAATATTCACGTCACATAAACCGATATAAACCACACTGTGTGTTTTACAAGTGTAATGGCCTCTACTCCAAATTGTTTTGTTCAGATGCTTCAAATAAATGCTGTTACAACCTGCTATATACCTACATTGTTTACAACTGTTACAAGCAAATGTACCAAAATTGGACTCAACAAAATTGCGTTACTTACAACTTTCAACTATACTTTTGATGTTAATGATTTTTTATAGGTAAAACAAGGTTTTTTACCTATGATGGAACTTAAATCGTTGTTACCTAGAACAACTTTCCAATTATTAATTATAATATTTTTGATGAAACACATTTCACTACAGATGGGTACAGGAAAGGCCAACCAAAGCAAATTTCGAGAGAAAAATAGCTAAAGACTCAAAAGACAATCATAAGGCCTTCTTTAGCTATGTTAGAAACCTAGGAGGAAACTCCCAGATATGCTCAGAACTAGTTCAAAATGATGTGAAGATTACTGATCCTACAGACATTGCCAACATACTGGCTGACAGGTTCAGTGCAAACTTCTCCCCTCCCCAAAAGGAGAGATATCTATACCAAATGAGTGCAGCCCCCAAACATCTCCAGCGCCCAAGTGAGAACTGCTCTCCAAAGCAAAAACACAGCATCCATGGGACCCGATGGTGTCCCCGGCTGTGTGCTCCACGAACTCAATGAGGAATTAAACCCACAGCTAGGACAGCTGTTTAATCAAAGTCTTACCTCTGGATACATTACCCAGGAGTGGCACTGCAACTGTGGTCCCACTTCACAAAGGCGGTGCCTCCACAGACCCTGGAAATTACCGGCCCATTAGCTTGACAAGCCTTATCTGCAAAGCCATGGAGAGGATCATAGTGGACCTCATAAATAAAGACATAGGGAATTTGCAGACTTTGGATCCAACCCAGTTTGGCTTTGTCAAAGGCAGATCATGCCTTTTAAACTTGGTTGACTTTTGAAACAGTCACCAAAGCCATTGATGAGGAAAGGCAGTCCATACAGCCTACCTCGATCTGGCTAAGGCCTTGATACAATACCCCACTCGGGTATCATTGAAAAACTCATCAGCTTAAATGTTAACCCATACATCACAAGATGGGTTGCAAACTGGCTGAGTGACAGAACCCACAGGGTCAGAGTTGCTGGCGCCATGTCAGCCTCAAAGCCTGTCACAAGTGGTGTCCCACAGGGCTCAGTCCTGGGCCCACTCTTGTTTGGCATCTACTTTTCAAGTACAAGCAAACACAGGAGGGTTATGGCTGACAAAGTTTGCAGATGACTGCAAACTGGCCATAGTAGAAAACACATCTGACACAGATATCCTTCAGAAGGGTCTCACAGAAACGGATAACTGGTGCCAGAGCCACGGCCTAAAGTTAAATGCCAAAAAATGCATAGTCATACCCTTCGGGAAAAACAAGGTTACCCCTAGCTACCAAATAGGTGGCAATCCACTGAGCACAGAAGAAGTTATCAGGGACCTGGGGACCCAGGTTGATAGTAGTCTGTCATTCGACACCCATGTAGCTAAAGTAGTTAGGAAGTCCTTCTACATTGCCCACCTTATCATGAAGGGATTCTCATCTAGATCAAGGGAGGTCATAGTCTCCCTTTACTCATCACTCATCAGACCAATGATTGAGTACAATGCCCCATTCGGAATGTATCTGACCCGACACTTGCAGCAGCTGGAGAGGCCACAAAGTTCCTCACCAAAAGGATAAAGGGTCTCAAAAATCTGTCCTATGCTGCCCGACTGAAAGAACTCCAGCTCTATTCAGTCGCTTACCGCTTGCTCAGAGGTGACCTTTGCCTAACATACAAGGCCATGTCAAACCCAGATTTGATGAATATGCTTCACCTCAAAAATCTAGATCCATCAGAGCCACAAGGCGGAGACTTAAACCTCGACACGGCTATTAATAGGACGTGCTGGAGGGATAGATTCATCACCCAAAGACTCCCTATGCTGTGGAACAAAATCCCGGTACATGTGAGGCAGAGCACCTCGCTGGCCTTGTTCAAGAGAAATCTTGACCAATGGATGGGAGATCGCAGATATACCCCAGGAATTACCTCAGTGTCACTGCTCGACAGAGGCACAGCAAAATAATGGGTATAGTTCCCCATACTAAAGGGGTGGCGTAAGCCACAAAACAATGGGCTAGGCTTATAAATGCCCTCGGGCAGATAGCCTAGTATGAACCTATGAACCTATGAACCTAAATTCGTTAGCACCTTCAAATCCATTGTCAGCATTAATACTACTACCAGTAGTAACTTGATGTGACATAACTAGATGTGAAACAACTTGGTGTGAAATAGCTTGATGTAAAATGGGAGGTGACTTACCTGTTCTTAAAGTAAATACTTCATTTTGAATGTTTTCTAACCAAGTGCTATTGTACCCTCGGTCAATAAAAAAGTGTTTCAATTTTTCAACTTCTTTAAAGAATTTGTCATCCCTACTCATCAATCTACTTAATCTAATTAATTGTCCCTTAACTACACCATGTTTCATAAATTCAGGATGTAAACTATCGTGGTGTAGACACTGGTTGACAAATGTAGATTTCCTGAAGATGTCACTCTCAAAATTAACTTTGTCATTGCTTAAACTTAGGTGTAGGTCTAAAAAGTTTATGTCATCACCAAAATGACCAATGGTGAATTTCAAAAAGTCTGTAATTGTATTTAAATAATCAACAAACTTGTGAAAAGACTCTAAATCACCACCCCATAGGAAAAAGAAGTCATCTATGTATCGCTTATAAAATACAATGTGATTAACTGAAGAGTATGAATATAAAAACTTGATTTCCCACATGGTCATGACTATGTTTGCAAAACTAGGTGCAACTCTGGACCCCATAGCAACACCGGAGATCTGTTGAAAAAGATTATTTTCGAAAATGAAAAAGTTGTTTTCTAGCACAATGTCCATTAAGGTCCATACAGTATTAACAAGATCATTTTGCATATCAGTTTGTGTGCTAAGAAATTCCCTTAAAAATTCTACCCCTATAGTCTGATCAATACTAGTATATAATGATATAACATCCAAAGATGCAAAATTAAATACTGTACTCTTTGGAACAACTTCACCCAAAAGCTCCAACAAATGCCAAGAGTCTCTCAAGTAAGACTTTGTTTTCTGAACTAAAGGGTTTAGAAGCTTATCCAACCAAACAGAGATAGCCTCTGTTTTTGAAAAAATAGCTGACACAATAGGTCTAAAGGGAATTTGCTCACATTGCTTATGCAGTTTGAGAATGCCAAAAATGGTAGCCAATTTGGGATGTTCAATATTTAAAAATTCATATGTAATGTTGTCTATGCCTCCCTGAGTGAACAAATCAAAAAGAGTGACATCGACCAAACAAAAACATTTACTAATGTATTCTTTACTAACAATCCTGTAACAACTAGGATCATTTAATAAAGCATTCATTCCCATACTATAATCGGTGGACTTCATGATGACTATTGTTCCCCCTTTATCAGCTTTCATTACAGACCAATCAGTTTTGTGGGCAATGTAATCTAAAGCTTGACGTTCACCTGTAGTGAGATTAGGCTCAAAGGAGTTTTTAAACCTATATAATTTTCTAAATTCTTGTTCACAAAGTTTTCCAAAAACCAACAAGGTAGAATTTAATAAAGGGTTGAATGCACTTTTCTTTTTACAAATACCCTCACCTTGTTCCATTTTAGCCACTCCATCAAAAATATATTGTAAATTCAATTTACATAGATACAGTTTTAAATCAACAATAAGTCTTGGTATATTCACATTATTGGACGGAACAAAAGAAAACCCCTTTTGAAGTACCGAAATAACTTCTAGGGGCAAGTCTTCGCCAGTTAGATTGAACACTGTAATACCATACTCTAATTCTTTCTGCGATTCTTGCTCCTCCCCTTGTTCCTGGTCTGGACCCTTCCAGACCATCTCGGTGTCTTGGTATTCCCTGCCTTGTCCATTAAAAAAGGACCTGATTTATTGTTTGAGGAAACAACCTGTGAAAACGATGTGCTCGGCTTTACAATGTCTGTTGACTCAGTTACAGTCTGATTGTTGTTAACCATATTCTGATTGTTAACAACACTAGAGGACCTCAAATCGTTCACATTGTTAACATTGTTAACACCATTTTCACTTTCTATATTTACGTCAGCTTCCAGGACAGGCAAAGGCCGATTGTTACTGCCTTTTTTCTTTTTCAAGGGATAGGCCACGTTGTTTCGATACGCCAATAAATCCCTTTTTAATTTTCTCTGCTTTCTTTCAACAATGGAAGTACGAAGTCTGTCCAGTTTAACGTTAATGCCGAAGTAAAGAGTGGTTAAACTGTTGAAACCTTCGGATGCCCTAATATTAGCGTCCAAAAGCTCAGCTTTTTCCTTCAAGGTTACCAGTTCAACTTTATAATGCTCAATTAACTTGCTCGTAAAGGTTATACCAGTGTTGTTAAAAGTTTCAACCAACTGTTGGTACAAACAATCACCCTCTACCACACAGTTTGGAAATTTGAAAATTCTGAGTCCCAATGGCACACATTTCAAACGCACGCTCTCCTCAAGATAAAAGATCTCATTTTGCAAGGAAACACACTTTTTACATATTTTCTCCAACTCGAAAATGTCTTTTTTACAAGTAGTAATCAACTTCTGTAATCAATCCTTCTGACGGGCAAGAGCTTCTCTCACTGCATCTTTCACTATAGAACTAATAAATTCTTGAAAATTGCTTCCCGACTCGGGGACAGGATAAACCGATAAATTAAGTTAGCCCTGCTGACTAGAATCTTCTCCTGCCATAACTGGCCAACAAACACGTTGAGGAAAACAACACACAAGAAGAAACCAAGTAACTGAAAAAGTCAGTAAATGTCTGGAGTTGAAAAAAGTCAGGAGCCTAATTGAATTAACACGTTTCGTTCACTTTTAATCCACCACAAACTTCATCAGAATAATAATACACTCTCATTGAATAGTTTAAATACTTTTCACATACCATTGTGTGACATAAATCACCCAATGCAAAAAAGGAAGGCGGGATTTCTGAAGACAGTAATGGAGTTTGTACATCTGGCCCAGGAAGTAAGACAATGAATAGCCTTAACCAACGTATTGACGTTGGAGGCAGTTCCAGTCAAGTTCGTAACATCACAACAAGTTTGGTTTCTCATGGAGATGGTGTATTGAAGAGCAAACAGTTAGACCATCTCGAGCAGAGAGAAAAGGTATACGAGCAAGTTTTTAACAACATTGTCAACCCTTTTCATGGTTCCCTCTGTTTAGACAACACGAATGGAGTAGGTAAGATAGTTAGTCCAGTTGTCAGGGGCACACTTACTACTTGTAAAAAAAGACACTTTCGAGTTGGAGAAAATATGTAAAAAGTGTGTTTCCTTGCAAAATGAGATCTTTTATCTTGAGGAGAGCGTGCATTTGAAATGTGTGCCATTGGGACTCAGAATTTTCAAATTTCCAAACTGTGTGGTAGGGGAATATCATGACCATGGCAAATACATCTGGAGATGGAGGAATTGTGCTGGCAGATTAGAACTGCAGCTTCCTTTCCTCCAGGTCTCAATGAACAGATTTCTATTGCATGTATCTTGAAAAAACTAGCTCAGAAGAGGTAAACAAATGTTAGAAACATTTCCTTCATTAAATTTTTAGTGAAGTGGTCTATTACCTATATGTATTTAGGATGATTTTAAGGTGGATATTCCCCTGATGTTTTAGGTTAAGTTACATGTGTTCATTATGTTTAGGAGATTTTAGCTCTGCTGCATTTACGAAAACGGGTCGATTGACTTATTTATGTGGCTCTTATCATGATTGTAATTTTATAATGTTGAATGTCTAACATTTTAATTAACTTATGGGGCACAAAAACTTTTTTGTAAGATGGTCACATTTGATTTTAAGGCAAAGTCTAGTTAATTAAGGTTAAATAGGGTAATATGTTAATACTTATCACATGACTATCTTAATTGATTTAAAATGAAGTTTTTCTTGTGAGTTACTGCATTTTCTTTTGTTTGGAATCTGAAGAAGGAAGCGTATTGACGCTTCCGAAAGCGCTAAATAAAACAGTTTTTACAAAATAGTTTTTCAAAGCTGTCTTTATACAACATTTAGTTTAGCTCTCAGCTCAGTTTTCCGCTTTTAGTGTTTTCATTAGTTTGTGGAACCTCCTACGGTATGACATCTGGTCAAAGCCTGACATAATTGTTAGACAGAGGCCCAAATACATGGCCATACTTGAAATATTGCTGTGGTACATTGAGAAAGTTGCTGGTGTTAAAGGGTTTGTTGTATCATGTCTTTTCTGAGGGATACAGAGTCAGAAAAACAAATGGATGTTACTTTTTACAGAATGTGATCACCAGAGCATGGAACTGATTTGCCAAGGACAGCAGCTGTCTGGGAAACAGACCAAACATAACAGGCTAACCTTTGGCCATTATGTGGATGGCCCTACAGCTGAGAGCTATGCAGAGACAGAACTTTGTCAGACTGAAACCTATGCAGAAGTAGCAAGTGCAGACAAACCCTATTAAACTAGCAGTATTCCAAACATATAACAGCAATACTCACATTCTTCCTCTAAGTCTTGAACCTTCTCCACCATTTAGTTGGCTTGTCTCCACAAGTCTTGTTATAAGAGGTAGTAGCTCACACAACTCCAGGATGTCTTCCTTACAAGTAAGGGAAAGCGCCAATTCCCACATGGAGTACTCAATTATAGGAGTGTGTTGCCATGACATTGGCTGTTGGAAGAACTACACAGCTGCTCTGCATGCAATTACAAGTGGGGAACCCCAATAGGTGCACAGGCCCTGGTCATGAGCATCACATACAAAAGCCATGTTACAACCTATTCAAACCAACTCTATCCCTGTAGTGCACAGAGAGAGAGAGAGAGAGAGAGAGAGAGAGAGAAAAAACAAATAAAACATAAACTGAAAAAGAGAAGACAAAAAAAACGTAAGTGGAACATGTAAGCATGTGATTGAATGTAGTCCTTGGTCGGTAATAATGGGAAATATGATTTGGAAGAATATATGTCCCAACAAGAGTTGCTGTACTAATGTTCTGCTGAACAGCTGCTATGGCCATAGTATCTAGACCACTCTGCAGTGGAAGAGATCACTGCCATACCTCTCAACTGTAAAGATCTTCACATAATATCCAGATTTTCTCATTATAGTTTTTTGTCTGTTCCTCCTGAAATCTGTACTTTTCTGGCAAATAGCTGAGGATTAAAGTCGTCAAGTAATGCCAAACACTTGAGTTTAAGACTCCAGATCCTTAAGAATATTCACAGTAATGCAAAATGTATCATTCTACAAATGTTCTATGTTTGTAACAGGAATATTTAAATTGTGTCCCTATTTATTCCTCCATCATTTTAGCCTTTGTCCAGATGTGATGGTCCAAGAAGTTACAAGGTAGGATCACAGCTCAGGAGCCTGACTCACCCTGGGAAAGGACAGCTCATATATGACAACCGCTGGGGTGTCTGTCAAATAGTTGTGACTGTGCCACTGCTAGGCCAGTTAATGGGATGTTGTCCATATCCATATGTTACCTGTGACTATGAGTATGACACATGTTTGTCTTGTTAAGCTAAGAGACCTATATAGGGCATGTGCATAGAAAAGTGCTGTTGCAGACATGTGTTGAACTGCATGTGATATATTGACTTAATAACATTCAACTGTACAGTGGTCTGCTGGACAATACGCACATTTGTAACTGATATCTGTAATCACATACACATATGCCTGTGTTATGTCAGCCAAACAATTGGCAGGGCTGTGAGCAATGACATTGTAACATAATAGCCTACTTATGACTGTTGGACATATTCCAGGTTATCACAGTGATGTCAAAGTCTACTGTGCAATTAACATAACAATGCATGGTGCAGCTATATTAATATAGTATCAATATTGATGTCCCTTTTGTCACCCATTTATGTGTGCCATTGTCCAGACATACTGCTATAACAGGTTGAGAAGTATGATTGAGTAGCAAGACTGTAAATACAGTGTGCTATACTAACATAGAACAGAAATGTATACCAGGTATCCCCTGAGCACATGTATATATGCATATGTTCAGCTGGAAGCACAAAACTAATCACATGGGTTTCAAGCAGTCAGGTACATAAGTTGTGCTTGTTGCACATGTGTGTAATATCAGTGTCAGTGCATACAACAGACATAAATGTGTACAGCTACTGGTTGTTGCATTGCCCTGACACTGATATGTGTACTAGACTAGGCATGATTATCAGGTAGTAATCAGAGAAGTGCCCAACTGTGTTATGACCCTCTGTCCATGCCTACCACTGCCAGCTATATCAACACCTATATACAGTGGATATCACAAATGTACACACCCCTGTGAGAATGCCAGGTTTGTGTGCTGTATGACAATCAGACCAGAGAAGATAATTTCATAATGTTTCTCATCTTGAATGTGACCCCTAACCTGTACAATTCCATTGGAAAACAATCAAATGTGTTTCTAGGAAGGAGAGCAACAATTGCCAAGTGAATATGTGCCATGATGTTAAAGTCCAAACCAAGATGGATGAATGCTGTAACCATCTCAAGAGGTGCATACACAACATATCAGTTTAAGGGTGTGTACACACAACATATCAGTTTAAGGGTGTGAACACTCATTCAGCTGATTTATTGTACTGATTATTATTTCCACATGTTTTCACAGACCACATTGTTATGTTTTCAATTGAAATGTACAAGCTATAAGTCACATTAAAGGTGGGAATTGTTTGAAATGAGTCATTGCGGCGTCATGTTCCAATTGCACAAATACTAGGCATTGTAACAGTGGTGTGTATCATACCAACTGTAGCTATATGGACTCAGCAGTACCTGACCTGTACAACCAGCCTCCACCAAGGTAGAGTAATCCCCTTTGGTGAACAGCAGCAATACACAAACCACATAATAGGTTGCTATATTGGCTGTACAGGGACACATAGGTGCAGGCAACAATGTGGATGAAAGTCCACCTCTATCTGAGCAAGCGTGTAAGTTCACAGGTGACTTACTGTAAGGCTAACTATGACTACAAATCAGACCTATCCACACCACCAAGGATGATTGCAAATGTTTCTCCACATATGTTGTCAGTATCAGAGGAAACAACACAATTGATCCTGTACTGGACACCTCATACACACATGCCGTGGATATAGGCTACCTGCATCAGACAGGTTAGGGGGGAACATCACCACCCTGTCCTCCCCAGTAGTACAGGGTGATATGCGCATCAACCACACTCCTCCTCTCAGCAATGGTGAACATGTACACATTGCCTACTAATGGCAACAACAGCATATCCCCATGGGGCATAATAACATCACTGTCTGCCTCCTACATGAACTCAGGCATGTGCTCACAGCTCCATCACACCCCGCACTCAAACACAGATCTGCCACCATCCACATACCCTCTACATGGAACATGGCCACTGTCAACCCTCTACTCAGAAATGAACGGGGACTAGAGGATTATGCAATCTAGTGTCCAACATTGGGGGAAATAAGATAGCTCATGGACAGGTGTGTAATGCAAGCTGCTATAGCCATGATAGCTTGGATTATTTACAAGTAATATCCACTGTTGATGTGCAATTTAACAACCATATGAGGTCCTGTGACCTTTTTCCTGTTTATGTCTTCCAGGTAACATGCAGAGGGCATGCCTACCAGCATACTCTGTTGGGGAAACTGACATCATCACTCAATATGTGATCAAACATTATGCCCTGTTATTTGGATGGAGAGCAGAAGATGTGCTGGAGAAGATCGCCTTGTGGAACAGTCTGGTCCACAGGGTAAATGAAGCCAGCCTGCATAGCAGACCTTATAAGCAGGTGCAGCATCAGGCCACCAACCTCATCTGCCATGACCATCAATGGGCTGCTGCTGCATTGAGGGACCAGATAGCCACAGGTGGGGGCCCAGACATCCAGCCCCCACTGACACCCATCGAGGAGCTCCTTGCCAACCTTGGGGCACCCGCCCAAAACACAAGCCATGAAGCTTAGTAAAGCATTGTGGAGGTGGGTTGCACACACACACACTGGACGAGGAGCATGCAGGTAAGAGGTCAGTGGGGTTAGTACGCTAATGTATCAGACATACATATCTGTATTATATCTACATCCATGGGTCAGGTCAGATTGCAGTTGTGGATGGGGTTTTCTAATGTACAGAGGTGCACATCTATTTTGAGGACAGAACAATGTTTATTATTGGGGTTAGTACTCTAAACATGCAGACATGCTGCATCCATCCTGTACCAAGGCCACATGTGAGCCTTCTGACAACTCCATCTCACGACTACCTAGGACCCTCTGGTCTGCTTATGAGACAGCAGCCTGAAGCTCGTCAGTATGACATCTTTCTGTTGCTGCCTGACAATACCCCAGGCATGTGAAGGGCATGTGATTTACCATGCATACAACCATAAATAATAGCTATATTGCTTTATGTAATACCTATATTGCTGTTTGTGCATGTTCACTTGTGCTGTAGTTAACTGCATTGCATCACAGTGGACACCACTGGGGCCTAGCTGACATGAATTCAACATTCCTGTAGCATACCTCACAACCTTGTCATTACCAAGGTGTATAGACAGAGGCCTGTAAAATGGGCTGGACAAACAGTCTAAGGTAGGGGCATGTGTGACACATTAGTAGTATACAGTGGATATAAATTGTGTACACACCCCTGTTAAGATGCATTGTGTTCCTGTTACATACTAATTAGGACAACAGTATGTCAGTCCACACCTCTTCCAGCCTTTAATGTGACCCATAATATGAACAGTTCACTTGTAAAACCAAACATCTGGACTCATGTATTGCACCTACAAGGCTGACCTCCTGTGAGAGTCAGACGTCATATCAGCATGATGTTTTAGTCAGGTATGATACCTCATGCTGCCATATGTGCCAGTACACTCACTGTGGCCTATTTGGCTACAATATTACATACATGGGCATTGTTAAGGCACTCAGACCACTTCTGACCATGTATAGATTGCAAACATATGAATATTCCACACACATCTGTACAGAGGCTGTACAATAGTTTAACCTGCTGCATGTGAGGCAGATTCTGTCACCACACTATATAAGGTAATGGGAGTGGGTGGTGGTCACCAGCCATGTATGGTACACACATCAAAATAATATAAGCCACACAAGATACCGTCCTCACATGCACACAGACAGTTGCCTGCATTGGAATTAGAACTCTTGCCTATCTAGGTATTTTGACTATAGTTTTACTCAGTTATCAGACACGCCACAGACCTTATACATTTCCACCTAGTCCAAAGGTACTTCTAAGGTGGATGACATCAACAGGACTACTAGATTGGGGTGATGGGAAGTGTGAAGGGTAGTACACAAGTCAAAAATTGTATAAGCCACACAGTACATGATTGATTCACACACACACACACACACACACACACACACACACACACACACACACACACACACACACACACATGCCAGCAATGGAATTAGAACTCCTGCCTATCTAGTTCTGTCTACTATAGTGTTATGCAGTTAACACGTGCTACAGAGCTTACTGAACTTTCACATGGCCAAAGCTTCTGATAACTGCACAGCTGAGGTAAAGTATTATAGGTGCCAGACAGTCTGCCTTCTGTTCCACTCTTACATCATGCTAGTTCTTATTGTCTTGCACTTCAAACAGCATTATGGCTTGGCATTTCACCAGGTTATTGTATCTAAAAGTGTGGCACACCTGGGAGTTGTCAGTAGTACTCGTTCATCACAGATGTAGCCCCAGTACTTACTAGTTATGGCCACCACTCCTGGCATGTTTGAAGGGCAGTTTTCTGTGCTTTCACCCATTAACCTGGTGCACTTGTCCATTATGAGTCACTGTTGCAACTGCTTCATCTACACAGACAACTCTCCAATATAACCTCCAAACACTCAGACCTGTAAGAGTTACCCATATATCACCCAATGTGGACATATGCATTCTCCAGCAAAGACTGGACTAGCAGGTCAAGAGGATAAGATCAACACCTTCACCGCACCATGTGGAACACGTAGCTCACCATGACACCCACTTTGACATCCATGACATACAGTGAAAAGCCACACACCCACCTTCCCAGAGGCACTCAATGGACATTTACCCAAACAGCAGAGACCAGCAAGACAGACACCCACTCAGACACCTCAACATGGCACATGCCAAGGAACACACATTTAACTTACACAGTGTGCCCCTCAACCTAAGCTCCTAAGGCTAAGCACCTAGCACAATACAGTGATCATGGATAACTCAATGTTGAGGTGCACACATATCCCACTCACTAAACTAAATATGGAGCAGGTAACAGCCAAATATCTATCACAGGCCAGCATCCAGCACATGACACAGCCAATCATGGCACTCCACAACAACTACGAGTATCACTCTGTATCCATGTGGGTGTGAATGACTTAGGACACACCTCCAATGACTACATGACAAGAGACATGGCTGAACTCTCTGATTATGTTGTCCAGGCAGGTGTGAAAGTAGCACTGAGCAGTGTACTGCCATCACCCAGAATGATGCTGTGGTAATATCAACAGATGATTGACTGCAACTTTGGCTTACGTGTTTTGTATCATTCTCATGGAATTCCAGTACCACTCTGCTTTGGATCACATGATTTACAAAACCCAGTGACTTGCTACAGATGTCCTACATCTGTCAGCGCTGGTTTCCATGTACTGGCTAAGTGTCTTGCCACCCCTGTAAGCTATTATTAGGCAGTGTTCCTAATGTAATTACTACCATAACAGCTAGATATGTATGCAATATGAGGGTCATGCTGCTCAACAGTAGACATCTAACTCTCAGGATGCAGTGACTCAAAGCACTTGGAGTGGAGGACACATGTCTGCTGTAATGGAGAGGTGGTTCACAGCAGCAGACAGCAGCCCTGTAGTATCAGGCTATAACACATTCCACAGCTGTCAGCCCCCAAACATGGACCACACCACACCTCCACAGGTGGTGTTGCCTCTATATTCATTATGATAGAAGACTAGCAGACTCTGACAACAATCACAACAGCCTTTGATAGTTACATCAATAACCACCACAACATTAAACACAAGTGTTGTGAGTTACTGCACAATACTAATACCTATCCTGAGACAACAGATATTGACCACAGTCTTGCCAACACATTCAGTGCCAGATTTACCGCTGTACCCCCCCACAAGTGAACTGCTGAGTGAAAATGCTCTCACATGCTATATCCTGTTTCTTTTCTAGGTGTCTGTGTGTCACCAGCATGTGGATCTACAGCAAGACCACAAGGTATGGCAGTGTGGTAACACATCCCCCATGTTATAGGCAGGGTACAGCTTCATGTGCATGTAAATTCCGGGTCTGTAACACAGTGACTGCATATGCCTGACAGATCATAGGGCTGAGGGCTGTACATAGGTACATGTTGATTTAAAACATCTGTTGTAGAGTGGAGAATGGTACGTGTTGTGGTTTGGACACACCTCCGATTGCTAATAACCACAGCCACAGGGGATATTCATCAAACAAACACACTGAGATTACTACACACACACACACACACACACACACACACACACACACACACACACACACACACACACACACACGCACACACACACACCTGCCAGTACTGAGATCCATAGGTTCATTGTTTCATAGGTGTGTAGTAGGTTAATGAGCCTGAAGACTCTACAAGGCTATACCAAGGGAATACCCTGGCATCAGGCCACATGACAATAGTTCCCAGTGTGGCTCAGGAGTATAGAAACTGGAGTGTTCCCCAGGGATGGGGATTGTATTCCCCATCCAATCATCCAGATTTCTATTGTGGGTGGCCAGTAATGTGCACTGCTTCATATGTATGTGATTTATATTCCATAACATGGACAGAGTCTGGGTTGTGCACATGTCCCACATGCATGTTCTTTGAAGTGTGGAAGTGTGCTTGAGGTATCTGGGTCATGTTGTGTGGACAGATTGGTATCTTCAGAAGTAACATTCCTGACCTAATTTGGTGAGTCATGGCTGTGTAACTGAGGTAGTGATATGTGGATTCATTGGAGTTATTGGAGTCTGTCCATACATGGCATGTGTATAAGGCATGGTGCATCCTTTGTGGGGTATGTTTGCAGACTCTACAGTTGTTGCAGGTGTCCAGTGGGGAACATGGCAAAAGGGCCACTGTACACATTAATTGGGTTACTGAGGGGATGGAACAGGGTGCCATGTGCTGGATAACACACACTCAGCCAGGAGATGTAACACATCAAAGTACTTTCTGATGTCGGTGGCACTGTTGTGGTCAACAGGCAGAGCTGACTGTCAACCTGTGCTCCCCATTCTGTTATAATAACATCACTGTTCAGTGGACTACCACCAATGTATTACTTCCCATGTACCATGGCATTCCCAAAGGTAATGGTGGTACATCTCTTGGCATTGAGGTAATGTCCAGAGTTCTGACACCAGTCATAGGTGTCAAGTGGCCTTTGGGCGTGATGTCAACATCACATGGATTGGGAATGCTACCACCCACCTTACTGTTGCATGCAAACATTATCAGCCAGGGTGCCTTTGTGTTCTCCTGCACCTCAAAAGGGTAGATCCCAAACATGAGAGTACATGGGTTCATACCCTGTGTGACACCAGTCATGTCTGGTCATCGGTTTGACATGGTGTCCACTGCAATCACACCGTGGGTACTATCTGTGAGGAAATTTTCAGGAGAACAACTGATATAATGGTTGCTGCCTAGCCAAGTGTGTTTGTGCATGATTCCTGGGTGGAGAGTGGTCTCTGAGTATTAGAAGGGTTGCCTATATTGTTAACTAATCCATACTGTATTCCTCATTTTGAGGGAGTAGAGGCAGTTAGAAGTTTTCTTTCTAGCAACACCAGGATGGGTAATTCAGAAGTTAATTTTGTATGTAGTTTGATAGATGTTATACTTAGCAATAGCTTCTTTTTATTTGATCGGGCTTACTACAGACAGTTGAAGGGTGTTGCGATGGGGTCACCTGCAGCACCATCCTATGCTAGTACTGTTATGGCTTTTTGGGAGAACACAGTCCTGGTTAAGTTGAGAACTATATATCAAATTTTATTTTATTCCAGATTTTTTGACAATTTGTTTTTCATTTTGGAAGGGACTGAGAAAGTAGCTGAAGATTTTGTTGTTGACATGAATTTAGCTTCAAATTACTTGAAATTTATTTAAGGGGCTAGTGGGCAATCAGTAAACATTCTTGATGTAACCTTAAAATGGCAACTTGAATTGAATGTGTTCCAAAGTATGATTTATATGAAAGAGACCTTTACAAATGGGTACTTGCATAATAGAAGTAATCATCCTTCATTTATGAAGAAAAACATACCCAAAGGGCAATACATCCGAGCGTGTCGGATGACCACCGATGACCTGGAATTGTTAGATGAGTTTCACCTGATTACTCATGTTCCTGACTAGGGGATATGATGGTGAATTTTTAAGTCAACTACAAAGAGATATTTTAGAGAAGCGAGATTCTTTGTATCCTCCTATTTTATAGGTTCCGTTGGTGAATCGGAAGACCAATAGAAAAAAAACAGTTGGGGCAACTTTTACTTTGAATATGACAACGGATTGCCCAGCTGTTAGAGAAATCATCCAAAGAAATTGGAAAATACTGGAAGGAAATAGTGAACTAATTAAGGTGGTGGGTATGAAACCTAACTTTGTTTATAGGAATCAGGTTAATATCAAAAAATTATTAGAGAACGATCATTTGAACTATATTTTTAGGGCAACGTTCAGTCAAAGGACTGGGACGCACAAATGTGGAAACTGCAATTTTTGCAGGTACATAATGGAGGGTCCTTATATTGCATTAGATCACATAGATTGTACTTTCAAGGTTCCAGGATTTTTGACCTGTGAAACTGAGGGAGTTGTTTACATAGGGGTGTGCAGCAGTTGTGATGGCTTCTATGTGGGAATAACCACACGTCCCTTAAGAAATTGTATTAGGGAGCATGTTAATTACATTAAATGTAAGGACCACAATAATGCCATATTTAAGCACTCTTTGGAGTGTAACAAATGCAAGAGATTTTTGTTCTCTATTTTGGAAGTATGCAATAGGGATTTGAGAGGGGGTGACCTGAAGAATTTTCTCGAGCAGAGAAAAACCTTGTGGCAAATAACACTTGATGCTGATATGAAGCCTGGGTTAAATGAATCTATTAATGTAAAGTGTTATTTAAAGTACTGGACTTTAAAAGTCAACAAAAATTAGTTAATGTAAAAATAGATATTATATATAGCAGACTTTTGACATATATATCTTTTTACATGAATTCATAGAGTTTTATACTTATGAATTTTACATTTATGCATTTTAGTATCTTAGCATTTCATCATAGTTTTTGTTTTTTTGTTTCTTTTCTTTTAAGGAAAATGACTATTAATTGAAATGTCATGCTAATTATTTTATTGAATAATAATTGAGCGTTTGGCGCCATAATGGAATGTATTTAATACTTGTATTTTATTCTATTGTCATCATGTTTCTGAAGAAGTCAGGTCTTGACATAAGTGGAAATAAAGGTGTGCTTACGCTATCTTGGTGTTAACTGACCTTTATTGACCTCAGGAAGCTCCTGTGTTGTTTCTTCTGGAGTGCTAATGTAGGGCAGTGGGAAGTCTAATGAGTATGAATGGCCTCAAACACATTCATCTAGAAACACACAGACACACTCACACACAACTTTACAGTTGACAGGACTGAGATTACAACAGATGCATGGATACTTATTTGTACTGTAGTGTTACACAGTTATCACGAGCAACACTACTGCTATAGGGCTGTGGGCTAACCAAAGGAATTTCTACAGTGAATGACATCAGAACATCATGTGATATAGGCCAATGAGATGTGTACTGGGTGGGAAAGGCCTCATAATGGGATTCTCTCTGTCGCTGTCTGTCTCTCTCTTCCCCACGTCTCTGTGTGTGTATGTTTGACAAATTATATTATGTTGGCCTTAGATATGTGTGATTATTCCTATCCAGTGTGTGTGTGTGTGTGTGTGTGTGTGTGTGTGTGTGTGTGTGTGTGTGTGTGTGTGTGTGTGTGTGAAGTATCAAAGGTGTACAATTTGGTGCGTATGCACAGACATCTGCAAATAATGGATATCTGTAGTCCACTGTGTTGCAGACATGGGCTTCATTTCTCTAAGTGTAGGAGCATGCCCAATATGACCTTCTATATTGAGTGTGTGTGCATTCATTCCAGGGAGAATTGGACTCCAGTTCAGGGTTCTGTGTGCTACAGCTACACCTAGCAACCTGTTTCTGCAGGATATCTGTAGATAGGTTGCCAATATGGAGACACAATGAGCGTAACATACGGGGGATACTGTAACTATTGATGTCTGTGCTGCTTGTGTAACATGGTTGGTTGTAGCATAGATTTTCTGACATATGTACTGTTTTACACTGTGATGTATCATGTCATCAACTACTGACAGTTATCATTTTTTTGCTCACATTATTTACAAGGGAAATACAAGATGAGTGAAGCTGAGACCAATATTCTGAGGCATATAGACTTCACATTCTGGCACACTCCTGCCACTGTGGGGGGGTAGCTACAGACAATAGACTGCTGGTTCTGTGTAAATGGACCAGCACCTTGGTAGTGTGCTGGCTGGGGATCCCCTTCTTGTGCTTTTCTCAATTAACAGAATGGCCATATCCTGCTGGGGGCCATACCTCTCAGCTGTACAGATACGCCCAGGTTATCCGGAGGCAGGACTCGTATATCTGGTCAGTTTACCTTCACATTGTGGTTTACAAGCAGTTTTGTGGCTATTCATTCATGGGTTTGCAGTCAGGGGATAGTATGGGTGGATATTAGAGTTTTAGACTCACACACTCCATGACATCCATGCTTCTACACCCCCACTCTGTTATTCTCTCCTCTTCCTAACATTATGAAAGCAATATCTCAGAGGTATTCCTATAGTTGGGCCATTATCCCAGTAGTATTTATGGCCTGGTCCACAGTTCTTGCAGTAGGACATGGGGAGGCATGCTACTGGCATTTGTCAACATGTCCTTGCATTTGTTTTCTGTTTACTGTGTTAGGTTGTTACTTAGGACCCCAGACATTCCGTATATTGGCACTATGGGTGAGGCATGGACCTTTGCCAGAGGACTGTAGGCAGTTTGAGAGTGCTGCAGGCCATCTGTAGCAGGCCAGTGTATTCTGTTAGCCATATGTTCCCAGGCTGCAAGCCAGTGGATTACCCTGGGGTGACAGTGGTAAGTGGTTGAGGTGTTCCTGTCAATCTATCCTGCTCATACTGATCCATGAGTCTGGATATGGTCAGTTTGCTGCTTACAGCTAGGGACACACCTGCATGGCACACCTATTCAGCATGCAGCATCAGGTATGTTTTCCCATACAGAGATGGGGTCATGCTGCACTCATTCTCTGCAGCAAGGATATGACCTGTGATAAACCTGTGGCTGATGGTGGGGTGAGCTGAGTATATGTGTGATATGGAAGCTACTTGCACCTGACCAACAAATATACCTGGGACATTCCCCTTATGCTGGCTTGTGTGTGGACATGGGCAGCCTGTCATTACATTATAACTGTTCCTTTTGTGGTCCACCAGTAATTGTCCAGACTACCAGTATTCCATACTAGAGGGACAACTAATGTAATGCTAACCTCTATGTATAATTCCAAACTTGTGTGCAGTTGACAGTTATTTAATATGCACTCTGTGTAGGTTACTTCCACCTGTGTACTGTTTCTATGTATGGGCCCCCATTCGTGTCGTGTCCAGCTTTCCGACGGAGTCAGATATTGACATTTGGACAGTGAGTATGTACAACTGCTGTCATGGGTGTAGCCGAGAAGCAGTGTGGTTGGCACTGCAGTTGTTGGAACTTGGCCCTATCGACCAGTGTACTGTACCTAGGCCACTGAGACAAAACCATCCAGGCCCACATGCTGACCCCTTCCAGGCAATATTAAACAGACAACAAACTTATCACACTGACCCCTGCATATTGTACGCATGCAAAAATGTAGATTGGGACAGCTCTGGCAATCTGTGCTCCAGTGATATTACTCCTCAAACTTACATGTTACTGCATTTCTACATGGGATTGTGGGGGGGGTGCACACCTGAAGACTTTAAACAGTTTTTCAATGACTGTACTGGTATTTTGGTTACACTGTTGGCTTCCATTTCATATTGTATTGTGACCTATTATGCAGAAAAGAGGCATATCAGTAGAGTAGACATGTTAGATCTTAATGGCATAAATTTCAGTTTCAGACTTCTTACCCAGCTAAAATGCAACTGCCAGACCTCTTGTAGTTTGTCTGTGTTGGTCTTATCTGTACTTTCTGTGTTATTTTCTTCTTTTAAAGGAAACTAGGTGGAGGGCTTCGTCCCCCACACCCCATTAACTATGCATACAAACTCCAGGGTCGCATCACATTGGGGAGGGGGACAAATCCCTGTTATTTGCCTTGAATACTGGTTTTCGATCAAATGAACTTTCGATCAAATGCGTTTAGGTCAAACGAAATTTCGATCAAATGAAGTAGACACGGTCATCTACACCTGTCCTGCTGGGTGATTCTGGTGGTGGGTATGTGACCCTGATTGACATCCATGTGTGAGACCTATTGACACCCACAGTTATTTGGGCTATCACATGTACTGCAATGGGAGGTGTCACCTTGTGTAGTACTGCCTAGTATGTTGACACCAGTATTTGTTATGGATTTCCTGCTGTCCCATATAGCTGCCAGTTATCTGCTGCTATCCCATTTGACCACCCAATTCCCTTGCCTGCTTGCATCTGGGTGTATATCACAAACTCAAAAGCTGAGAATATCGAAGCTCCAAACCTCGAACTGGAAACCTCGAAACCAGAAAACATTGAAGCGTAAAGCGGAGATCGCCATAGAGTATGCGAAGGGAAGATTTCCCTTTACTGCACTGTAGTGCGATCTCAGAGTTGGTATATTTAAGTAGCAGGGTGTGTGGGGGTGCAGGGAGGGCTTGCCCCCCTGCATAGAGTGTTTTTTGTGTTGTTTTGGGTGAGTACTGTTTTTTTATCCCACGTTCGATGTTTTCCAGTTTCGAGGTTTCCAGTTCGAGGTTTGGAGCTTCGATATTTTTTGCTTTCAATCATGTGATATAAACCCCTTGCATCCATATCATACATAAAACTAGCAGAATATACTACTCCATTCAGTGATTGATAGGAAGGGTGATTAACCTTGTTTCCGGGCCAGTATTGAGGATGATGCTGGAGGGCTGACTATGTCGGATGCACATAGTACACTCCCTATACCTGGTAAAGCACAGGTAGTGTCATGTTTGGCATCCCTTTTACTGTATGTGCGAGTTGGAGAGAGGTATCTGCCCCTGGCTCCCTACAGTGTCAGTGTGTGTGCTATGTGGTTACTGCCTTGAAACTGTAGTTTTATTGGCTATTTTGGGTCAATTCCTAATTCCTTGATCTCCATCTCTTAAAACCCTCTTTTGCGCGGTTTTGCGCGTTTTTGCACATAGCACATCGGGCAGCACCGCCTAATTGGGTTTAAACTATTCCTGGCTCCACAAAGTCTGCTCTTCACTTTTTCCCTTAGAACTGCTCTATCTCTCAAATTAAACACCATATTCTCATTCTAAGGCCCGTCACTGGTCCAAATAAGTAATTTTACAAGTTAACACTAATAAACCATAAGCACTACTTACTCTTATACTCGCTACGATTACTTTGTCCCCTAGTGGTCCATTTTAATTCAGTTCCCTATATTACTCTAGCATGTCCAAAGGTCAGTCAATGGTTTCCTCTCCAATCCAGCTGGTGAATCTGGGAATTTTGAGGCAATGTTACAACTGTCTCATGTACACGGACAACCCTCTCCTCCTCCAAACAGGTTCAAATATATGTGAGAGATGCAACCATATAGCCAAACTGGAGGCTGAGCTCTCTCATCTCAAAACTGGTGTAACCAGTCAGGAGGAGAAGGTAACCTCACACAACACAATTCCAGTATCACATAGTCCCACCACAACAGTGAACCAAACACACAAAAACACAAAAACATACTCGGAGGCTCTAAATAAAAATCTACCTAAGCAACAGAGACCTCCAAAGCAGACGTCCAAGCAAATGCTACCCCAAAACAAAACACGTACAACACATAGCACACAAATTCAGTGTGCCAAGCAGTCACAGCCCTTAAGGCTGAATAACACACCTGATACTCTTGTAATAGGTGACTCTATTGTCAGACACACTGACATCTCGCTCACCAGGCTGAATAAAGAGAAGGTCACAGTGAGCTGCCTGTCGGGCGCTAGGATCTGCCACATAACGCAAGCACTCAGGTCACTCCAAAGCAAATACAAATATGACTCAGTCATTGTACATGCTGGCGTGAATGACCTGAGACGTACCTCCCTCAACTACATGAAAGGAGACATAGAGGAACTCTCTGATCATGTAGTCCAGGCCGGTATGACCCTGACCTTGAGCAGCATCTTACCCTCACCTAGAATGATGCCACAGTATAAAGACAAAATTATCAGTTTTAACAATTGGCTAAAATTTTGGTGTTATTCAAAGGGGATCCAGTGTCTGTCAACCTGGGATGACATGCTTGACAAGCCACGTTACTTCACTAGAGATGGCTTGCACCTGTCACCCCTGAGCTTTCGGATATTGGCAAAGGCTCTTGCCAACCCCATAGTGCCTTTTTCAGGCAAGGCTCAAAAGTCAAACCCACCTCCATAGACAGCACAAGGAACAAGAAACTAAGGGTAATGCTGCTAAACGCCAGAAGTCTTAACCTCAAGATGCATGCACTCGAAGCTCTCCTCAGTATGGAGAACATCGATATCTGTGCAGTGACAGAAACCTGGTTCAAGGCTCCAGAGAGCACCCCAGCACTACCAAGTTATACCTCATGTCATGCTTTTCAGCTCCAAAACCCAGACCGAACCACAAAAGGAGGGGGAGTTTCCATATTTATCAAGGATATCCACACCTCCAGGTTAGTGGCAATGCACGAAGTATCGGAGACCATCCATGTGCAACTGACAGTGGGCAAGACTGCTTTTCAGTTTATAGCATCCTACAGACCACCATCTCAAAGTCAGGAATCCCACTCAGCTTTCCTGAAAACATTGGAGAACATGAAGATCTCTCCGAACACCATTATATTGGGCAACTTCAACTACCCAAACATAGACTGGGAGCATTACTCAAGCCCCAGCACCTTAGCCCAAAGGTTCCTGGAATTTATAAACTGAAATGCTATGGAACAACTAGTCACCACTCCCACAAGAGGGGAAAACATACTAGACCGGATCATTATCAATATGGGGACTCTATGCCCCATACCAGAAGTATATCCCTCATTGGTAAGATTAGACCATAAATTAATTTCACTGGATATCCACATCCCGACCCCACTCCCAGCCCAGAAAACCACAGTGAAAAACTTCTCTAAATCGAACTTCATACTTCTCAAAACCAAAGTGGAATCCTTCAAGGCCCCAGGGCCAGTGGAAACTACGGCCCAAACTGCAGAATCCTATATAAATGCATTCTACGGACATCTCCAGGAATGGATGGATCATGCTATCCCAAACAAAATCAAGACCCAATCATCCAAAGGCAGGCGTCCAGTCTGGTGGACCCCAGCCATAAATAAACTGTAAAACAGAAGGAGGAAGCTACTACATGATAGAGCAAAATCCTTAAAAGGGAAGGCATCTTTGATCAGCACTAGCAAAAAATTACGATCCCTCATAAAATCCTCCAAGGCCAGCTTCGAGAGAAAAATTGCACAGGACACTAAAGACAATCATAAGGCTTTTTTCATTTATGTTAGGAACCTGGGATGCAACTCCCAGACTTGTTCTGAGTTGATTCTAAGCGACAAAAAATACACTGAACCCACAGACATCGCCAATATCCTGGCAGACAGGTTCAGTGCAAACTTCTCCACCCCCCCCCAAAAGAGCAAGTATCTATCCCGGCAGAGTACAGCCTCCCAAACATCTCTGACACTCAGGTGAAGGCCGCCCTCTCCAAAGCAAAAAACACTGCTTCCATGGGACCAGATGGCGTCCCGGGTTGCGTCCTACATGAACTCTAAGAAGAACTAATACCTCAAGTAAAACTGCTGTACAATCTCAGCCTCACTACAGGATATGTGCCCAAAGAATGGCATACAGCAACAGTGGTCCCACTCCACAAAGGTGGCACCTCTGCGGACCCTGGAAACTATCGCCCCATAAGCCTGACTAGCCTTATCTGCAAGGCTATGGAGAGGATCATCATGGAACTCATAAACAAAGACAGTGGGGACCTACAGACACTACATCCTACCCAATTTGGCTTCGTCAAGGGCAGATCCTGGGTTTTGAACCTGGTCGACTTCTTCGAAACAGTCACCAAGGCCATAGATGAAGGGAAAGTAGTCCACACAGCCTATCTGGACCTCGCAAAGGCATTTGACACAATACCCCACTCGGGCATCATAGATAAGCTATCCAGCCTAAATATAAACCCCTATGTCAATAGATGGGTCGCAAACTGGCTCAAAGACAGAACCCACAAAGTCAGAGTTGCTGGAGCCATGTCATACTCAAAACCGGTCACAAGTGGTGTTCCCACAAGGTTCTGTCCTGGGACCTCTCTTGTTCGGTATTTACTTTTCTGAGGTACAGGCCAACGTGGGAGGACTATGGCTCACCAAGTTTGCAGATGACTGCAAACTGGGTGCCATAATCGACTCTCCAGCTGACACAAACATCCTTCAAAAAGGTCTCGCAGAGACGGATAACTGTTGCCAGAGCCATGCTCTAAAGCTAAATGCCAAAAAGTGTATAGTCATACCCTTTGGCAAAAACAATGTGCCCACAAATTACCACATAGGTGGTAACCCATTAAGTACAGAGAAAGTAATTAGGGATCTGGGGACCCAAGTTGATAGCAATCTCTCCTTTGACAACCACATTGCCAAAGTGGTTAGAAAGACCTTCTACATAGCCCACCTCATCATGAAAGGATTTACATCTAGATCAAGAGAGGTAATCGTGCCCCTTTATTCATCCCTCATCAGGCCCATCATAGAATACAATGCCCCCTTTGGGATGTACCTTACCCGACACCTGCAGCAATTAGAAAGACCCCAAAAGTACCTTACCAGGAGGATCAAGGGACTCAAACAGATGCCATATGCTGCTCGGTTAAAAAAACTCCAGCTCTACTCAGTTGCATACCGCCTACTTCGAGGCGATCTATGCCTGACATATAAAGCTATGTCCAACCCAGAATTAATGGACATGCTCCACCTCAGTAAATCTAAACCCCACGCGCTCGAGGGACTTGAACCTCAGCACAGAAATAAGTAGAACATGCTGGAGGGACAGATTCATAACCCAGAAGCTCCCTTCGCTCTGGAATAGAATTCCAATTCATGTTAGGCAGAGCACCTCACTGACTCTCTTCAAGAAGAATCTTGATGAGTGGATGGGGGATATTAGGTTTGTCCCGGGGATTACTTCCGTGTCACTATTAGACAGAGGCACAGTAAACTAAACTTTAAAAAGGGCACAGTATACTCAAATCAAGGGGTGGCATAAGCCAAACACAATTGGGCTAGGATTATAAATGCCCCAGGGCAGATAGTCTCGTATGAAATTATGAACCTATGAACCTATGTATTGCCTTTTTGTCAAGGCATGTCATACTGGGCACGCCTCCTTCTGCTTATAGGGGCAGGCTCAGGATGTTCCTCCTCTGAGTCTCTCTGTGCCTGTGCTGGCCTTGGCAATGGTGGGGTGCTGTGTGGCCCTGCCCCATGCTGTTCCTGCTGCAGCAGTTTCTACAGGATCATATTGTGTAGCATGGCACATGCTATGAACATTTGTGTACAAGTAGCTGGAGAGTACTGAAAGGCTTCACCGGATATGTCAAGGCAGCGGAACTCTGACTTGAGCTTCCCAAACACATGCTCTATTATGATTCTGGTTTGTGCATGTGCCTCATTTTGGAGTACTTGTTCAGGTGTGTGTGCATTTCTGATAGGTGTCATCAGCCATGGCTCCAATGCATAGCCAGCATCCCCCACTAGATGGCCATATGGGATGTCCCCCCTGGAAAGCCCCTGATACATAGGTTCATAGGTTCATAGGTAGGTACTAGGCTATCTGCCCGAGGGCATTTTTAAGCCTAGCCAGTGTGTGTTGGCTTTCGCCGCCCCATTGATTAATTAACTGAGCCTCTGTCAAGCAGAGCCAATGAAGTGATCCCAGGGGTGTATTTTCTGTTACCCATCCACTCGTCAAGGCTTCTCTTGAAGAGTGCTAGTGAGGTGCTCTGCCTAATGTAGTTAAGAATTTTGTTCCAAAGCATGGGGAGTCTCTGCGACAGGAATCTATCCCTCCAGCATGTTCTATTTATTGTTGTGGTGAGGTTTAGCTCACTAGAGCATGTGGCTCGCAGTAACTTGGATTTCTTTAGGTGGAGCATGTCCATCAATTCTGAGTTGGACATGGCTTTGTAAGTCAAGCAGATCATCTCTGAGTAAGCAATATGCTACTGAGTACAGCCAGAGTTTTTTCAGTTGGGCTGCATAGGACATATCTTTGAGGCCAGTAATCCTCTTGTTGAGGAGCTTTTGTGGTCATTCCAGCTGTTGGAAGTGTCTTGTGAGGTATATCCCAAATGGGGCATTGTACTCTATGATGGGTCTGATGTGTGATGAGTAGAAGGGCACTATAACCTCTTTATTTCTAGATGTGAACCCCTTAGTAATTAGATGGGCCACATAGAAGGATTTCCTAACTACTTTGGCAATATGATTGTCAAAGGAGAGATTACTATCTACCTGGGTCCGCAGATCTCTTATTGCCTCTTCTGTATTAAGGGGGCTGCCGCCTATGTGGTAATTTGTGGGTGTTTTGTTTTTCCCAAACGGGATGACTATGCAGTTTTTGGCATTTAGCTTGAGGCCATGACTTTGACATCAAGTGTCTGTCTCAGTAAGGCCTTTTTGAAGGATGTCCGTGTCAGCGAGAGAGTCAGTTATGGCTCTCAGTTTGCAGTCATCGGCGAACTTGGTTAGCTACAGTCCTCCTGTGTTTGCCTGTACTTCTGAGAAATATATGCCGAACAGTAGGGGTCCCAGAACCGAGCCTTGGGGGACACGACTTGTGACTGGTTTAGAGTCGGACCTGGCACCTGCTATTCTTACAGTGTGAGTTCTGTCTGTAAGCCAGTTGGCAACCCATCTTGTGATGTAGGGTTTTATGTTCAGGCTGGTGAGTTTTTCTATAATACTCGAGTGAGGAATGGTGTTGAACGCCTTGGCGAGATCAAGGTAGGCTGTGTGAACCACATTTCCCTCGTCATGGCCTTGGTGACTGTCTTGAAGAAGTCAACCAGGTTTAGTAGGCATGATCTGCCCTTAACAAAGCCGAACTGGGTTGGGTCAAGTGTTGGGAGGTTCCCAATGTCTTTGTTAATGAGTTCCATGATGATGCACTCCATAACCTTGCAGACCAGGCTAGTCAGGCTTATGGGGCGATAGTTACCAGGCTCAGTTGTGGTCCCTCCTTTGTGGAACGGAATAACCATTGCTGTGCACCATTCTATGGGCACATAGTCTGTGGAGAGACTGAGGTTGAACAGCGTGTTTAGGTGGGGGGTTAGTATGTGAGCAATGTGAGCAATGCCAGATGTGGGAGTTGTGATAGTTTCCAGGGCTGCCAACCACACATTAATGTTAATGCCCTGGGCATCGCACATAACATGGCAGTTGATGGAGGAGAAGCCCTTGTGGTTTATGTAAACCTTACCCCACTCACAGGGTGGTGCTTTGATCTGGATGTGCGTGCAGTCTATAGCACCAACTACCACAGGGTATTCTGCTATATGGTGGAAGAGACGCATACTTCTGGTCAACGCCTCACGGGTGGTGAAGAAATATATGTGATCATTGGCATGTGCTGTCAAGGCATCCAGGAATTGGTGGAGTAGCCTGTATGCTGATGCCTGTGAGACCCCCATGATATTCCAAGTTGGTCTTGGAAGGTACCTGTGGCTAGTATTCTTAAGCCTACACATACCTTGTTATCCATTGGGATGGGTTGCTCTGTGCTAGTTCTGTGTGTGAGGTGTGGCCAGCACAGCTCAATGATTTGCTGTAGAATGTTCCTGTCCACCCTATAGCGCTCCACTGTCTCCAGCTCATGTACGCCCTGGTAGGTTACCCTGGGTCGTACACTCTTCTCTTCCTCCTCGCTGTGGGTCGGTTGTCAGGATTCTCTTCCTCACCATCCTCAGTCTCTAGCACATATTGATGGAGTAAAGCAGCAGCAGCCTCTAACATTTTTAGTTAGTTTTCCCAGTTAAAAATACCCCATCTGTGTACACTGGTGGTGTAGAGTTTGTGGGAAAAAACAGTCTGTAGGGTGTTTCCATAGTTTATAGCAGTGTGCTGGGCTGCTGCATGTGTAATTGTCTAATTCTGATATATTCCACCTGCCAGCTATGCTAGTTCTCCTTGATTGCCTTCCTACTGCTGTTTCCCCTTCCTAGTTCCTCCCAATTTAAGCCCTGAGGCACGCCGCCCATACCCAATGCTGAAATGTGAACAGTGCTGCCATTTCCTCTTCTTTTATATTTAAAACCCGTTTAGGCTATGTACACAGTGCTCGGCACATCTGACACACCCCCTTCCTTAGCTGTACATAGCTAACAGCAAACACGGGCCACAGAGCTCCAATGAGCTTACAGCAAGCATGACACACCCCCTTATGAAGTCATCCAGCTCTTAGACTTGTACTGTTGTATTGCTATACCTACACGGTTAGGTACATACCCCAGTTAAAATGTAGATTTAACTTAAAATTGAGTTTTCCCATTTTTTTTTTAAATTTTCGGCATGATCCTGTTTGCATGCTGCTGCCCTATACTTAAACAGCCATCATCGTCCAAAATAAAAGTTTAATTTTCATAACTATTAATCACTTTTTAATGCCAATGACCTTATATTTGGCCATTGGCATGTCTAATGTACATAATACATGCTTTTTCATGAGCTGTCGTGCCTCCATTTTGTCAGTTGCAGAAATGTACTCAGTTATTTTCTGAATACATTTCTGCACGGACACTGTTCTAGCACAGAGACCTGGCAGCTTGTTGAATCACTAAATCACTTCATTTGCATGTTTTTCACCAGCAAATGAGGTGATTTGCATATTTGCCGGTTTTCAGTGCCAGAACTCTGTAGGGCCGCTCATGCATGTGAAAATGGCACTATCCTGAATTGCTCTGCGGCCATTTTTCATGCAGGAGCTCCTACACTGTTCCTGCATGGAAAAATGGCTTCCTGAATCCCGGGGCTACTCTTTATTTAATACAAAACATGTAAGCACTTTCACATCAAACTGTGGTTCATCAGACTCTTCTCTGTGGTATGCAACAACATGCTAGCTGTGTATATAGTGATATCTTCAGTTTCTTTCAGTTTCTGTGGTCCTTTTTTCTGTCTTTGAGTAGCCTATGGCTGTAAACAAACAAACAAAAACACAGTTATGTAAGAACAGGAATAATAACGTCCCGTGCCTTACACCCTAGTTTAGCTTAAAATGATTCAAAACCCAATCATTGGTCTCTATTCTAGATGTGAGTGACGTGCATGACATTTAACCAGAATCCTCGTACTGTCTGACTGTGGCACAATCGGCCTAACATACACTTCATCTCTGAATGTAAACCTTTTTATCCCCTCGTGGCTTCCTTAATTTGCCAGAAATTGTCCAAGTCAAACATACTTCTCATTTCTCATCGTACTGGCTATGTCTTTGACCTTCCAGTTACATCCTGAGCAAGCATATCATTTAACATTAGTCCAGTATGAGTCAACCTATTAGTTGCTGGGAGAGTGAATCTTAGAATTTGGTAGTCAGCATTTTGAAGAAGCCTAGTACTTTGTCTAGGCAAAAGATTAATAACTGGCAATGCATACATACATACATATTACAATTAGTACATTCATAGCAATTGGCTTTTTGGTCTCTAAAGTAAGTATAAATTTTCTGAACAACATTCAGGTTCTGTGTAACCTTAGGTGTTTGTATATGCATATAAAAGCCTTATGAATTTTTATACCATGCATTTAATCCTAACATATAATATAACAGCATCAAAATTAAACACAAAGTTTCACTGCTGCTTACATGGAACCTTTCATGGTGGACTAGCCTCACTTAAGCACTCAGTTCCCTGTACTCTTTTCTGTACCTCCAGTTCCAGATATTTTCTTCTACCTCCAAAAAATATCAAGTCCAGTGAGAGATCTTCCCTTTCTGTCTTCAGCTGTTAGCTCTTTCCTTCTTGGTGTACTGTGATATTGTCTGAACTCATTTCATCAAATCATATACCCCATCCTCCACAATTTTAAATATTAACCCAGTGAAATGCCATCTTTGAAGCAAAAGCCCTTCTATTACAGGACACATACTTCCCTTTAGGAGGTTCATAGGACGTAGTAGGCCGATTTCTCTTTTTGTGCTCAAATTAACATAACCTCATTTGGTTAGAGACTGGCCTTTCTTATTCCATGGTTAACAACGAAAAAAGATTGTACAGTAAACTTGTAATAAAAACAAAAAATGAATGGATGCCACAGCCAAAAGCTATTTTATTAGTTAAGTGCTTTTGTCAGTTACCATACTGACTTCATCAGAACAACAAACACCAGAAAACCACAGCTTTTATAATGCACCCCAAGGTCACATGACAGATAAATTAGTTTCCAACCCTGAGTTACTTGAACAGCAAGATAAAGCTTTCCATTGAATACAAATTTGACCATAAAAATAAAAGCATGTACACATAAAAATCACCATTCCTAACCAATTAACATTATTTTATATAAAATAAAAAAAACTTTTTTAAAACTTTAATTTAAGACATGCAGATATTGTTTTATACAAATTAAAAAGCAAACTCTGCTCTCAGCTTTAAAATGCAACTGATGGACACAGTTTCATTTAAGCCTGGTGGGCTATTGGCATTACACATGAGTTGCCATTTCAATTCTTTATATTCAAGGAAAAGGTCTAATGGCCCACCCCTGAGTCCTAAATCAACCCTATCTATGGCTATATATTTATACTCCTGTGTGCCAAAATCCTTGATATGTTGCCAAAGCATTTTTTTCTTCCATCTTAAATATATCATACTGATGTTGGTAAATCCTCTGTCTAAGTTTTAATTTGGTCTTACTTATATAGAAACCCTGACATGCCTGACACTTGGCAAGTTACACCACTTCCATACTCTGATAAATAAAATTGTGCCTAAGTTTAATAATTTTGCCATTTGAAATTGTTACCTCAGTCCCTTGTAGAATGTATACACATTGTCAACACCAGCCACATATCCTCATTCGTCCTTCCTGACTTAATTTTAGTGGGCTTTCATTGACAGTTTTTAAGCATCAGTCTTTTTTGTATACAACTGGATTTTATAGGTTCATAGGTACATAGGTGTGTACTAGGCTAATGGCCTTGGAGCCTTTACAAGCCTATCCCATAAGATTACCCTGGCATCGTGCCACCCGACCTTCGTCCCTAGTACCTCTGTCAAGTACAGCCACTGGAATGATCCACAGGGTGAGTTTTCTATTTCCCATCCACTCATCAAGATTTCTCTTGAAGAGGGCCAGTGAGGCACTCCGCTTGACATGTATGAGAAATCTGTTCCTTAGCATGGGCAGTCTCTGGGTTATGAACCTGTCCCTCCAGTTTGTTCTGTTGACTGTGGTAATGAGGTTGAAGTCTCTGGAGTGTGTAGTGTGGAGAGATTGGCATTTCTTTACATATAGCATTTCTAACAGAGCTGGGTCAGACTTGGCTTTGTAAGACAAGCAGAGATCGCCTCTAAGTAGGTGAACAGAGAATAGATGGAGTTTTTTGAGTTTGTCCATATAGGACAAGTGTTTAAGGCCTACGATCCGCTTTGTGAGGTATTTTTGCGGCCTCTCCAGTTGTTGTAGGTGTTTAGTGAGGTACATGCCAAATAGGGCATTGTACTCAATGATTGGCCTAATGAGGGAAGAGTAGAGGGAGACAATGACCTCTTTCTTCCTGGATCCAAAACCCATAGTAATGAGACGTGCCACATAGAAGGACTTTCTGACCACAGTGGCAATGTGGTGGTCAAAAGAGAGGTTGCTGTCAACCTGTGTTCCAGATCTTTTATGATGCCTTCTGTATTCAGTGGACTACCATCAATGTGGTAATTCATGGGAACTGTTTTTTTTCCAAAGGGAATGATGACACGTTTTTTGGTATTGAGCTTAATGCCATGGTTCTGACACCAGACATTGGTCTCAGTGAGGCCTTTCTGTGGGATGTCAACATAACTTGGGGAGTTAATTATGGTTCCCAGCTTGCAATCGTCTGCAATCCTTGTCAGCCAGAGTCCCTTCATGTTAGCCTGGACTTCAGAGAAGTAGATACCAAACAGGAGAGGACCCAGGACAAAACCCTGTGGGACTCCACTTGTGACTGGTCAACAGTCTGACTTGGAGTCAGCTACTTTCATAGTGTGGGTTCTATCTGTGATCCAATTTGCAACTCACCTAGTGATATAGGGGTTGATGCCTAGCTTAGTGAGTTTTTCTATGATTCCTGAGTGTGGAATGGTATCAAAGGCCTTGGCCAGATCAAGGTAGGCTGTATGAACCACCTTGCCTTCATCCGCAGTTCTGGTGACTGACTCATAGAAGATGACCAGGTTGAGCAGGCATGATCTACCCTTCACAAAACCAAACTGTGTGGGATCCAGAGTTTTATTAGGTCCATAATGATGTGTTCCATAGCTTTGCATATCAGACTTGTCAGGCTAATGGGGCAATAGTTTCCAGGGTCTGTAGTCGCTCCTCCTTTGTCCTACTTTTCCAAAAATTTCATTATCTGTTCTAAATACATTCCATTTGTGTTGTGTAATGTGTTTAATTCCCTGAAATGGTTACTATAAGACAGAATAAGACTTATAGTACTCTCCACTCTCTATCATGGAACCTTGTACATTGACTCTAACCTCATCAAGAGATACTCTTAGTAATGGAACAAAATGTCCATTCACTCTTCCTTGCCATGTCCCTTAGAATATTGTCTAGAAAGTCTCCAGGATAACCTCTACTTAACAATGTCTTTCAGTTTTATACATTCATCATGATAAATGTTGTCAGTACTAACCATATGAGCTAGCCATACCACCTATCCTTTTACTAGTGACCTTTTTTGGTGCAGGGGATGGCAACTATGAAAATAGAGGAGTGAGTTGGAGTATGTAGGTTTCCTGTAGATGTTTGACTCAAATCGCCTCTCCCATCTGTTTTTCCTTAAGGTGACGTCTTTAAAGTGGATCTAGTCTTTGCGTACCTCCATAGTGAATCTCAGGAGGCTGGTACTAGAATTGATATACTTAAAAAACTGCTCCAATCTTTCCCTACTGTCAGTCCAGAATATTATGATGTCATCCAAAAAAATGACCATATAAGGGTTGGCCCATAATATCATAATATTCTGTTGGCAAACTTGGAACTCATTATAGTTTGGTTTTCACATTGGGCCGATACCAGATTTGCAAAAACAAGGGCACTTGCAGCGCTCATTGCAACCACCTTCCTTAGTCTAAACAGTTAGTTCTCGAACATAATAAAATTGTTTTCCAAAATAGCTTCCATATGGGACCTTAGGGTAAGAATCTTAGTATGTTCCATCACTGAATTTTCACATAGAAAGCTATAAAACAATTCTAGTCCCTCACAGTGTGGAATTACTGAAGAAAGATCACATACATCGATAGTTACAAAAAGTAAGTTGTCAGCATATATATGGTTAGAGACTTTAGATAAAAAATCCCAAGAATCCTTAAGTAAATAGCTATGCCAGGTAAGGAATCCTTTTGTTAGAATGTCTATATACTTAGCGAGAGGGTAGGTCTTAGATGCCTTTGCATCAACTATTAGTCTGAGGGGAGGATCAACCATATTTTTATGAATCTTAGGAATACCAAACATGGTGGGGGTCCTGGGGTATAGAACTTTTAAATATTCACAATCAGTTGACGATATCTGGTCATTGAGGACCATTTTATCTAACATCATATCAATTCCTTGGTATGCTATATTCCTCTCATTCATGCAGACTTCTTCATATGTATCTGTATATAATAACCCTAGCATGTTGTTAATATAGTCGTTAATGTCCATCACCAGCAGGCCTCCATCTTTATCTGATTTCATAATTCTAATATTGTTCATTTCCTGTATCTCTCTCAATAGTCCCCTCTGTTCCCTACTAAGGTTTGGGGTTAAAGAACTCAGCATTTTTTTTCCAGATAGCCTCTTATTTCACTTTTGCAAAGTTTCTCAAAGACATTAAGTAATGGATGGAGTGGTGGGTTAAAAGTGCTGGGCCTCCTACAAAGGTTTACAACATCATTGCCCCTATAATTGTCCAAATAAAAAGTCATATCAACTTTCCTCACAAATAACTTTAATTGGACCAAAATTTCATCCAATCTACCTGGTCTCAAAGTGACAAATGGTAGTCCTCTATCAAATAAGCCTGCCCATGCAATGCTCACATTCATCTCACTATAATTATAAATCTTAAAATCACTTCCTATGTTGCATATAACATTGCATCTGACCACCGTCTTTAACACTGGTCCCTTCTCCCCCTCCTGGTCAAAAGCTCCCTCGTATATTGATTCCCCCTGAATTGATGTTGCTTCTGCGGGTACCCATGATCCTCCTGTTGTCCCCTCTTCTGATTCATTAGTCATTCTGACCTCCTCGGGGGGGGGGGTAGTCTAAAGGGTTGTCAGAATCATGCCCATCACTAGTATATGGTGCACTAGAATGGTCATATTCCTGTCTAACAGGACTGCTATCATGGGACCTATTGGATTCTGCCTTATGGGATGGCGCTGGATAAGCTCTTCCAGCATCATAATCTGTCTTGTTACAGAGCAGCTACTTGGCTGTTTTATTTTCTAACTCCGCAATTTTCAAGTCAATGTCCTGATAAACTTTAATATAATCATTTATCTTGAATTGAAAACACAAATCTGTACAAATACTGTCATTTAAGTCATTGATAGAGTCACTCAGTAAAGCCATTTTTCTCTCATTGTCCCTAATCAAGAGATCTAGCAGTTCACATCCTTGTTTACTGAATAGTTCTAATAACTCACAATATAACAGTGAGTCAGTCACCAAGCCATCTGGGAACTTCCAGCTCCTTAGTCCTTTCAGTTTCTGCTGTATTTTAAGGCACTCCCAAAGATATGAATTTTCCAGCTCCCGAAAACAAATTTTTTTTTCATATAAGGTTTTGATCTGAGTGTCCAAAGTTCCCCGATCCATTTCCTGTGTTTACCGGGTCTCTGTAGTAAAAGAAAGCTCATTCCTTGCTTGTAACTAGTCATTAAGCAAAAATGGTTCTGTTCCACCCCCTTGATTAAATCCAATTGGTCGGCTGCCTGGGTTGCCAAGGAAACAAGATTTGTTGCTGTTCTATCCACTACTGTCATGGTTGGATCTCTGTGCTGGTACTATACCCTCAACCAGACTTTCCTGGGAAGGCATATTTACCCCGTTTGCTTAATTTTGAATTGTATTTGCATTCCAAGGCGTTTGAGAGCTACAGGAACTTGTCACAAGCCTCTGTGTTAGGTTTTCGATTAAGGCAGTTAAGTTCCCAATGGAAGCTCTTAAATTCTCATACACGACATCAATAGAGCTGCTGATCTGGTTACCATCCATTTCTACACTGAAAAACAGACAAACCAGGAAAAAAGATCATACAGTAAACTTGTAATAAAAACAAAAAATGAATGGCTACCACAGCCAGAAGCTACATTATTAGTTAAGCGCTTTGTTGACTTTATCAGAACAACAAGCACCAGAATACCACAGCTTTTATAATGCACCCCAAGGTCACATGACATATACATTAGTTAATTAGTTTCCAACCCTGAGTTACTTGAACAGCAAGATAAAGCTTTCCATTGAATACGTCTGACCATAATGGACAAACCATTGAAGATGTTTGACCATAGTTGATAATTATATATTAACTGGATCATACTATAGATAATTTGAAGGGACACATACATGGGACAAAGCATTTAGGAGCTGCTTCAGCCCATTACTGATATGGGGGCAGTCCTGGGTTAAATTTTCTGTTTTCCTGTCCGTAATTCCAAGTTGTGCTTGAATATGGACAGGGATGAACTTTGTTTAATGTAGGTGGGGACTCTGCTTTAGACCACCGGTATCCTCTGTGGGATATGCTTGCCCTTCCAAACTTTTCTGCTGATGATGCAGAAGAGGTTTAGAACCCTAGTCCAAATACTTTTGATGCTATTTGACTTGCTGATGTCAACTTAATACTTAACTCCACTTATTAATGCTTTAACTGTTTTTGACCATTTATTTCTTGGTTGTTCACTGATTGTTTCCTCTTGTCCGTATTCAGTTTCTAAATAACTCTTGCATCCAATCCAAAGGTCTTGACTTCAAAATTAAGAAGAGAAGAGCCTACATACTGTGCCATACAGCTTTACAAGGATTAACATTGTGGCTGTTATCCATTTCTCTACATTGTTTTCTGAGCAGCATTATTGAAGTTAGGTCATTCCAGGTCATGAACAATATTCACATATGCTTATGTACAGCATACATTCATCATTGCTCTCCTGCATTTATATGTTACAGATTCATATATCTGTTGAATAAGTTCAAGGTATATTGGTCAAAAAGAATCCTGATTACCTGGATCCCATGCTGGAAGGTTTGCAGACCAATGCAGTCATCCAATTTCTTCTTGAAAATACAGATTGCTAAGTTAAGTTTAATTGAGAGGAGTAGTGAATTCCAAATGTGTGAACATTTCCAACCTGAATTTTTTGCAGGTTACTATATGGCTGATTTTATTTTTAGTGAGGCTAAGTGACCTCTTCAGTTAAAGTCAGAAGGGCTTATTCTAATGTAATGGTTTTCAAATAGTATTAGTTCCTTTAGCATTCTGAGCATCAAGCATGGATCTCCTCTAAGAAGAAAATATGATACAGAGAAAACAAAGTGATAGTGATAAAGTGTGTCACTCTACTATTTGGCTCTAATATAAGCCCTGGAATTCACAAATTCTATATGTGAGGAATCATTGTACCTTCATCCTGTCACACCTGTGTAAGTTGCAAAACAGACTGCAGTATTTTATAAATGGTCTGAAAATCTGTATACAAGGAGACGCCTACCTCAGAGGGACAGTTACCTCCCTGCCACGGATATTAATCCCACGCAGAATCACATGGGTAACCCTTATGCTTTATGAATGGTAACAGCTATGTGGATATCAGCTAAAAGATCTTTGGCTACAATGACTCCAAGGTCTTTAACTATTCTGTCAATATTTATTTGGTACCTATCAATACATACAAACTTTGTGCAGAGTTTTTGCCAAAATTCAGATTGATGCATTTTTTGACAATGAAAACAATGTTATTTCTTGTACATCATTCATATGTAATGTTTACTACCATTTGAAGGGCAGTGATAGGTTAAGGACATTGCTATCAAGTTTGCATTCATCTACAGTTTGGTCAGCCAAACAATGAACTGTTGCTATTTGAGAAGAACATGCCAAAAAAGGTAGAGCCTTGATGGTTTTCTCTGGTGAATGTGGATGGATGGTGTGGATACGGTCTACTCTTCCTACCTGTTGGGTATGACAATATTGACAATTAAGAACCTATGTTATTATGGCTTCATTACAATGCACTCCTTGAACATGTATTTGAGTCTGTCTTGAGGTACAGTGTAAATGCTTTAAGCAGACTGAGATAAGTTATTTGGACAGGTAAATGGTCATCCATGGGGGAGAACAAATAACCATCAAACACTTTAGAAAATTTAAGGTTTTAACACACACTGTTATTTTAGTATAGTGCTAATACTGATGGAAGTATAACTTTAAATGAATAATCTAGCTTCATTTAAATATCTATTTAAATATTCATGTAAACATTTTTATGTTGATTAGATGTTTCAAAATGGATTAATGGATTACTACAATATAAAAAGGTGTAAAGGAGGTGTTTTATTTTAGTAATAATGAAGTCCCAATGGTAAGGAAGAAAGCACTTAACTTTTGTTTCAATAAATATGTTTTAAAATCAGCCAGTGTCCAGGATTTCTCTTTCAGATAATATTTTGGTGTGTATTTAGGTTTCTATTTCTTGGCTTGTGTTTCTTGCAAGGTTTCAACCAGAGATGAGGTCACACCACCAAAGAAATGTATAAATTCAAGCACACAGGAACTACCTTTGATAAAGCTGTACTGTGTTAGGACGTGAAGAAGGAGGTTTCCTGTATTTGGATAAAAAAGTTTCATAATGATTCCCTACACCCTATACTACTTTGCACAACATGCTTGTGAGATAGATCAGTCTGGAAGTACAGGAGTCTGTACAAAGGCACCCCTTCTGAATTTGGGCTACAATAGCCTACTTACAGATTTTAGGGCATATGTATTTTCAGGTCGATAGTAGTTCGCCGAAAGTGAATTTCAGCAAACACCTAATCATCGACCCCTATTCAGAGAAAATCGCTTCCGCTATTCACTGAATTTAACAAGGGCAAGGAAATACTTGCCCCGCAGCGCAACAGACCAACATCTCACTACATTGAACCCACCCAAGTGGGGGACTTCACCCCCACACCCCCCTAACTATATATGCAAACTCTGAGATCTCACTACAGTGGAGAAAAGGGCAAAGTTGTGTAGTTGGTCAACTACTGCTTTGCTCCCTATAAATTCAGAGACTTCTGAAAGTGATATTCACTGAATAGGGGTTGCTGATTAGGTGTTCACTGAAATAAACTTTTGGTGAACTAATATAGACCCCTATTTTTAGTGCTGTGTTAAGAATATGCATAACCATGTGTCATATGATATTTTATGAGTGCACAAATTAAGGTCAGGATATAGACTACAGTATGATTTACCTCTAAGAGGTGCATCACTAAGTTGGGCTGTCTCTCTGGCTTAATGGAAATGCAAGTGAGGCACCCTGGGGTAGTGCCATATGCTAATCCACCATATGGTCCTTACCTGGAAATGCCTGCGGTTAAGTGCTTTACTCAGCCAAATTATTCACAAAATTATTTGGCTGTGTAAATCTTGCAACCATATGCAATAATTAACTTAGGCAAAAGCTCATGTTCATCCATTACTTTCAATGGGTGAGACTGTTTTTGTGGATAGGTAGTGTTGGTGAGTGTGTACATGTGCGTATATATATATATATATATATATATATATATATATATATATATATATATATATATATATATTTGTATGTGGTGGCATGTGTGAGTATATCTAGAGGGGATCTGGACACATGCTCGACTAGCATATGTCCAAATCACAAAACATCGAACACACATACATGAAAGCGCTTAACATCGACAAGCGCTTCCATGTATGGGTGCCTGTTTCGTAGATCGGACTACAGTGCGGGTAAGGGAAAAGTCCCTTTTCCCCACTGTAGTGCAATCTTGGAGTGAGAATAATAAAGTAGGGGGGTGTAGGGGGTGCAGGGGAGCGAAGCCCCACTGTAGAAGCATAGATTTTTTTTTTGAACTACACATACATGGAAGTGCTTTTCGATGTTAAGCACTTTCGTGTATGTGTGTTCGATGTTTTGTGATTCGGACATATGCTAGTCGAGCATGTGTCCTAGACCCATCTAGAGATATGAGCGGTATTAGCTGTGTGTGTGTGTGTGTGTGTGTGTGTGTGTGTGTGTGTGTGTGTGTGTGTGTGTGTGTGTGTGTGTGTGTGTCTGTGTCTGTGTGTGTGTATGTGTGTGTGCGTAAAGGTATATGTGGCTGACATAACTCTAATCTCTTCTTGAACAATGAAAAATTGTTGCAATACTGCAGGGGGAGCACTGGACACCTTGAACTTTTAAAGCTTAACTTAGAGAATATGAAAATAAAATGAAACAACAGGTTTTGCAGTAGGAAAGGTGTATGGGGGAGCACTAGAAACCAGGGGCAGTAATTATTACCCCACTCCACTTAAGAAATTAATTGAACTCAAGTTTTGCAAAACAAAAGATAATAGGAGCAACAAAGTATGAAATTTTGATCTCTAGCATTTTTGACAGGACATAATTGTGCATGATGTACGGGAGCTTGAAATTAAAACTATGGTAATGAGGGTAAACACTATGGCTGAACAATTTAGAAATGCAGTAAAACTGTTTGCTGTCCTACACCCACCAATGAATTTGTTTAAGAGAGGTGGAGACCATGCTAAAATACTAGTATCTGCATTAGGTGTACTGTATACGCTAAGGGCCATTTTCACAACCAGAGACCACAATGGTGGACATCATCACCCTCCATGTTGCAGATGAATCCAATCCCACATAACATTCTATCAGCTCCATGATAGGCACATAGATATTGGGTGTACAGAGACTTCATACAGGACTTGTGGACATATGCCATCCTTACAAGGAAACTTAAGGGATGCAAAGAATACTGATCGCTTTGGACACAAATGTATGTGAAGGCATCTTATTGGAGATACCAGATATACTCTGGAGCCATGGCTCATGACACTGATATGTAACCCACTGAGCACTGCTGAGTTGACATGCAACTGTTCACTGTTGCAAAACTGCAACCGCCTTTAGTATGTACTTTGAATGCTGAGGGCCCAATTCAGTTGCCTAGCATTCTCCAGTAGTATACTGCAGTATATTCTGGAGACCTTCAGCTTTATATGTGCTGTTGATGCAATGCTGCACAACATTATGACATACAAACAACTACAAGGGATTGCCATCATGGGGCCAGACAGACTGGAGCCAGTAGCAGACAAAGAGATATTTGAAGAGTCTGGGATGAACCATCCACAGGAGAAGGGAGGCAGAACCAGATGCAGCATGCCATTTATTTTTCATTGATTTTTTTATTTGCCTACCAGGTAGATGCACTTGTCCAAAGACCATTTTCAGCCATGGCAAAGGCCACATAAGCAAGACTATAATAAAGATAAAAAGGTAAACTACAATACATTTAACAGTATAAAACAAGATATACAATGAGCAATATAGTTTTACAATATTAGACAAACACCGGAGTGCCTTCTGTGGGGAGTCGGCATGTCCTCCCTGCGGTTGAGTGGGCATTCGAAAGACATGCATAAATGGGCGTGCCTTTGTTGAAGGTTGAATGTCGAGCTGGCACCTTGGCATTTGTCAAAATCTACTGCCAATCATTAGCAGACCAGATTATCATTATCGGGTTTGTGCGAGTGTACGCTTGTGTGCACTTAGCTAAGCTTGTGTGCACGTAGCTAAGCATCGCTCAAAACCATGCAAACCCACTTACAATTGCTTAAAAATGCCTTAGTCACTCTGTGTGTCAGGTCCCTTGTTCTGCTCAGCAGCAAAATAAAATACCACTGTCAGTCTCGAACACCGGACTACACTGCATGAAGTACCACTAAGCCACAGTAGACATACAACAAGTTGGTGCTATAATAAATATATCATGCATTACAATGAGTGAATGTAAAGGCCAAATAGGAATGCCATAATAGAAATCCTGTTCTGTGGATCTTTACCAGCAGTTCTTGTGGAATTGCATTACATGACTGTGAAAAGAGAACCAGCCATTCTAGCAGGAAATAATGTTACAGCAGCACTTTACAATCCCCACACAGTATTATAGCAGGACAAACACTAGCATATCTGACTAGGGTAGAGGACGTACTTCCCAACTGTGACTAATTTCCAGGCATGTCCCTGATTCCGAGACAGGTTTTAGCTGTGGCCCTCTGAATCCCACTGAAAGCTACTGAAGTTAGGGAGAAAGGTGGTGAATTACACTTAATTAATAATGACAAAAAGTAAGAGTTAGACAACACTTGTACTCCAGGAAATGTGTATCAATCCATATGCTCTGGTTCTCTCAAAGTCTCAACCTAATGTTTCTAATACTGTAAAGGTGTACCTCACTTCGACCTACTTTACCCTGAGTCTGTTCAAATATGTACCTGAGTGTTTGAGAGGCCTGACAGAAACACACAGGCATATCAGATATTCTGCTGTTACACACTGTGCAAATAGCTTTGGAAGGAGTTCCAGAAGCATACCCTCATGTAGGAGTACAACACTGAAATACCAAGGGATGCAGCCATGTACTGGTAGCAACCAGCTGTGACAATGCCATTGTTCCAGTGCTGAAAAGACCAGTGTGGTGCTCAAACAATAACAGGCTAACCTCTGGCTGCCATCTGGATAGGTCCACAGTTGGGAGCTATGCAGACAAACTACTTCCCTTGGTAAACTAACAGGTACACAGCAACCCTTTAAGTCCAGCAAGATAAAGTTCACACATTAATACATAACGCTCTATGTCCTACTGCACCCCTACCCAAATGTACAATAAATCTGTGTGTTCAGGGTCTACCAAGGATGTAGGTAGGCATACTCAGTACAGAAATCTATACAGTTGTCTTGAGCAGCCTGTGCTAATGTCAACACTAAAAAAGCGCAAACTGTTCAAAAGTGAGTATATAGCAGTTCACAAACAGTTCATGTGCCAAATGAATACATCTCAATAACTTCTTTTGTATGGCAGTAAATTATACAAGTAGAAAAGAAACTACATACTCCCATGTATCTTGTGTTAACATATGCAGGGGTGAGTACAATTCTACACTGACAACTGTGTAGTGGAAGAGGCAACATTCAGGTCTGAGTACAACAATTATATCACTGGCTACACCCCTAGCTTCAGATAGAAGAGCTATACCAAACTTCTGACTTACACAATGGTCTCCACAGCAAACAAGCATGGGCCCCACTCTGGAAAGCTGAAAGGGCTACGCCTACCTGACATAGCAATTTATAGCATTGGGTTGCTATGACAGTGAGTACTGCAATTGCCACACAGCAGGCTGCATGTAATTACCAAATGGTGGCCACCACTTGGTGCAGAGGCTATCACATGCACATGTGCAGATACCTATAAAAGCAGGCTGTACCTGCTGGCCACACAATCATCCCATTGCAGATGGTGAGAGAGAGAAAGAGTCATAGAGACAGAGAGAGTGAGAGAGAGACTCACACCCCCCACCCACACCAGTGGAAAAAAATAAAAAATAATAATAAGCTAATAAAAAAATAAAAATAATAAAACATAAATAAAAAAAATATTACATTCAGCCAAAGAGACAGCTAACTGAAAAATACGAACTCATACAAAGGAAAGGTATGGAACAGATATGTATTTACTGGCATGTAGTAGATGTATTTGAAGAACACTCTACATACTTTGAAACATCAATATGTGGCAGCAGTATGTATCTATGCACAGATGCCCTACATAACGACTGCCATGGACAAATCAGTGTGTAGTTGTGTGCAGTGGGACATAACTGTGATGTATGTAGCTCAGCATTAAATGTCAAACATCTGAATCATGTCATCTGTGTTCTGTACAGTAGTATGGACAGTGTCTGTTTGGGGGAGTAGCGCATACAGCTATATAACCATGGATGTGACAGAGTAACAAATGCATGCTAGTCATATCAACGTGTAGCTTAGCATTGGCAACAGCTTTTCCAGGCTAGTATGGTAATTTAGCATTTGCAGCTATATATACACACTCTAATATTACTGTGTGTTCACATGTGACACCTGTTCATGTTGCAGCAAGCGGGACAGGTCAGCTGTGAGGTACATGGACTTACAACAGTGTGGTCCTTGTGTGTGTATGGCACACACATACAGAGAGATCTGTCAGATATATTAGCATCTCTACATGTGCATAGAGCAAGGGACATACTGCAACTATTTGTGAAAGGTGGATATATATATATATATATATATGTGTTGTTGAAGGTTGTTATGTGCATATTTCTATATAGGTTGTAGTATGTGGCAAACCACACAGCATACAGTGCTGGTATATGATATGTGGTGGTTGAACACTCTGGGTATGATTCGTCAGGTTTGCAGTGTTGCAGCCAGTGAGGCCTGCTAAAGCTACATGGGCTGAGAACACCTTCAATGCATTCAGCACAACACTGTGCACTATTATGATATAACTGTATACCTCACAACCTTTCCATGCTCAATATTCCGACCATGAAAGGTGGACTGTATATGTGCCTATATGTATATCAATATGTACACCAATGGATGTTTATATGTATGTGTGTATATATACATATATATATGTATAGAGAGTGAGAGAGAGAGAGAGAGACAGGGTCATATTTATTGCAACAGATGCCTGGTAACAAAACCATGGACTCAAGCTCAATGTTGACACTGCCTTGGCAACCGTCCTTGCAAAAACTCAGTACCCACTAACTACCACATAGGTGGTAGTCTACTGAACACTGAAGGTGTGATAAGAGACCATGGTACACAGGTGGACAGTAGTCTCACCTTTGATTGTCACAGTGCCACACTAGTCATGTAACCTGTCTACGTGGCACATGTAATCACAAAAGATGTGCCATCCAGGGAAGTATAGGTCAGTGTTCCCCTCTACTCCACACACAGAAAACCCATTATGGAGTACAGTGCCCCATGTGGTATGTACCTCACGAGACATCTACAGTAACTGGAAAGGACACAGACATACCTCACAAAGGGTAATACCGGCCTCAAACAGATGCCCTATGCAGACCGTCCCACAAAACTACAGCTAGACTGTGTCACATACTGTCTACCCAGAGGTGACCTCTGCCTAACATGCAAAGCTATGTGAAACCCAGAGCTGGTGGGCATGCTCCACATAATCAGATCACAATCCCTACAAGCTACATGCTCTAGGGACATAAAGCTTGTCACCTGAATAAACAGCACATGCTGGATGGATAGATCCCTATCTCAGAGACATCCCATACCCTGGCACAAATCACCTATCAATAGCAAACAAAGCTCCTAATTAGCAGTCATCATATATAAACCTGATGATTGTGTGTGAGATAGGAAATACACCCCGGGAATCACCTCTGTGGCTCTGCTTGACAGGGCCACGTGAAATGAAATCAGCCGTTTGTCAAAGGCCAGGGTAGTGTATGGCTAGACATCTATAGGTCCTAGGGCCAATAGCCTATAACCTACCTACGATCTGATACACACCCACATGTACCTGTTGCAATACTTGTTTTGTGAGGTTGACTGAGTGTGATGGTGAATGTGTTGGTGAATGTGTCTGAGTTCTGTATATGTGTGATAGCTAAGTGGGAAACTGTTTCTATCATGGTACGTAGTGTCCTAGCTGTGAACCTAGCAAAGGATGTGTATGCTATTGCTAGACACAAAAAGCAGTATGCCAGATGGTCTGATGTAGAGTGTTGGTGTCGACTGGGGTGTCCCATTGCAGGCTACAGCAGTACATGTATGCTTATTGAGTGTTACTGCTGGTGAATCCAAACCCTGAATGAACTGTAGTACTACCTGAAGCTGTATGCCTAAACAGCACAGTAAGGTGTATGTACACATGTCCTGGAAGCACTGTTTTCTTTGTTCCCCGTAGTCCTCCGGATGACATACCTCAGGCACAAGGTCTTGTAACTACTGACACACAGTACTGTATGGTACACAGGTAAAGGTCATGTGTGTTGCCATACCTTTGTGTCTGGTATGTATGTCTGATGTGTGTGTGTGTGTATGCCTGTACCATGGCCTCGGTCATATGTGTGTTACAGGATATAGGTGTGTATCTAGCAACATGTATAGTGTAGTACAGCAGTATGCCACCCATATTGACGAATGAGCACATATGTTAGGCAGGGGTTTGCCATCAGTGACTAGTGTGGTATGCTGGTAATACTGTGACTGGACCCTACAATCATTGGAATGGATTACATGTTATGTTATGCATTAGCAAGATATATACCCCCTATGGCTAGGTGGTGCATTGTGTCGCATACAGTGTGCCATAAACTCTTGTATAGTCTTACATACTGGTTTATCTTTTTTGCTGTGCAGAACATGGTTTGATATATGGAGTGTGGGAGGCACTTTCAGGCAGTTGTGGGTTGAGCACTGATATGTGGTATTGGAAGTGTGTATCCTTTGACAGCCAATAGGTTGCTATATATGGCAGTTAAATGATATCCGTACTTTAGAATAATAAGTGTGCCACATGACTTGCTCACACATATTGTTACTTTGTCTTCCAGGGTTATGGCCCACCATCGTAACCCCTCATACAGCACAGCAGAGGATGAAGTGATAACGGACACCATGGTTCAGCACTACACCATGCTGTTCTCAAGAACCAGCCAGGACCAGCATGAGTGGACTGCACTGTGGTAAGATCTTGTCTGTAGGGTAAATGACATAGGCATGCATAACCAGACATATGAGCAGGTACGCCATCATTGCAGTGAGTTAATTAGACATGTCCGGCAGCATGCGTCTGATATCCATAGACAACAGCTTGCAAAAGGTGGTGGGGTAGCCATCCAACCCCCCCCCCCCTCACCAGAGTGGAGGAGCTGCTCCTGAGCCAGGTGGCTCCTGGCCAACAACAGCAACAACAACAACTGGCATGTGTCATCATGGAGACTGGAGCCACGCAGCAAGTTGACATGGAGCGTGCAGGTAACATGGCATAGCTGTACACTACTGTTACCTCTTTTGGTAGATCATGCTTATGTGAGATGTGTAATGTGTAGTTACAAGATGTGGTGCATAGTGATGTGCAATAATAAAAATTTGGAATATAATATGCAGGCCTGTGACTGTCAACAGTCGTACGACTGTAAGATTGCAAACACACAGTAGCAATGCCACAGTTGTTGCCACTGACAAACCGTCTCATACCCTTGTAGGTCCCTCTGGTGTGACAGCAAGGCAGCAAACCCATGCTGGTGAGTGTGTTCTACATTTATTATTGCTAAATAAATGTGCATGTCATAGGTGAGGTGTAGGCCATGTACACATCACACACCAGTGCATAATGCATGCTGTGCATGTTTTCCGTGAGACTATGCACATCTCAGTAATGTGAGTAGCTGACTCAAACACATGCAATACACAGAGCATCCCACACAATTGTGGCAACACTGTAATGGACGTTGGATAGGCACAGTCGATACACATGCACACAACACACAACTGTGTCATACACAGTACATGTTAACATGCTACACATGGCGTATTCATACACACGCTGTAAGATCACACATCAGTATCCCAAATGTCATCCACACAGCACACATAACATACCTGAGGGGTAGAGTCCTCTCATGTGGCTGTGCGACACTCTTCAACACATAATACATTCATGTTAGGTAATGCCTCCTACTGTGCACCTTACGGACCCAGGTAACAACTGTCTGTGAAATGGTGAACGTAGCCATGGTACTGCAGTTCAGGTACAGCATGCTATGTGCCAGTCTGGTGCACATTAGTAGCCTTGAGTGACCACATGATGCTGCATGATGATATCACATGGTACTACACTACATCCAGTTACAGTGGCCACAGTACTACACATATCATTAGTTGCTATGCACTTCAATGTTGTGTGTGTGCAAACATAGGCACCGATACACAATCTGCATAGCAATCACCATTTGTTCAAAGTGACACAAGTCTTGTAATACTATTGAGTGTATAGATCACATGACACACATTGTGTATGTGTGACGTTTAATGTTGCAGTTGTGTGGTAGCATGCCGTGTCATGCTTGGCACTAGCATGTCCACAATATGTCCTACACTCACCATAACCACTGTACAATGTCTATGTTGAGCAATGGTATTCCATCAGGTATACATACACCACTCATCCTGTGTGTATACATAGCATGCATCTGCTAAACCTGTTTCCACAATTGTCTGCTAAAGACACAGATGCTCTAATCAGAAATGGATATCTATATGACACACTGATACACATCCAGCCATGGTATGTATACCTGTGAGTGATGGTGTACAGGACAATGCAGATACGTTAATACTTGCACAGCAATGTTGTGTCCATGTACACATTGTGTTCCAGGGTGAGGCCAATCACTGAATAAAACACACATGCATCAAAGCCATGTATACTGTTATTATCAAGGGCTGTCTACACTCACACTGCATGCTGTTGAGCAACACACGTCCTGCATGTTGTCACGTTTGATATAAATGTTTGGCTTGTAGTACTGTACCCCACCATCACACGCTATTGAGAATGTTCTGGATTGCTGGTGGTGTGTGTGTCTGTGCGTGTGTCTGTGTGTGTCTGTTGTAGTAAGGAGGGAGTATATATGTGTTCATGTGTGCATGTGTTCATGTGTGCATGTGTTCATATGTTCATGTGTGCATGTGTGCATGTGTTCATGTGTGCATGTGTTCATGTGTTCATGTGTGCATGTGTGCATGTGCGCATGTGTTCTTGTGTTCATGTGTGCATGTGTGCGTCTGTGCATTGTGCGTGTGTGCATGTGTGCATGTGTGCAGACATCATGTACAGGTCATAAAGTGTGTTTCCTGTCTCCCTCTCACAGGTGCTGATTTTGGGCTGGTTCACTGCAGCAGGGAAACTGATGTCACTGATCATGATAGTGATGATGATGATAGGCGTATTGAGGCACAGGCATGTTTGCCAGGGTCTGTCGTTGTGCCAACAATTGACAGTACACAAGTGTCAACCCCATCTATGCACACAGTCATACTGCCAATACATCCATCACCAATGCCCTTAGCTGAGGGACAGCATACAGCCGGCATTGGCCAGGACAGTGTGGTATCTATGGCACATGCATCCCAACACAGCATCCATACCCAGATGTCTGAAAGGGTACCACATAGGCAGATGTCCAGGGGTTCTCGTCGGAGCACTGCTGGCCATCATTCCACTGGCAGATTTTGCCACAGGTCTTACAACCTCATGCATATTCCAGGCTGTCATGGAGGCACAGGCATGTATGGAACGGTACACCAGACAGGGCCTAAGGGCACAGACAGCACATAACACTGTGTTAAATGACAGTATCCGTGACCTAGCAGGTGCCATCCGTAATTACACTGAGGTCATGGATAGAAGTTGGGGTGAAAGCCACAAAACTCTGGGCTAGGCTTATAAATGCCCTTGAGCAGATAGCCTAGTATGAACCTATGAACCTATGAACATTAGATGTCCTCCGCAATGTCATGTCCATGTGTCAGGACATTGCAGAATGGGTGAGATGTCCACATGGATGTATGCCAGCAACATCAGCAGCTGGCAGTTGCCGCGACATCCCTCAAGTCACAGCCACTCCCGTAGTGCCAGTATCAGCCCCAGCAATGTTGGGGCTGGGCTGTCCACAGACCATCCTAGAAGACCATGTGCACGTGGCTTTGGACAGTCCCAGCAGGGACCTAGGTCCAGTGTACATCCATCTACCTCTGGGGATAGTACCCAGTCAGGCTTAGTACCTTATAGTGTCAGTAGCACCCCTGCCAGGCTCAGGTACCGTATCCGTGGCCAGAGACGGTGATCTGTAAAGCCTGGCAGGTACAGTCTGTGGCTGTCCTACAAATACCCATATATGGAAGCCACATGGTGGAACTGTATGCATGCAGACACACACACACACAAAAACAACACACCTAGGGCTACCACATACATGCACATATTACGTCAACATTGGCCCATAGCATTACTTTTGGCCCTCACACACACGCACACACACACACACACACACACACACACACACACATACATGTCGATTGTATGGCTTACTGTAGGCCTCTGGCAAAGCAACTACACTCCCTGTGCATATGATGAATCCTGTGCCACCTCCTGTCATCTGTGACATCGATGCAGGAACAGGCTACCATGGTGCTGATGCACAGGGTGACTTAATAGCAGTATAGCAATGTTAGCATGTTGTCAGCAGTAGAGTGTGATGATATGCTTGAAGGTGTGGCTGAGCAGGCATGATGCATGTAAGCTATGACTGTCAATGTAGTAATGTTCACACCAGTGTTATTTCCAATAGTGTATAGTCCGCCCATGTGCCACTTGGCTGATGTGTGTAGTATTGGCAGCATGTGTTAGAGAGTGGACAGTATATGTGGCACAGATTTGCAGGTGTACATTTGTGAACATGGTGGAGGTGCACTGTCTGCATGTATGCGCATAGTGGATACATGGGCAGGGTGACATGCCCTGTATTACATAGTAACACTCCATAGTCTCGATTGGTGGCCAGTATGCATTGTACTACACTAATTTCGGAACTTGACTACACATGGTTGTATGACATGGTTAGACACTGTGCTGTGAGTGATACTGTTAATATCTGTCATTGATTTGCATTCTGGTAGTATACACAACTTCAACAGCCTGACCATAACCAATTGTTAGATGATGTCTTGACAACTGACACACAGATGTAGGACACACAGTAACATTTGGACACTTCAGGTACTATACTAAGCCAGTAACCAGTGGTATTCACCTGCACACATTACTGAGACTACTCCTGTTTGGCATATAGCTCTCTTAGGTACAAGCAATCACAGTAGGGATATGTTCGCCCACGTGTGGTGATGCATACTGTGGCCTATAATGCATTCTCCAGATGACACACATCTTCCACAAGGGTATCACACTGACAGATCCCTGTTGTCAAACCCATGCTGTAAAGCTATAGGCCAACCAAAGCATAGTCATCCACCTTTATGGAACATAGTATCCCCACAGTACCACATAGTTAGTAGCTACCAACATGAAGAACACGTACCGATGTCTACAGGCAACCAAGTGGTACGTCATCTTTCCTTTGATAGTCACATTTCCAAAGGTATGTTTAAATCCCTCGGTGGATCACATAAGCAATAAGGGGTCTGCATGCATATCCAAAAAGGTTGTTGTACACCTATAATGAATAGCCATCAGTGATAGACCCTGCTGCGTTTGAACAGGTCTGCCATCTACCTCAGCCATAAACACTCTCTCACACAATTTTAAAGAAACCATAATGAGTGTGTGTGACACAGTTGACCTAGGCCTGGGATCACTGCAGTAGCTGGCCTTGTCACAGGCATACAGATGTGACCTAAGGTCCAGAAAGCAGCAACACACTCTTGAATAGATTACAGATGTGTTCTTGGAGAAAGCAGGGTTCCCACACATGCAATAATTGAGGTCACATGTATGTATATGTATTTGCCACACAGCTACTTCACATGTGCAATGCACATACTGGTGTCATACTGATATGTCATACAGTAGTAAAAGCAAAACCCACAACCCATTGACCAGCAGTACCACACACATAGAGGACACACACACTTGTCAAGTGCAGGATTCAAACCCCTACCTAACTGCTTTATGTCATTACAGGAGTACGCATCAACACGACATGCTATACACATCACTGTGGGATTTTTTTTCTACAGGTATATTTGTAGGGTGGTGACATCATCAGACCTGACAAAGATTAGTATACCACTTTTAAGGTGTTTGACTACTCTCCCAAAAGGTTGTTTCTCTCCAAGAAGTTCACACACACACTTGTCAAGTACAGGATTCAAACCCCTACTTAATTGCTTTATGTCACTACAGAAGTACACATTAACACAATGCACATTACTGTGGGCTTTCTTTCCACAGGTATATTTGTAGGGTGGTGACATCATCAGACCTGACAAATATTGGTATACCACTTTTAAGGTGTTTGACTACTCTCCAAGGAGATAACACACAAACAGACACACACACACACACCTGTCAAGTGCAGGACTCAAACCCCTACCTAACTGCTTTATGTTATTACAAGAGTATGCATTTACACGACACTCTATACACATTATTGTGAGTTCTCTTTTCCACAGGTATATTTGTAGAATGGTGACATCATCAGACTAGAGAAAGTGGGTTACATTAGGTGACAATGTGTGGGCTACATAGAAGGAATATCTGAACACTTTGGCCATTGATCGTCAAAGCAGAGTTCACTATCTAACTGTGTCCCCAGGGCCTTCATGACTTTCTCCATACATACTGGTGTACCACCTATCTGGTAATTTGTTTGCACTTTGTTTTAGCAAAATGGGATGACTATGCATTATTTGTCTATCTTGTTGGGGCATTGTTTTGACACCAGGTATCTGTGTCTGTAAGCCCCTTCTAAAGGATGTGTGTGTCAGCCATAGAGTCGATTATGGGTCACAGTTAGCAGTCATCTGCAAACCTATTCAGCCATACTCCTCCTGTGCTTGCCTGTACCTCTGAGCAGTGTCCACTTAACAGGTGGGGTCCCAGGAGCAAGATCTGTGGGATGCCATTTGTGACTGTCTTACAGTCGTACATGGCACACGCAACTCTGAACATGTGTGTTTGATCTGAGAGACACTAGGCCACATATCCTGTGACATACCTGTTGATGTTCAGACTGGTAAGCATGTCCATGATGACAGAGTGGGGAATGGTGGGTAAAGTCCTTAGAGAAGTCCAGGTGGGCTGTGTGGACTACTTTCACCTCCATCTATGTCCTTGGTGACTGTTTGAAGTAAGTCAACTACGTTTAGGAGGCAGGATCTGCCTTTAACAAGGTAAGCTTGTGTAGAGTCCAGTGTCTGGAGGTCCCCATTGTCTCTGTTTGTGGGTTCCATGACAATTTGATAAATAGCATTGTAGACCAGGCTGAGTAGGCATTTAGGGCAATGGTTTCCAGGTTCTGTTATGGCACCCCCTTTGTGGAGCTGGATGACTGTTAGTGTATGCCATTCTTTGTGTACATACCCTGTGGTGTGATTGAGTCTGGGCAGTGAATATAGGTGAGGGTGTAGTTCCTTTTGGGCCTAGTGTAAGATGTAGCCTGGGACACCATCCATTCCCATTGATGCTGTGTTTTTGGCTTTGGAGAGGGCTGTCCTTACCTGCATGTCCATGATGTCTGGGGCTCTGCATCCTTCTGTGATGGACACAGGCCCTTTTGGGTGTGATGGGGGGAGGTTTACACTGAACTTGTCCCCCAGGATGTGGGTAATAAAAGTTGGTTTAGTGTATTCCTTGCCATTTGTCAGTAGCTGACAGCATATTTGAAAGTTGACACCTACATGTCTGGTAAAGCTACAGCAGGCTTTGTGGTTGTTATTCTCACTGTCCTTGGCAATTTGTCTTTTGACAGTGTCCTTGAATTATTCCATGAGCGATCATTGCTGTTTCCTAATAATTATCAGTGATGCCTTTCCTTTAGAGAAGTTGGCTCTATCGGGTGTTAGTTTCCTCCTTCTGTTGTCTAGCATATTTATGGCCAACGGCCACCAGATTGTTTTCTTATTTTTGTAGGAGTGCATCTTGGTTTTATTAGTGATGTCCCAATCCATGCATCCCTGTAGATGCTCATAGGATGCACTTGTAACTGATTTGGCAGATTGTATACCATTCTCCTATAGCAACAGGTCTTTTGAACCTTCCACTTTTCTCTTGGGACGTGTGCAGTTTGCTTTTGAAAATGTCTTCACGGTGGTTTCATTGGCTGGATGGGGGTGGGGGATGTCGATGTCCAGTGTGATTACTTTATGATCTGATATTACCAGCAAGGGTTTTATCTCTGTTGTGGAACACTGGTACCCCATGTTGGTGATGATCATGTCCAGTATGGTGTCACCTCCAGTGGCCATGGTAACCAGTTGTTCCAGAGTGTTAGAGCTTTTAAACTCTAGGAAACATTGGGCAATGGGCGTTGTACACAAGTGATTCTCCCACTCAATGTTTGGGTAGTTGTAGTCACCTCATATAATGTTGTCTGATAGGACCTTGATATTTTCCTGTGACAAGGTAGGTGATCTGTAGAAGGCTACAATCTGATGAGCAGCTTTGCACAATCTTAGTTGCACTTGCATGGTCTCCAAGGCCTCATGCTGTGCCACTAACCTGGAGGTGGGGGTATCCATAATTAAAAGTCTACACCCCTTCCTTTTGTATTTCATTTGTAGTTTTGGATCCGAAGGTCAGGAGGATTGTGAGTGTTTTATGTGGAGCATGTCCAACAGTTCTGCATTTAACACAGCTTTGTATGTTAAGCAGTGAACACATCTGAGTAGGCGATATGCAAGCAAGTACTGATGGAGAATTTTGTGATAGTCTGTGTATGGCATGTATTTCAGGCCACTAATGCTCTTTGTGAGGTATTGCTGCAGGCTTTCCAGTTGTTGTAGTTGGCTTGTGAGGTCCATAGCAAAATTGGCATTGTACTTTTTTATAGTTCTAGTGAGTGATGAGTAGTGGGGCACAGTGTCCTCTTCTATTCTGCATGAGACACATTTTGTGATGGAGTGTGCCACATAGCAGGGTTTCCTGACTACTGTGGGGATGTGATTATCACTGTTGTGTCCACTGTCCACCTGTGAACCAAGGTCTCTTGTCACACTTTCAGTGTTAAGTATACTGCTGCCTATGTTGTCGTTCTTGGCTACAGAGCCTTTAACAAAGGGGATGACAATGCACCTTTTGGCATTGAGCTACAGCCCATGGCTTTGACAACAGCCATCTGTCTCAGTGAGGCCCTTTTGTAGGATGTCCACATCTTTAGTGTTTACAATTATGACTCCTAGTTTGCAGTCCTCTGGAAACTTCAGTAGCCACAGTCCTTCCATGTTGAAGTTTACTTCAGAGAAGTAGATACTAAGCAGGACAGGACACAGGACTGGACCTTGTGGTACTGCACTCATCACTGGTCCAAAGTCATACTTGGGGTCTGCTACTTTCACAGTTTGTGTTCTGTCAGTAGGCCTGTTGGCAGCACATCTTGTGACATAGCAATTTATACCTAGTTTAGTGGGTTTATCTATATTTCCAGAGTATGCGGTGGTATTGTAAGCCATGGCAGGATCAACATAGGCTGTGTGAATCACCTTACCCTTGCGAAAGTTCTGTTGACTGCTTCAATGTTATCTATCAGGTTTAGGTGACATGATCTGCATTTTACAATCCCTACATGGTTGTGGTCCAGGGTTTGGGGATTACAAATGTAATTTTTATATGCTGTATGATGATAAATTACATGGTCTTGAAGAGTGTGCTCGTCAGGCTAATGGGGTGATTGTTCCTGGGGTCCATGGTGTCTCCACCCTTGTGTAGTGGGATGACCATCCTTGTGCACCATTCAACAGGCACAAAGCATGAGGTGAAGCTATGACTGCACATGGTATGTCAGTGTGGTGCCTGTTCATTCTGTGGTTTGTGTGGAACACAGCCTGTGAAGATATCTGGTCCCATGACTGCTGTGATACTGGCTTTGGAGAGTGTTTTTCACCTGTGCAGCCGTGATGACAGCAACTTTGCAGTCTTCCATTATAGAGATGTGCTCTTTCATGGGTGAAAGGGGGGGTACAGTTAACACTGATCCTATCTGCAAGGATGTTGCCAATATCAGTTGGGTCTGTATATTTAGTGCCATTGAGCTGTAACTCAGAACAGATCTGAGTGTAGCAATGACATGGACCTGTCTGTTGGGCAGAGATCTCCTGAGTAGACAGTATGCAACAGGGTACAGATTGGGTTACACTCAGTCTTGTTGCATAGGGCTACTGTTTGATGCCAGTAATCCTCTTGTTAGGGTACTTCAGTGGTCTTTCTGGCTGCTGAACGTGCCTAGTCAGATTCATCGCTAGTGAGTTGTGGTACTCTCTGATGGGTCTGAAGACTGATGAGTACTGGGAACCTCCTTTGACCTACATGCACAGACCTTGGCGGTTTGTGTGAACACATAGCATGATTTTCTGACAACTTTGTGAATGTGTTTCTGGTAGTAGAGATGTCGATCCACATTTGTCCATAGATCCCTTATTATCACCTCCATATTTGGCATGTGTGTAAGCATGCCCAGTATGACCTTTTTGTGTGATGCTGAATAAAATCCACTACATATGTTGGAATGTGTGAGCACGCCCAGTATATACATTTATACTATTTGTGTATGGAAAATCTAGATGTATTTTTACAGCAGACCTCACCTTTGTGTCATAGATCAACAGGGATCATGCTGTGCCTGCAGGGCTTCCATGAGACACTTTGCATAGACTTATCAACATTTCTACATACGGGGGGGGGGCTATTTTTTGTACATTTCTACCCAGGGGCACACTTATAGGTTCATAGGTTCATAGGTAAGTACTAGGCTATCTGCCCATGGGCCTAGCCTAGTCACAGAGTGATGGCTTTCGCCTCCCCATTAGATTAGTAACCTGGGCCTCTGTCAACAGGGCTCCTGAAGTGATCCCAGGGTAGAACCTACGATTACTCATCCACTCATCAAGATTTCTCTTGAAAAGGGTCAGAGAGGAGCTCTGTCGAATATGGATTGGGATTCTACTCCAGAGTGAGGGGAGTCGCTGGGACAGGAATCTATCCCTCCAGCATGTTCTGTTTATTGTTGTACATAGGTTCAAGTCGCTAGAATGATTTTTTTGAGGTGAAGCATGTCCATTAGTTCAGGGTTTGACATGGCCCTATAGGTCGGGCATAGGTAACCTCTGAGCAGACGGTAAGTGATTGAGAAGAGCTGGAGCTTTTTTAGTCATGCTTCATAGGGTAATTGTTTAAGGCCCTTAATCCTCTTAGTGAGGTACTTCTGTGGTCTTTCTAGTTGTTGCAGGTGTCTGGTTGATTGTTACTGTGGGTGTACATATGATGAGGGGTTTACCTGACCTTATACACATTTGCTATGCCTGCACTGCTCTGTACCGTACACCATTTCAGTGTGTACTGTTGCCTATCGTACTGGCTTGAGGCATACTACTGTACTACACTTCTTAGCGTCCAATGCTACATATATTAGATTGCAAATTCATAGCTAGCCTACACAGCCCACATCACACCGCCTGGCCTGATGTTCTCTGTCTGCATAGGCCTGTGGGGGAGGTTACCCATATGCATCTTTAGGGGCATGTTACAGCATTTCTTTGTGTTTGCATTACTGTTCAATTGTCCTGCTGTGTCTTTGTTACTGAAATACTATCATGGCTTAGTGGTTCAGTACTGTGACTATAGTGCACTGTATCATGGGTTCGAGCCATGTCATTACTTTTTATTTTCATGCTAGGCAGACCAGACTGCTTAAGGGACAGTAAAGCTAATATGAGCATGTTTACCTGTCTTTGCTCAACTTTGCACGACTTTGCCCGACCTTGCCCAACATTGCTCAACGTTGCTCAACATTGCGCTAGTTGGCACGGGCAATTTTGTTTACATATTTTAAATATTGGTAAATGCTGCTTAGCACTGCTTTATATTGCTTAAAACATGGCAATCATGCCTCCGATGGTGCTGTAGGGCTGCCTATGTTGGATGCACATACTACACTCCCTATACATGTTTGAAAACAGGTAGTGTCGAGTTAGGCATCCCTTTTATTTTATGTGCGAGTCAGAGAGAGGTATCATTTCCAGGATTCCTACTGAGCCAGTGTATGTGCTATGCGTTGCCTATTTGCCAAGGCCAAGGCATACTGGGCACGCCTCCTTCTGCCTATTGTGGCAGGCTCAGATTCTTCCTCCTCCGAGTCACGCTGTGCCTGTGCAGGCCTTGGCAATGGTGGGGGACTGTTTGGCCCTACCCCATGCTGCTCCTGCTGCAGCTGTTTTCACAGGACCATATTGTGTAGCATGGCACATACCATGACAATTTGGGTACATGTAGTTGGTGAGTACTGCAAGGCTCCACCAAATGTGTCCAGGCACCAGAACCATGGCATGAGCATCCCGCACACCCTCAATTTCATTTTGTATTTGTGCGTGTGCCTCATTATGGAGTTCTTGTTCAGGTGTGTGTGCATTTCTGATGGGTGTCATCAACCACGGCTCCAGTGCGTATCTAGCATCCCCCACTAGCTGACCGTCAGGGATGTCCCCATTGGCAAATGTCTGGTACAGCTGCGTCAGATGCCAGATATGGGAGTTGTGGTAGCTTCCAGGGCAGCCAGCACACGCATTCAGTATTATGCCCTGGGCATCGCACACGACCTGGCAGTTGATGGAGTGGAAGCCCTTGCGGTTGATGTAGGCCCTACCCCACTCACCGGCTGGTGCTTTGATGTGTATGTGCGTGCAGTAAATTGCACCCACTACCTCAGGGTATTCCACTATTTGCTGAAAGAGACGCATATTGCTGGCCAATACCTCATGGGAATTGAGGAAATATACATGATCACCGACATGTGCTGACATGGCATTCAGGAACTGGTGCAATACCCTGGATGCTGATGCCTGTGAAATCCCCATCATATAACTAGTTGGTCTCTGGAAGGTACCTGTTGCTAGTATTCTTAGGCCAACACATACCTTGGTTTCCACTGGGATTGGTTCTCCTCTGTTGGTTCTGTGTGTGAGGCATGGCCTGCACAGCTCAACAATTTGTGCAGGAGCTCTCTGTCCACTCTATAGCCATCCACTATTTCCAGCTCATGTAGCCCCTGGTAGGTTACCCTGGCTCTGTGCACTCTTCTCCGTCTCCTCACTGTGGGTTGCTCAGAAACATTCCCAATGGCACCACCCTCAGCATCTTGCACATGTTGCCTTATAATAGCAATGGCAGCCCCTAACATTTTTTTTTGTCTCAGTTAAGCTTTTTAAGTTTTCACTTCTCTTTGTATACTGCAGTGTTGCAGTGTTTCTGAGTAAAAAATGGGGGAATGTTGTTTGCAGAGTTTTAAGTGCTGGGCTGGGCTGGGCTAGTGTACTTCCTGTGTAGCTGGCTGCTTCTGATTGATTTCACCTGGCAGCTCTGCTAGTTCTCCTTGGTTAACTTTCTACTATTACTTTTCCTTCCTTTTCCCTTTCTGTTTCCACAGGGGGCAGCAACGTGCAAACAAGTGCAAACATGCACACACAAGCACACATATGCACATAGGCTTACACAGGCTTACACTGGCTTAGGCGGCTGCACATCCGCGCACACAGGCTTAGACTGTCTTACACAAGCTTACACGGGCACACACGCGAGCACACAGGCTTAGACGGTCTTACACAGGCTTACACAGGCGCACACAGGCTTACACGGGTTTACAGGCATGCACACGTGTGTACACAGTGTAAGCAACTTTGCAAGAAACTTTGGTGGTAGCCACAGCATACGCCTTCGGTTTCTGGCTTTCAGTTCAGACAACTAGGGACACGCCTCTTCCAGTCTTCAGGAACTCACAACAGACACATGCCACTCTGCTCCAATGGGCTTACAGTCTTTGATACATACCCCCCTCCTGATGGCACCTATCTACTACTCTGTTACTCCCCTAATCCTACTCTTGCACTCTAGGGACATGGTTCACATAGCAGGGAAAATTGGGATTCACTATCCTTATACTGATTTGCATAGGATTGCCTACTAATGCTTGGTTACATCTGTCACACTGAGCTTCCCCCCTTAGCAACCACTACTCAGTAGCCATGTTGTCTTCAGCCTGCCATTCACTTGCATGGCAGATGTATATTTGTAATAAAATGCCTATTTTGGCTTTTATTTATTTATTTTTTTTGTTTTTTAGAGCGCCACAAGTTTGCGCGACGCAGCACTACGCTTAAACATCGGGGATCGGGGACAAAATATTTTAATTTTTAACATTTTTTGCAACACATATAAATGCCAATGGCCTTATATTTGGCCATTGGCATGCTTCCTCAACTGGATGCTTCCTTTATTTGGAACTGTAATTGCTCCATTTTGCTATTTGCAGAATGGTACTCAGTTACCAACCGAGTACATTTCTGCAAATAACACTACTCTTACTCGGACAGGTTAGTGTTCCCTGGATCACAAATTTACCTCATTTGCATAGCTTTCAGCAGCAAATGAGGTAATTTGCATAACCTAACACTGTCCATGCAAGAGTAGTTTTATGTGCTCTCATGCACGCCCTTGCCGGCTGTTCCTGGATCGCTTCGCAGATATACTGGTTTCTGGAGTTCTTACACTACTCTTAGACTCCATGCAAGCCTTTATAAATCCGGCCCAGAGTTAAATATATTGGTAGCATATGTAAATAAGTCTATAAATTCTTTGTTATAAGACCCATTGCTTCTACTACTGTTGGAACTGTCCGTGTATCCTTTTTCCACATTGCCTTCTTTCTGCCTTCAAATCTTGGTATTTTATCACTTTGTGTCTGTCTGCACATAAGACACTGTAATCACTGGGTATAGCAATTTCAGTGATCAATGCTACTTTGATCTTCTTTTCATGGACTACTATATCTGCGTTTCTCATATACATTTTTTGAGCTGTTGTATATATTTCTACACACACACTCACACACACACACACACACACACACACACACACACACACACACACACACACACACACACACACACACACACACGTATATATATATATATATATATATATATATATATATATATATATATACTTATATTTATGGGTCTACATCTGTTTATTGAAAAATCACTTTTTCGAAAAACAGAAAGTCAAGCCCACTTTAGCGAAAGTGCACTTAAACAAATGTGAACTTTCATGAAAGTCAATTCATGGAAACACGATACAGTGGGGATAAGGAAATATAGCCTTTTCCCTACTGTCATGCTGTCTCAGCATTAATATATTTAGGTAACAGGGGGGCTTGCCCCCCCTGCAAAAATGTGTTTTTACTATTTTTTTTTCCGATTCTGTGAATCAGGTTTCCTGAAAGTGCACTTTCGCTAAAGTGGGCTCAACTTTCTGTTTTTCAAAAAAGTGTTTTTTTGATAGACATTTTATATATCTATATATATATATATATATATATATATATATATAGAGAGAGAGAGAGAGTGTGTGAGAGAGAGAGCACAATCCACACTGTCATGAATGTTACCCATGCCATCAATGTTGTCAAACAGCTATGTGTGTACTGTGTGCACCCCCAGAACAGGTATTAAACATGCATCTGATCTAGTATAACACCTTAATGGGGGTTCTGCATCATCAGACAGTAATTTTTATGCAATAAAAAAGAATACCTAGGTATGATAGATAAGATGTGTGACAGCTCACTGTGGCAAAGATGATACACTATAGTTATACGTCATTGGAAGATATGTAGCGAGGTACATGATGATGGTTTAGCCAAGTATTCAAGGAAGTGCTGTGAACTATGAAGGCATTAGGGCCTTTGATGTGGATGTCCTGCACATACTCAATAATTGTATTACGTACAAGGGAGTAGAGAGAACTGTGACCACATGTTGGTGGACATTCCACATGCCATCTGCCCCAGGGCACAGGCCATAGGATCACAGGATCATAGGACATTACTAGGCTATTGGCCCTGAGGCCGTTGCAAGCTTAGTCAAGAATTTAGCCCATGTTCCAACAAGTCAGCAACCTATGCCACTATCCAGTAGGGACACAGGTGTAATTCCAGGAGTGTATTTTCTGCTCCGTAGCCATATATCTAGGTTGTGCTTAAAAAGGTTTAATGAGGAACTCTGCTTTGTGTGGAGAGGGAGTCTATTCCATATGCATATTGGTCAAATTATAGGGTATTATGTCTACATTATCCTTGAGTTGTGCATTTGTTGGGGTGCCTTCTGTGCGGAGTCTGCATGTCCTCACTGTGGTCGCGTGAGTTTCCTCCGGGTGCTCTGGTTTTCTCCCACATTCCAAAGACATAATGTAGGTGGACTAGACACTCTAAATTGGCCCTAGGTGTGAGTGTGTGCCTTCTGTGGAAGGTTGGGTGTCAGGCTGGCAATGCGACACTGTAAAGCTCCACTGCCAATCATGAGCAGACAGGTGATCCGCTGTGGTGACCCATAACCGGGAAAAAGCCAAAAGAAGAAGAAGATCCTTGAGTTGTGCATTTGTTTTTATAATATAACAAATCCCCCCATGTTTTTGCTTTATCTCATGTGTTGTCATGGCTGTGGCAGCAATCTCTGGTGGGTGTTGATACTATCTTTATCATACTAATATCAAAATTGGAGTCAATGATTACCCACAATCCATAATTCTTCAGACAGTGGTTTGGACATAGTATGTGTAAATCACTCTTGATGTCTTTGACTTAAATAGTGGACAGCATAGGACCTAGCAGACAGCCCTGATGTATGGACCTGAACACTGGACATGAGATATAGATCACTTCATAAATTTCAACATATTTAAATGCCATGTATGTGATCCAGTGGTCTACCCACTTTGTGATATAAATGTTTATGGCCACACCTGACAATGCTAAGCGAATATATCAGTGTAAAGTTGTGTCAAATGCCTTGGCCTGGTCAAGTTCCACAAAATGATAGTGTTTTCAGTATGAATGCACTCAATGACCTCTTTGAGGACATCTAACATATATAACAGACATGGATGTAGCATTAGCAACTCACACATGTCTGTTGCACACAGACGAGATATTACTAGTGTAACATGTTGGTCTCTAAAGCAACTTCCACAAAACAGCATATTAAATAATTATGTAAAAAACAAAAAAAAAACGCTGCACAGAATGCCATCAAGCTGTATTTTAATCAAGTTTAAGTGCTTTCATTCTAAAACATACAAAACATCATCAGAAATAGTTGTAGAGCTGGTTTACTCCATTTCAAAGGCCTCAAGGGAGCCAAAGTGAGTTTTTAAAGAGAATCCTTAAAGAGACATGCCGTAAAAAACAACAAAAAGAATACATAAATACAAATAGCTAAAAATGCATTCAAATAGCAGCCTTTCAATATGAAATCATAAATAAATACCAGGTTTAGTAAAAATTGTTATTAAAAGTTCACTTGAGTATAAATACCAAAAAATTAAACAAGTATGTACACTGCATCCAGAATAGAAAATCATGTAAGAGCAGCCTTACTTTTTAGAATGGGTTTAATGCTAACAAAATCATTAATACCCAGAACAACTGTTGCATTATGTAAGAGCTGTCAAAAAACCTCACCTTGTTCTAATCAAAGTTCCCAGCCTCCTCCACTAATAAGCACTGGGACTTTTTCCAAAATTGTAAAAACAAATTTCCTAAAGTCTTTGCATGCTCTCGAATGCTTAAAAACAGCATTTGTAGTTTGTGCTTTTTTCATAGCATATACGCGTTGATAGATTCTGGTTTTAAGAAGGACAATGGTTTTGCCTACATAAAATGCAAAGCAGAATGAGCAAAAGACAATATAAACAACCCCCTTCATCTCACAATTGTAGTTCCTGTTAACCATAATCAGCTTTGGGTATCCAGTGACTGAAAAGTGGGAGCCTTGTAAGATGAATCTGCATTGCTTGCAGGCCCCACAACTTTTCATCCCCACATTTTTGGTGACTATGTTAAACACAACTTTGTTATTTTCCAACAAAAGTTTAATATATTGCATACAAAAATCTTGTCTTTTGCTGCACCTGGCCCAACCACCCATGGGTGCCAAAATCAGTGTTTCAATGACTGGTTATTGCTTGCTGAAGGGAGAAAACATCCCTATTATATTGAATCACCATAGCTTCTGATAGGTTGTTGTCTTGTGCTTTCTTGTGTTGTAGAGAATGTGGGTTCCATAGGACCGGCCCATATTCGGTAATCCTTTTCTCCAATGCCCATATAAGCCACTTGTCTACCAACTCTGATGGATAGCCATAATCTTTGAAAAGACCGCAAAGCCTGACTCCCTCTTCTTGAAACATAATATTGTCTGACATTAATCAGCCTAACCTGATAAACTGACCCTTTATCAGATTTCTTTTCTGCCACAAGGGATGCTGACTGATGAACTGGAGGTATGCAATGGAAAAAGTTTATTTCCTAATAATGTTAGATTCATACCTCCCACAAAGGTAGTTCTTAGTTATAGTAATAACATCAAGGAAATTGATTGAATTCATCTCAGCCTGATAGGTGAACTCCAAGAAATCTGTAGAGTGGTTAAAGGAAGTCAATAAATTACATGAATTCATCTCTACTCCCTTTCCATAGATAGAAAATATCATCCAGGTATCTCGTATAACTTTCCACCTTATCAAAGAGGGAAGAATCTTCCAGGTCCACAACACCATATTAGCAAAGATGAGGGGTGACACTGCCTCCATAGCAATATCCCTATGCTGTTTGTAAAACTCACCTTAAAAATAGATGAAGGTATTGGTGAGTACAATCTCCATGCCCTGGTATACCAAACTGGTATCAGATAAATTCAGGTCAGATCCTTTTAGCATAGCTTTGAGGAACCAGTCAAGACAAGGATCATGGGGTTTAACTGTAAGAAGATCCTTGCTGTCCATGGTGACAAGCTTTCAGATAAAAAAATATTGTTAGCCAAGTATTCAAGGAAGTGCAAGGTGTCTTTTAAAAGGTCCCTTTTGTTGTTAAAAAAGTGGTTTAATTTCAAGTCCACATATTTTGCAAACGGGCACAGTCTTTGATCCTGCTAAAGCCAGTGTTGGTCTACCTCATAGATGAAAAGAGTCAGGATGTAGTAAATGCATGCATCAGGTGCTGTCTCCCCAACACAGATGGATGCATGTTGATGTATGTCCTTTTACAGGAAGATAGTCCATGTGGAGGGTGTGTTGAATTGTGTATCCACCCCTGTCAAGTAGGTTTATGTTCTGAGTCATGCTATAGGTGATCTGTGATGTCACAACCCATTGATTATGAGTGCTAGACCTACATGAAGTCAAGACAGTGCATACTGCCTCTCTTGATCTGGCCTAGGGTTTGGACACAATCTACCACTCAGGTATCATTGAGAAACTCTCCTAGCTGGGGGTTAACCCTTACCTTACTAGATGGTTAACCAACTGGCTCATTGACAGAGCCTATACTGTGAAAGTCAGTAAATCAGCCTCTACTAGTAGAGCTGTCACCACTGGCATACCCCAAGAATCTGCACTTCACCCTTTACTGTTTGGAATCTATATCTCAACAATATAAGCCAAAGTGTATGGCCTTTGACTTACCATGTTTGCTGTTTCTTGCATATTGGGTGCAATAATTGAGTCCACTAATGATGATAACATACTACAGGAGGGGCTAACACAGAAAAATGACTGGTCTCAAAACCACACTATCTACAAATAAATGCAAAACTGTCTCATTATTTCAATCTTCTGGCAAGTGGAATTCCTTGCTAATTACAACATTGACAGCACTCCTCCTATGCTGAATCCCAGTGGTGCAAGACCTGGGAACATATAGCAATCTGAAATTGACCGCCAAGTGTCTACACTAGTATGGAAAGGCTATGTCATGCACCTCATAATTCAGGCCATTATATCCAGATCTGAGAATGATATAACAGCATTGTACTCCAATCTCATCAGAACACTTATAGAGTATAATGCTCCCTTCTGCATATACCTAATCAGACACCTGCAACAGCTTAACAGACCGCAGGAGTTTCTCACTAAGAAAATAAACAGCTTACAAACCATGCCATGACATATGTGGATAGACTGAAAATCCTGTCACTGTAATCTGTATCATGTAGGATGAGGTGACTTGTGCCTGGTCTACAAGCCAGTCTCTGACCCTGCCCTGATGGGAATACTGAACTTCCACAAATCAACTAAAGCTGATGACATTAACAGTGTTTGATCAGGAGAAAATGGTAATAGCAGCATGCCACGTGCTGGTGCAAACTGCTCTCTGTAATGCCAAGCAAATGCACAAACACACACACACACACACACACACACACACACACACACACACACACACAGAGTTGACAAGAGTTAGAAAAGAACCACTACTTATCTATGTATACTGACTAGAAAACTCTGTATTTAAGGCAAGTGCCACAGCTCAAGTCTGATTTGGAGAGGGTCAGACATCAGTATATATCTGATGAAATCAGCAGTGTCTAGTGAGGAGAAAATGGTAATAGCAGTGTCTCGCATGCTGGTGAAAGATGATCGTTCTAATGTCAAGTAAGTGGACAAACACACACACAAACATCTCCCAGATGACTGCACTGAGATCAGAACCCCTACCTATCTAAGTATACAGACTAGAGAACTCAGTACTTTAAGCACGTGCTACAGCACAAGTCTGACTTTTCCAGTGCTGAAGGACAACTTACAATGGATAACATCAGCACTCATTTTAGAGAGACGATACTGGGAGGCTTGGATGTGTAGGCATGTGCAAGTGCCAAAATATTGGCAGTCCATGGGACTGAAGTGGTAACTGTAGGGTACACACTTATGCTCCTTTGACTAGATAGCCACACACACACACACACACACACACACACACACACACACACACACACACACACACACACACACACACACACACACACAAAATAGTTGACTGCATGAGAACAGAACTCCTACCTATCAAGTACACAGACTAGAGAACTCAGTACTTTACACAAGTGCCACAGCAAAAGTCTGACTTTTGCAAGGCTGCAGGACAACTTATAGTGGTTGACATGAGCACTGGATGTCAAAGGGAAGATGTTGGGAGGCCTGCAGGAAATGAGTGTGAAGGCATATTCAACTGTCAAGATATTTCAAGTTCTGCATTTTACCAGACTGATGAATGCACAATGTGTAGTATTTGTTTGCTGTGTTCCAGTGTGCAGGTATAGATTAACAGACAGCTTTACAAACTGTATGCAAACAGGTGTCCACATAGGTTCATAGGTGTGTACTAGGCTAATAGCCCTGGAGCCTTTACATGCCGAGCTCAAAGGATTATCCTGGCATCATGCCAGCTGACCTTAGTTTCCAGTGGCTCTGTTAAATAAAACCACTGGAGTGATCCCTGGGGTGAATTTTCTATTTCCATCCACTCATCAAGATTTCTCTTAAAGAGGGCCAGTCAGGTGCTCTGTTTGACATGTATGGGAAGTCTATTCCATAGCATGGGCAGTCTCTGGGTTATGAATCTGTCACTCCAATGCGTTCTGTTGATTGTGGTAATGAGGCTGAGGTCTCTGGAGCATGTGGTGCAGAGGGATTGGGATTTCTTTAGATGTAGCATTTCTAACAGAGCTGGGTTAGACATGGCTTTATAAGTCAAGCAGAGATTGCCTCTAAGTAGGTGATACGAGACAGAGAGTAGTTGGAGTTTTTTTAGTCTGTGCACAGGACAAGTGTTTAAGGCCTAGGATCGTCTTTGTGAGGTACTTTTATGGCCTTTCCAGTTGTTGCAGGTGTCTAGTGAGGTATGTGCCAAATGGGGCACTGTACTCAGTGATTGGCCTAATAAGGAAAGAGTAGATGGAGACAATGACCTCTTTCTTCCTGGATGCAAAACCCTTAGTAATGAGATGTGCCACATAGAAGGATGTTCTGACCACAGTGGCAGTGTGGTGGTCAAAAGAGAGGTTGTTGTTCCCACATCTCTTATAATGCCATCTGTATTCAGTGGACTACCATCAATGTGGTAATATATGGGAACTGGATTTTTCCCAAAGTGGATGACGACACATTTTTGGCATTAAGCTTAAGGCCATGGTTCTGACACCAGTCATTGGTCTCAGTGAGGCCTTTTTTAATGATGCAACATCAAGTGGGGGGTTAATAATGGCTCCCAACTTGCAATCATCTGCAAACTTTGTCAGCCAGTCTCTTCGTGTTGGACTGGACTTCTGAGAAGTAGATACCAAACAGGAGAGGAACCAGGACTGATCACTTTGGGACTCCACTCATGACTGGTTGGCAGTCTGACTTGGAGTCAGCTACTTTTACACTGTGGGTTCTTTCTTTGAGCCAGCTTGCAACCCACCTAGTGATATAGGGGTTGATGCTTAGTTTAGTGAGTTTTTCTATGATTCCTGAGTGGGGAATGGTATCAAAGGCCTTGGCCAGATCAAGGTAGGCTGTATGAACCACATTGCCTTCATCCACACCTCTGGTGACTGATACAAAGAAGTTAACCAAGTTGAGCAAGAATGATCTGCACTTCACAAAACCAAACTGTGTGGGATCCAGAGTTTGGAGATTCCATATAACCTTGTTTATTAGGTATATGATGATGCATTCCATAGCTTTGCATATCAGACTTGTCAGGCTAATGGGGCGATAGTTCCCAAGGTCTGTAGTCACTCGTCCTTTGTGGAGTGGAATGACTATAGCAGTGTGCCATTCGGTAAGGACAAAGCCTGAGGTGAGGCTGTGATTGAACAGGGCACACAGATGAGGTGCCAGTTCACTCTGTAGTTCATGTAGAACACAGCCAGGGATATTGTCAAGTCCCATAGAAGCAGTATTCCTGGCCTTGGACAGTGCTGTTTTAACCTGTGCAGCAGTAATACTGGGTGTCTGGCAAGCTACTGGTATTGTGATATGTCCTTTTGGGGGGGGTAAAGTTGGCACTGAATCTGCCAGCCAGTATATTGGCAATATCTGTTGGCTTGGTATAGGAGGTAGTATTGTGCAGTAGCTCAGTATTGCCATGGAGGCTCTTTACATAGCTATAGAAGACCTTGTAGTTGTCTTTACTATCTGCTATAATTCTGTTTTCATCGCTAGCTTTAAAGGATTTGATGAGGGATCTCAACTTTTTGATAAGGCTGATAAGGGAGTTTTTCCATTCTTGGGACTTCATCTTATTCCACCTCAGTTTCCTCCTTCTGTTATAGAGTTTGTTTATGGCAGGGGACCAACAGATTGGCTTCCTTTCTTTGGAGGAGAATGTCTTGGTTCTGTTGGGTATGGTGAAATCCATGCATTTGTGTTCATGTTGGTGTATGAATTGGTGGTCATGCAACTATTCTCCATTTGCATGGGGGCCATGAAGTTATCCACTACTGTTTTTAGGAGTCCAAAGTTAGCTTTGGAGAAGTTTTTTTATGGTGGTTATGTTTGTGGGCAGGTGGTTGGAAGGGATGTAGATTTCCAAGCTGATTAGTTTGTGGTCAGATCTAAGCAGGGAGGAGTTGACTATCGGTGTAGAGCTCAGTATTGGGCAATCTGAATGTGTATTGTCATTCTAAATATGTGCATAGTATATAACACATTTGTTATTAATTTGTGTAGTGTAGTTCGTATATTTATGAACAAGTACTGAGTGACCAGGGTTGCAGTGCATGGAGGGAGGTAATAGATGGCTGTGTTGTAAATATCTGACATTTTCTTAGATAGGGTCTTCATTTTTTTTTCTGTTAACACATGTAGTTTTATGTCATGAACACTAAATGGACAGTAAACAAAAGTAATACATGCTATTGTCTACTTTGCATAGCACATCACTGAGCAGAGGGTTTAGGCAATGATTGGCAAAATGTTTGTGCATGCAAAATACACATTTCTACTGCTTTCCCTGTTTGCTCGGAGTTAAGCAGTGCACAAATGTGAGTTTCACTGCTAAAATGATGAGATTTAATATTGAGTATATGAAACACACCTGCTGCTTAGCTGACTCTGTGACATCAGGTATAAATGCATTGACACATTTTGTTTTGAGTCCAGATGATATAGGGTTTGAATTCAGATGTATGTAATACTTTTAAATAAATAGTGATATTGCAATGAAATTATGCTTTGCACTACCTTCACAGTGTGTTACTGTGTGCTGATGTAGCACAGTATGTTTAATTGGTATTGCAATTGAAATTGGAAGGTTATTCTGACACTTGACATTAGTTTGAGGGGCGTCTGCTGCTGTAACTGTTAGGTGATTTAATGTTGCTGACATGCACTGGGGTCATAAATGTCCTGACCTGATACATTTGTTTGGCTTTATACACTGTGAAAATTAATGCTTAAGGGACAAATATTTTTTGCCAGAGTGGTAATTTTCCATGTTTCCACTGAAGTGCTTCTCAGACATAGTCATGAATCATTCATAAATACAAATAACAGACTGAGAGTTTAACCATGATGTGTGTGACCTAACAAGGTCCTTGTATATACATTCATTTGTGTATGTGCCTTAAGTGTGAAGGCCATCTGAGGCCAGATAGCAGAATCATACTTATAGAAACACAGTAGACAGAATACCTCAGTCATACATCTGAGCCTTCAAAACACAGTAAAGGTGTCCTATCCCTAATACATATAATTTATATCAGCTCCACTATTTATAATTATGTATAAAGTGTTTTAAGTGATATTTAAATAATGTGAAATGGAACAGCAACAAAAATATCTAGAATTTCCTGTATTAGAACACAGGACTGTGTATGGCAGCCCTTCATTTACACATGTTGCCACAGGACTATTTAAATAACATTTGTAAGTTTTCCGGTTCATTACTATAAACTGAACTGTCACAACAGTAAAAACATGCTGCACTTCCTGTATTAGAACCCAGCACAATCTGTATTACAGCCCTACAGTTACATCTGCTGCCACAGAAATGGTTATATAACAGTTGCATAATACCCTATTCATTCTTAAGTTTTGTGTGTTAAGCACGGCGCAACACCACTTAGCATGTTTGCATGGTGCTCAGCAGAATTATGAGACTGTATCCGTTTTGAAATTGTTGACTGTCCATAGGTGTTCAATGGCTGCAGTTATTAAGGAAGATTGCTAACCTCCTTGCTGTGTCTCTTAGCGGTGTTGAGCGATGGAAAGTAAAAGCTGTAACAATGTATCCTTTTTTACCTTTACACTGTCTATGCCCTGTCTGCAGGTGTTCTGTATGCTTCCTGTGTGGTCCACTACACCAGGTTTCCTCACTGCTAAGTGTCACACAAATGAGATAAGCACAGCTAAACCTGACATTCTTTGTGTTTCTCTGTTAACCTTGTTTGTGCTAATCCACACACCACACAAACACTGGCATTAAAAAAGGGGGGATTATGTGAAATGAAGAAAATAAATCTATTAAATAAACAATACAAAATTTATGTTGGTACACATGACATATTTTTACACAGGTCTGGATTTGAACTCTTACTCCAATGAACCTTCAAAACACAGTAATGGTGCCATCCCTCTTTGCCAAACAAACAGCTTTGCAGCAGAGAACTAAATTCATTTGGCATACAACCAACAGCAACATCATCCACAATTTGTTTGTTTGTGTCTTTCGTTTTTTTTCCGGTTAGGGGTTGCCACAGTGGAACTCCGGTCCGCTAATGATTGGCAGTAGAGTTTTATGTTCTGGCTTGCTGGGCCTAACACATAACCTTCAATGAAGGAATGCCCGTTCACGCATGTCGCCACGCAGAAGACGCTCTAACTGAGGATCGAACGGGCAACGTCTAACTGTGAGGCGACAACGCTACCGCACCACCACCACCGTAGTATAGCAACATCATCCACAATACTAACAAAATATATCACAGTTATTTGTACATATATTCATTTCAGACATAGTGTGCTGAGTGGTTACACAACCATTTATGACTATTGCTTCCATAAATGCAGCTCTGTCTTATCTCTCTGTGTTTGTTGCTCATTCTTGTCTTATCTGACCAGCAATCTTAGACATGCAGTCTGAAGGCATTCTACATCATTGTCCTTAAAATGTGTGAGGATATTAACTGGCAGTAATATACAGTTCTAAAGCACAGAGGCAGACTCCAAGTTGAAGTTTTTAGCTTAGTTAACTTTTAATAGTCACTATTCTATTTTTTAGTTTTTGTTTTTAGTTTGGGTTACACCAAAGCTTGAAAGTAACTGTTTTTTGGTATAGTAATATACAGTTGTCATGAAATGAAGGGGAGGTCAGATGTAACTGAACAGAGCCCAAAATGTATACTGCTTAATTACATTTAAAACCTTGATACAATTACTTCCACACTTTGTAAGTCGAACCTGGCTGACACACCCATGGGAGGTAAGGGAGTCTGGATTGCTGTTCTGTTTTCCTTCTCCCTCCCGGTAATCACTCGCAGTTGAAATCCATTAGCAACAAACAATGAGGGAGCAACTGTATTATTTTACACTTGCAAGTATTTGGGATTCAGCAATTCTAATGTGTTTTACCTCATTTGCATATTCACCATGCTCACAGCCCCAAATCTACATTATAAAAAGGGAACTTTGCAGCTAAGGAACCTGAAGGTGAGGAGACTTGTTTATGTGGATAACACAGAAGAAGATATTACTTTGGAATTTATCTGCACAGTGATTTATCTGCACAGAAGACTACTGACCTTGATAAAGTATGCTTGCATTTTTTCAGCTATATACTGGATATGCTAAGATGTCAGTAATAGAAATGTTAATATATATATATATATATATATATATATATATATATATATATATATATATAATAATCCAACGTACCAATACAGAAACTACATATGGAGCAAAGTTCCTGTTGTAGTATTAAAATAAAACTATAAAATCCTCCTAGTGCTCAGGAACCAAACGGCAGTACAAATATTTTCGACAGTCAACAACCAAAAACTTTCAATAGTCAACGACAGGAATGCCAAAACTCGATGTATAAAACCAGATATCTTTTATTCCACACAGAGTAAGCGCTTTCACCATCAGGCTTCTTCAGACTGCATAACTAACACTGAAACATTCTTACATAGTGTTAACAATTAATCTTAATTGCTGACATCACAACCATTTAGCAATTTAAAGAAACACCTCTTCTTAATAGACAAATAAAAACTATATGTGCATGATAACCACAAACCTTAAAATCTAATCTGAAAAAGTTTATTATTTTATTATTTTAAAATAATATGTACAATAAAAACTCTAATTTGTTCTAAAAAACATAGTTTTTCGGTCTAGGCAACCATCTCCTTTTTAACAATGGTTGTAAATTAATCTTGTCATTCAGACCAGGAGGTTGGTCTGCCTTACACCGAACTATCCATCAGAGTTCATTCTCCTGTGTATAATTATCAATATCACCACCTCTTGGATTAGGTCTAATAGTGTGTATAACATGAAAAGTAAAAACATGAGTAGCCCCAAACAATTTGTGATGTTTAGCTAAGGCATAACTCTCTGACCCTAAGTTCATATGGTAAATGTGATCTCTAATACGCTGTCTTAACTGCCTATTGGTCTTCCCTATATAAAATGCTGGACATGATGAACATTTAGCAATATAGACCACATTTGTACTATGACAATCCGTGCCTGTGTAAAAGGAAAACTCCTAATGTGTAACTGGATGTCTGAAAATCGTGTCAGTATTGATATATCTACATTGATTACATTAATTATAGGGTATAGTATTATAACCAGGATTATTAGGTAGAGTGGCATTGGTGACCATTGGTCGATGACAAAGTAATTGTTTTAAATTTCTTGTATTCTTATATATAAACCTGGGCTTAATACCTACTACTTTGCTAACGTCTGCATCTATATTAAGCATTTCCCAACGCTTTATTATGATGTCTTTAACTTCCTGAACGTCACTTGTAAAGTGTATAGGCACACCCAGTTCACTAGAATTACTTGATCGCAAAACCTCCATAGTCACTTGTCTCTCTGAAAAATAGGGGTATGCTTTCGTGGTCCTCAAACTACGTGCTACTGAAATAGATCTGTCAACATCATTTTCTCTGTATGATCTATCCAAGAACATATTCTTTAGATTTATCAATTCTTTATCAAACCCTTCTTCTGTGGGATTACCTTGTTACATAGAGGTAGCATGCATCCTAAATATGTGTTTGATAATGTAGTGAAAGGGCAAATGATGAGGGCCTCCAGGTTAAATCCCACAGAAGAAGTCTGATGAAGTCCAAGTTGTATGTGGACGAAAACGCGTATTGTGAATGAACTGCGTTAATGCTGTTTGTGATGCTGTTTGTGGATATTTAATAAATCGAGTGATTTTTGCTAACTGGTCGGAGTGCCCCTCTTTTGCCTACTGCGCTCTTTTGGATTTTGTTGCTACTTAAATAGCTGTCATTATAATCCACCAATTTCACTACTTAAAAATTATGACCACATTATCACAGGAATGCACATTTAATTGAAGGTCTTAAAACACACCCAATAACTATTTCAGATCATGCACTAATAATAACTAAAATAAAACTGCAAGGTAATGAAATTAAAATGAAACATTGGTGCTTTCCCACCTACTGCTTGAAAAGAGAGGAATTTAAGGAATGGATTATGGAATTAATTCAGGAGCTACTAGAGAAGACAGATTTGTTTTTCGAAAACATAGCTAAGGAGTGAGATTAAATTAAGGTGGAGATTAAAACTAGATTGGAAATAAAAGAAAGGGAGATATGGCTAAACTGTAAGAAGAATTATTTAGAGGAATTGACAAATGTTAAAGTGTTGCACAATAGGGAAAATCTCTCAAATCAAGAAAATGAGATATTGCAGAATGCTAAACAGAAAATAAGGGATTACCTTGATAGAATGCATGAGTTTAGAAAGATTGCTGTTAAGCAACTGTTTTGTGATAATAATTCTAGAGCACATTAAACTTTTAGCACAACAACTCAGGCAACAAAATGTGGAAAGGGCAGTCACCAAGCTTAGGGAGACTATAACAAGGAAGATTACAAGAGATTGTTTAGAAGTATTAGAAATATTTCAGCAATTTTATGAAAATTTGTATAAAGCAGAGAAATATGGAAATCAAGAAAAGGCACAAATGGAAATGTTTATGGAAGAATTAAATATGCCAAAGTTAAAGGTAGATGAGGCTCAATTACTGACAGTTACGATAGGAAGAGATTAGATAAAAATGGATATGTATAACCAATCTACAGGAAAGTCCCCATGAATAGATGGTAATCTTATGGAAGTTTTGAAGTTAGGAGGGACAAAAATGATAAAGATCTGGAAGGTCTTGTTTAACAGTATTTTAAGAGGAGGAGAAGTTCCAGCATCCTGGAAGAAGGTGATGGTATTGGTAATACCTAAAGAGGGTAAAGATCCATCAGATCCAGCTTCATATAGGCCCATTTCAATACTAAACCATGATTATAAACTGTTTAGGTCTATAATTGCTAAATGAATGGCAAAAGTAATATACAAATTGATAGATATGGATCAGTGTTGTTTTGTGGAGGGGAGGCAAACATTTGACAATATTAACAGAACATTGATGATCCAGAGGGATGCAGAATGTAAGAAAGTACCACTTTTTCTGGTGGGTCTTGATGCAGAGAAAGCATTTGATAGAGAAGACTGGGACTTCATGAGCAGGGCAATGAAACCATTTGCATTCCCTGATGCAATTATAAGGATGATTAGAATAATATATGAGGGACTGCAGGTGCAAATTAAAGTGGGTGGGGTCCTTTCCAATAATTTCTGCTTGAGTAGAGGAACTAGGCAGAGTTGTGTGCTTTCCCCTTTGTTGTTTGCATTATATTTAGAACCACTGGCAAAGAAAATAAGGGACTCAGAAATTCAAGGATATAATTGGTATGACAGTCAGGAAAAGCTGGCTCTGTTTGCAGGTGATAATATTTTATACATGACAAAACCAGAAAGGGACATTACAGTGTTGTGGAACATTTTAAGGCAGTTTCACATCTTCTTGGGATACAAAATTAATGAAGCTAAAACAAAGGCAGTAGCAGTAAATTATGTACCCACACGCGACTTGGTCCAACAATATCCATATTTATGGGGACATGATAAAATGAAGTATTTAGGAGTATGGATTAGAAATGACTCTGTGGTGGCAGCTAAGGATACATGGGAAGATACCAAACAGAAGATAAAACAAAAATTGTGAAACTGGAAGTTTTGTTATATGGATATAGATACTAAGATACAAACAATTAAAATGTTATTAGCTCCTTTAGTCTTTTACACAGGTCGGGCATACTTTCAACAACTGGAGGAGAAATTATGGATAGGAATTAAAAAAGAGTTGAAGGATTTTATCTGAGAAGGGAAGACTGCAATGGTCAAGTGGGATAAGCAGATTCTGCCAATAGAACAAAGTGGACTAGGATTATCTAATTCGAGGGGTATTTTACAGCAATACAGTTAAGGCTCTTGTACATAGCACAGGCAGAAAACTATCATTCAAGGTGGAAAGGATGATGATGATGATGCAGCGAGGAAGCTCAAGAAATAAGGAGAGATTGGGACATTGGATGCAGACTCTTAAGGAGAACAACCAAAATCATACAGAGTATTATAGTCATAAAATAGCAGGGAGTATTCTAAGAACCAAACCAGCATGAGAATGGAGAAAAGAGATTTTGCCGATAGGGATGACTGTAGTCAGGGATACAGATAATAGGTAAGAGGGAGCTGGAATTTATTGGAGAAAACTGGCAAAGGAACTAAGGTATTGGGGGTAAATAACTAGAAAGGGAAAGGTAATAGAATGGGAAGAGGCCAATAATTTATTTGGACTGAAGGCTAGAGATTGCCTTTCCTATCAAGGATTGATATCAGAGTATAGGCAAAGGGAAATAAATAGGGGGCTCCTAAATGAAAGACCAGCACAGGTAGAGATTTTAATAAAATCTAGAGCAGAATTTTCTGTTAAAAAAGGAATAATTAGTAAAGCATATAAAATACTGCATGATAATTATAAGAATCAATCAGAGGAGCTTAGAAAAGATTGGGAAGAGCAATTGATAAGCAATTCACAAAGCGACAATGGGGGATATATGTATATCTCCCAAATATGCAACACAGTCTAGATGATTTAGGATCCTTGCCTGGAAATGCTTACATAGGTATTTTTATACCCCAAGTAGACGCCAAAGAATTTTTTCCTTAGAAGGTTAGCAAATGCTGGAGGTATGATGGGCAAGAAAGAGGTAGCTGGGAACATAATTCTTGGAGGTGTGATGAGCTGCCAGACTTTTGGGATTCTCTGCAGGCTGCTCTGTCAAAGATGCAGGGTGAGCGGATTGGACTGACTGGGGAGATGATTTTTTTTTTTTGAGTTATGCTACAGAATCGGAATTGCCTAGACATAGTAAAGCCTTTCTGAGTCTAATTATGGTGGCTGACAAAACTAGAAAATGGAAATCAAAGTCTAGGCCAACTTTACTAGAAGTAGTGAATATAGTAACAGAGATAAAACAACTGGAACTGGGATCTTTAAAAAAGGGCAGGAGTAAACTACATAGAAACAAATGGGAATTGTGGGAACAGTATATGCAGAGCAGGAACGATGTTTAAGAGGCAGGATTTGAATGAGCTATATAATGCTTAACTGACAATGTCTAGAAGGTTTATAAGTGATTTATAATGTTTACAACTACAGTTGTTTCAATGGTGCCTGTGATGTAAACTGCAACTAAAGTGATATCATTTTGTATGTTTTTCATTTATATAAATGTACAATTGCCTTTATCATATCTGGAAATTTAATAAAAATGTTGGGAACAACAGTTATGATCACATTATTGACTAGGCACACAACACATGCCTGATTGTGATGAAAAATAGACAAAGTATTCAGATTTGCATTATAACACATACTAATCCTGCAAAGACAGACTAATGACCTTTTAATGTTATCAGCTCAGCATTGTCAGTCAATTTTATCTACAGACATCCCCAACCCTTCAATTATAGCTACTTTGTTGACTGAATCCTTCTCAGTTGTCTGTGTAAAAAAATAAAAAATAACAATAATAATGATCCAAATCACATATTTCAGATTTCTTTGACACAAATACATAGTAGCTAAAGTACAGACACACACACACACACACACACACACACACACACACACACACACACACACACACACACACACACACGCACACACGCGCACACACGCACACACACGCACACACACACACACACACACACACACACGCACACACACGCACACACATGCACACACACACACACGTACACTAATCATGCAAAGCCATATTAAAGATGGTTTAAGAATGACCAGATGAAAAAAGCATAAGGCACTTTCAAACACAGAGCCTCACCCTCACCAGAAGTTATAGCCATCTGACTGCGTATACACTTTACTGTTGTGAGGGTTGGGGGTTGTCATAATGTGGTGTTTATCCTACAGACACAAGGTATAAGGTTTGATTCTCCCCTTTGGCAAACATGGCTAGGCCTAAAAAAAGGCCCCATGGCATTGGTACCCTATTAGTCATCTAGGAACCCATTTGAAATAAATTACATGTACTTTATTGGACACTTGATGAATTACATGGAATTTTATAAACATCACTAGCATAACACCCATGAGATTCAGCCATGTGTAGCACAATGTAAATAGAAAAGTATTTATGAGAGCATAAGAAATATTAACCAAGTGATAACATATACTTTTTCAATATGCACAATCCCTGCAGATATAAAGGTCATCTGAATAATTCTAAATTAAACAGAGCTATTAGTAATGCAGAGACTGCTGCTGGCAAACTATTTTGCATTTCAGTGCTTCATCTGCAACTGCAATGCCTACTGCCATTGAAGAATACATTACCTAACTTGTATTAAAAATGTTGTCCTGGTGATATTGCCATAACATTCCCTGAACTAGAATAGCTTTGCAGTAGGGAATGGCTGGCCAGCAACTACAACAAATTTGAAGTTAGTCATGCCATCCTGATGACCACTATAGAGCCTAGCCCATACACCCAGATGCTGCAGAGCAGTGTCTGGTTAAGTGACTTCCCCAATGCCACAAAGTAGGTAAATGAAGGTGGAAAGATTCAAACCCTGCACCCTTTCCGCAGGAATCAGCTCATTAACAAGATAAACCTTTAGTCCTTTGTATCAACTGCCTGAGCAAAAGTTTTTTTAACTAAGTGTAGAAATCCATTGCAAACTAATCTTGTAGAAAAGACCGTATCACAGTAATATGCAACAATGACTATGTAACTGATACGGAAGATCAGATGATTCTGATCATCACTTCAAATAATGCAGACTGTATGACCTGACAAATGTAAAACCCTTTGCAGTTGCTGGTGGCTGTAAAGAAGTTAAGCAAAATATATTACTAAAATGCAACATATTTAGACTAGCAAAATAAAACATAAGTAAAAGAAGTCTTGGAAAGAGGGTTAAAGAACATGTAAGAGGTATCAGGAATAATATATCTACTAGCCCTTTAGCAGAACCTTTTAATCAATGATATCATGGAGGCTATAGTAAACTAGAAGTAACAATACTTAAGCAAGTAAAAACATGTTATTTGAGTGAAGATATAATTAAATATGTACTAAGGAAAAATGAATCTGTTTTTATATTAAAGTATAATACTTTACATCCTAGAGGCATGATCAACGAATGTAACTGGAAAAGTTTTATTGAATAAGCCCTATAGGATATATATATATTTTTTTAAGTATAACAAGTTTAATTGATTAATGGTTTTACTGTTTGACTGGTAATGAATTTAATCATTGGTGAATGATAGAGAGATTTAATTTTTGTGCATTCAAAGTTTTATATGCTGTTTTTACATTTGCTGGAGAGAAAATAAATTCTTCTGGAGGTATCATTTCTGGTCTGTGGTAAAATACAAGTTTTTTGGTTCCCGTGGAGTTCATCTAGTTTATATGACCAGTGAATCATTTATCTCTTTGCCCTGTATCTTTTTCGAAATGGGGATGGATGTGTCTAAGTCAAATGGTGAACTGAATGTGCTTTCAGGTTCCAGAATGCACAATGGTATGGAGAATGAAAAAGCTGGTCCATCTGATAATATAAGACCTGATGTTCAAATAAATCCACTTCAGAAATGGGAAGAAGGCAGACTTTGTTTTTCATCCAACCCGTTTGCAACAGTGGGTAAGAAAAGTGAATTATCATCTTTACCGGGAGTTCAGGAACTGTGTGCACAAATGGAAAAAATGAATCTATAAAGAGACTTCCATATTTTACAATCTTAATAGCCTGAAAAGATATCATGAGCTTCAGATTACACCCTGGGGGTTACGAGCTGTTAGAGGTCCATCAACTCCCTTTGATTTATGGGTGGAGCAAGAACGGGTGTTTCATGAGAGGTGGATAGCAGCCGCACAACCCTGCAGCAGTGAATGGGTAACTATACTCATAGAAAGAGACACTTTGAAATGAAATAACATGAAGGAAGAGACTAAAAAAATTGTGTGCTAGTATTTTAAAGGAAACCTCTAATTCAGCACTTGAGTACTTTCTGAGTAGTATCAAAAAATGTTTATCTGTATATAGGTTCATAGGTTCATAGATTAGTACTAAGATAACTGCCCTTGCGAGCCATTTTAAGCCTAGCCAATTATCCCTTGTGAGGCTCAAACCCTGCACCTTGTGTTTGTAAGACAAACACCTTACCCATTAGGCCATCCTCCCAAACCCAAAAACACTGCGAATCAGCAGCCCTATACATTGCATAGGTTTATACTAAGCTAACTGCCCTTGTGAGCCAGTTTAAGTCTAGCCAATTATCCCTTGTGAGACTCAAACCCTGCATCCAGTATTTGTAAGTCAAACACCTTAACCATTAGGCCATCTTCCCAAGCCATAAGAAAGAGTTTTTAATTAGAAAAACAAATACATTGCAAAGGGATTTGAGGGACTACGAGTGGAAAAAGGCTTTTGTGCTCACTTCCAATCAGAAGCCTAAACATCATCAGGTGAAGTTCCAAATAGATCAGGAAGTTCAACAGCGGCGAACAAGTAATTACATTTCAGAAGAGAGTGCAGAATCTTCAATGGATGAAGGAGATTATAAAGAAGAACATTTTCCTGCCCTACCCAGACCCAATAATAGTGACAACTTTTGGAAAATTTTTCGCAGCACTACGGGACAAAAACAAGGTTCAAACAAATGTTCCTGGCATGGACAGGAAACAAATAAAGAAGAGAACTATGGTCCCTATACAAAACACAGTAAGTGGACATACTAGTGAGACATTTAGTACGGCATCTATTTCTGATTCTTATATTGTAAATTTATCAGATTATGAATTTAATATAATGGAAATGTTCATACTGGAGAAGGGGTTAACATTCATACCCTCAGTTTTACCAAGACTGCATGAACTAAAAGGTGATTTATTTAAACTGGTAAGAAAAATGCATATTATTGAACATTTTCAAAATGCTAATAATTTGCCTAGTTTAATAGAAAATCATGAAACTATTTCCTCTAGTGAAGATAGTTGCTATTCTTGTAATTCAGATACAGAAATTAATGCTTATAGTAAGTTAGATATGTCAAGGGTAAAGGCAAGAAGTGTGTTTATGCCGCCATTTAGAAATGATAGTATAAATACATTTTATCAAGTATTTCTTTTTGTACTGGAAAAAGAAGTTGAAGAATTTTATCAAAATGATATCATATATAATTTGTCGAAAGAATAATGGCTGAATTTACAGCAATTAAGAAATAATGACAATATTGTATTTAAACCTTCTGACAAAGGTGGAAAATTGGTGGTCATGCAATCAAATGAATATTTTAAAATGTGTATGAGTCATTTAAACAATTGCCAAGTATATGAAAGAGTTGAGTTGAAAGTATATTTACAAGCTAAAAGTCAGTATGATAGTTTGTTACATAAAGGTGTTTGAATTATTTTCCTGCATCTGATGTTACTAATAAATTTTCAAGTAAAAATACTACTATGACGAGTTATATTGTGTTCCTAAAATACATAAGAGTTTGTCTAATCCACCAGGCTGACCCATTGTGGTGGCCTGTGGGTATTTTACTCATAATCCAAGGTATTTTTTGCATCATTTTTTATTACATGACATAATTAAATTACCCTCCTATATCAAGAATTCATTTGATTTTATAGACAAAACAAAGGATGTAAAATTGAATAAAAATATGTATTTTTTGGTACTGGATGTTGCTAGTTTGTATACTAGCATAAATCATGAATTTGGAATGCAAGCAATAAAGTATTTTTTGAAAGATAGTCCTAGAACACAATATATTAAGGAAATTATACGTTTTTGTTTGACTATTACTTCTTGGAATCTTGGAACATCTTGGAATCTGATGGTCAATTATATAGACAATTGCAGGAAACAGCAATGGGGGCAGCATTTGCCCCCATGTATGCAAATTTGTTTATAGACTTGTGTTAGAAAAATATGTATTAATGTGTGCATGCTTAATGCTAATTAATAGTCAGAAGAATTAACACGTTTTTCATTCTATTTTACATGCACTGTGTTATATATAAATTGAGTTTCATATGAGACTGAAAAAGATGCTTTTTGAAAACTGCAGTATGCTTTCTGAAACTTGCAAGATGCCCTCTGACCTAGTAATTGCTAGCACAGCAATATTCATGTTTATGCCTTTTGGAAATGTACTTGAGAAGCAGGTGCTTATCTGTTAGGTCAGGAACGAAGGAATGAACAATACTATATTCTGTAAATGTAATGATTTTAAACAATCAGCTCTGTTCGAAGCATGAGAACATGTGCAGCTGCAGAAGCTTAGAGATAAAGTAGACAAAGGATTATTAGGGAAATGAACTGTTAGCTTTGTGCTTGACTTAGCCATAGTACCTTGAAGGGTAACATAACATGTATCTAACTGGTGGTAATCAAGGCCACATTGTTTTCCTCAGGAAGTTTCTCACAAAAATTGATAAATCAGCAGAAATTCATGGGACTGATGGTCAACAAATGATGATGAAAAGACTGGTAATTTATTACGTCAGCTTGGTAGGCCATGTCTAGTTAGAGAATTTATAAAAGTGAAAGTATTTCCTGTTTCTAGTTAGACAAACTCTGTAATAGCATGTTTTTTGTCTCCTTGCTGTAAGATTAAAGTGCCTTAACCTGAACTTACCATGTTTTGATCATTTTTAAAGTATATTTTTTCTTTGACAGTTTGGTCCTTCGGACCGGAAAGTACCTCTCGCTCTAGGTCTAGGTCAGAATTGGGCCCGGTGGCATGCATCCATACAGAGAAGAGGCCAAATCGGCTCTTCTGTTTTGAAAGACCTCCGACTGAATTGTCATTTGAAAGAGGCCAGCCACTGTTTCTGATCTGGGATTGGAGGATGAGTCAATGATCTGGTGGATCAACTCACAGAGGGTCAGGTAAGGAGGAATTTACCTTATTTCTGTTTTAAGATCAGGGACTAGTTACAGAACTGTTTTTGTCAGGAAGATTTGCATGTGCAGATCAGGGATAAAAAAGGTTACTGTCTTGTCATAGATCAGGGAAACAGAATAGGTAGACAGTTATTCTAGATAAACTGTGAAAAGGTGTAGAACCGTGGTACTACATGATAAGAAGGGTTACGTAACAATTTACAGCTTAGCTAAGGCAACATGGGAAATCAGTGCACGAAAAGTTCCCGAGACCCGCCCCTAACTGAAGACGCGAAATATATGCAATTACAGAGTGCTGACAATGTTAAATACTATACAAAATGGGTTGATAAGTATAAATTTGATGGTAATTTAGATAAACTTGCACTTATTAAACTTGTCAGGCAACTTAAAACAGATGCAAAAAGTCAATTAAAAAAGCAACGACAATTATGAGTTCCTCAGGCACATTGGTGGCTTGAGGAAGCAAATCGCAGGGAACAAAATATTAAAAATTCAAAAACAATGTTCTTAGACAAAGAAGATAATAACTTGGTAATAGCGATGGCCCCTCCTTCGCCCCCTCCGCTTCCCTTACCAGAATATGAAGCGAGTGGACAAGCTGATCCACCTCCGCTATACCCATCTGTTTCTACAGCATCAAAACCGTTTGTCAGGGATCCTATCGAGACAAGGTCTTGAACATGCAACTTGAGAGGGGAGATTGAATTATATGAAATAAATAGAAAATCACAAGCTATGAGTGAGGAAGAGATATGTCCACTCATAGAAGTACCAAATCCTCAGGCAGGACAAGATCCGACTCTTTTAGTTTATAGACCGTGGACACAGGGAGATGTCTGGAAAGCCACGGAGGGAATTCCCCATCCGAAGGTAAATTTTCAAAAATTTTTAGAAGACTTACAGGGTATGAGATTAAGTTACCATTTGAATGGAGAAGAAGTAGAAAAAGTAGTTAGACAAATTGTAGGTCCAGATTGTCACATGATCAGTGGCGACTGGAATCCCCGTGAAGCAGAGCTTAGACCACTCCCACATACTAATGCAGAATTAGATGGCAGAGTAAAGGTTCTGACAGACCGAATCTCTGAAAAATGGAAGCCTATGGCTGATTGGATTTGCATTAATCAGTGCATTCAACAAGAAGGTGAAACGGTTGATAGATATTATGCTAGATTATTAGAATGTTTTAATAACCACTGCGGAATGCAGATACCAGAAAATCAGACACATGATTCCCCATATGAGCAGCAGCTAAAGAATGCATTCTTGAAAGGAAGTATAACTCCCGTTAGCAGCTTTATTACGAAGCACAAGGTAGATCATCGTACAAGTAGATTGCAGCCATTACTTGAATATGCAAGACATGCAGAAAGACATTTTAATAGTAAAAAGAAAAAGAAAACTCAAGTATTTTCAGCAGAAGATGGGTCAGAAGTTTTTGTAGTACAAACTGGGAGAAAAGGTAAGAAAAATACCCAGGGAAACAAACAATCTGATAAATGATCAGAAGATTTTGAAGAAAGAAAGAAAAGAGGTGAATGTTTTAAATGCGGGAAGAAAGGACATTTAGCAAGGGATTGCAGGCTAAATAAGAAGGTGACTACAGAAAATAAGGAGGATGAGGAATGACTATATGATAGTCAGGAATAACTGAATGAGAATGAATGGGAAAAGACAAGTGAAAATGTGATATCAAGGGTAGAGGATGTGACAGAAGGGGTAGAGGATGTACATGAATATGGAGATGTTGAAGAAAATGAAATTTTAGACCTAGCCTTATTGAGCCTAGAGCTCTACTTAGCAGACACAAAACCGGAAGTGACGCTTCTAGAAGAAGGGAGGGAAGTCAAATTTTTGTGTGGCTCAGGGGCTTCACGGACCCTGATACATCCTTCCAAATTAACGGAAGATTCAGAATCACCAGATTATATACTAGTGAAAGCAGCTAATGGACAGCTGTATCGGGAGCCACTCTCCCATGACATAGCAATAACAGACCCCGTTTCAGGAATGACCCAGAAAAGTAAAATTGTGGTTTCTGCAAAATGCCCAGTAAATCTTTTGGGTAGAGACATAATGCAGATATTTGGCATAGCCGTAGTTCCAACCATGCAGGGTATGGAAGCACAGTGACAAATGGATACCTTTGTAGTGCGACCGGAGGGTGAGACATATTATTGGTACAGCCAGGACTTGGTTACGACTGGTCCAGGGGCAGTAACCAAAGAACTGATGAACGTAGCCATCAGTAAATCCCCCTCCCTTGACACTGACAAACAACATTTGTTGCATTGTACTCTATATTACTGTAATAGACCAGGACCTGATAAAGAATACGAACAGGAGTTGTTTCAAAACCATGCAAACAGGCTAGTGTTACGAAACTTGTACTGTGACACAGACGGAAACAGTGTAATAAGCTGTTCATTGCCCCAGGAATTTTTAGCACTTTACAAATCTAATCGATTGCCACATGTTAGCTTAACCAAAAATAGAAGTCTGAAATGTGCAGACTTAGGAGAAAAAGTCACTAGGTGGGAAAAACAGACAGAATAAGAACTCTCCGAACAAGGAGTGCAGAAGCAGAAATTGAATTGGATAACACAGACACACCCAGATGTGCACTCACAGGCTAGTGAGAATAGCTGAGTATTACTCTTATTGGAAGAAGAGGAAAAAGCCTTGCGAAACATACCAGAGACTCTCTGGTCAAAAGGGAAATCAGATGTAGGGCTTATTCAAACAACAGGACCAGTTACAATTATGCCAAAATCAGCATTTAGACCTCAGAAAAGACAGTATCCCTTGAGAAAGGATCCAGAGATAGGGATCAAACCTATAATAGCAGCCTTACTCAAGGAAGGAGTCTTAATAGAATCTCCCGATTCACCATGTAATACACCCTTATTTCCTGTTAGGAAAGCAAATGGGGAGTGGCGTATAGTCCAAGATTTACAATCTGTAAATAATGCAGTTATACCTAGGGCACCAACGGTGCCAGATCCGCACACTCTATTGAATGATTTAAAGCCTCAGCAAAAGTATTTTTCTGTGGTAGATATTAGTAATGCATTTTTCTCAATACCGCAACACCCCGACAGCCAACATTGGTTTGCATTTACATTTCAGGGGAAACGGTATACATATACGAGATTACCACAGGGGTATTGTGAAAGTCCAACAATATTTGCACAAGAAATGGCAAGCAACCTGGCGGGATTCATCCCACCGAAAGGTAGTCAAATTTTACTTTATGTAGACGACATTCTGCTGGCAGCCCCCACCCAGCAAGAATGTAGAGAGGATACCATAGCATTATTACAGTTTTTAGCTACTCAAGGACACAAAGTAAACAAAAACAAACTGCAACTTTGGAGAAAACAAGTTAAATACCTGGGATATGTAATATCCAAAGAAGGCAGAATATTAGATGAAGATAGGAAAATAGCAATATTACAAGCACCTAGACCGACTGCCAAGAAGGAAATTATGTCCTTCCTGGGAACTACTAACTTTTGTCGGAGATGGATACCAAATTATGCTTTGGAATCTGCTCCTCTGACTAATTAATTATTCAAAAAGCCAATGGCAGCACAGGATTTATTACACTGGACACCAGAAGCAGAAGCAGCTTTCTGCAAGTTAAAACAACTGATAGCATCATCCTTAGTTTTAGGATTACCAAACTATCATAAGCGATTTTTCCAATCTGTAGACTGTAAGCAAGGTTATATGACATCAGTGTTGACACAGCAACATGGGGACAAACAACACCCCATAGCTTACTATTCATCACAGTTAGACCCAGTAGCATGATCCCTGCCCCACTGTGTACAAGCAGTAGTTGCAGCTGCAATGGCAGTGCAGGCTTCGGCCTCAGTAGTGTTGTTCCACCCTCTCACATTGAGAGTGCCTCATGCAGTCGCAATTATTTTACTGCAAGAAAAAGTAGCATATCTTTCTCCTACTAGACATCTTTCCTGTATGACTATACTGTCGAGCCAACCTCATATGACAATTGAACGATGCACAATTTTGAATCCATCAACCTTGCTCCCAACTCCTGCAGATGGCAAACCACACTGCTGCCTGCAGGAGATTGAGCAAAAGACATTACCTAGACAAGACCTTACAGATCTTCCCTTGGATGATGCCGAGGTGACATACTATGTGGATGGCTCATGCAGGAGGGGTCCTACAGGACAGACTCTAGTGGGGTATGTAGTCGTTTCTGATACCGAGACTTTAGAAGCAAAATCTTTACCACACAACTTATCTGCACAAGCAGCAGAATTGATTGCCTTGACAAGGGCATGTACCTTAGCAGAAGGTAAGAAAGTGAATATTTTTACTGACAGTCAGTATGCTTTTTCTACTGTACATGATTTTGCGCAGCAGTGGAAAAATAGAGGAATGATAACATCTACTGGTAAACCAATTAATCATACACAATTTATTTTAGATTTATTAGACTCTATTCAGTTACCTCAAAAAGTAGCTATTTGCAAATGCGTAGCTCATACCCAGCAACAGGATAGAATTTCAAAAGGTAATGCATGGGCTGATACAGCTGCAAAACAGGCAGCTTCAGCCTCAGAAGCTTTTCTTTTGAGTGAGGAATTACAACCCTCTGAGATTTTAGATTTAGAAATGTTGAAAACAATGCAGACACTTACTACAAATGTAGAAAAACAGAAGTGGATAAAATGAGGAGCAATTCTTGAAAGGGGACTGCACATCTCCAAGGAAAAGAAACCAATTCTGCCATCTAACTTGTTTAGATATGCAGCTTTGTTGAGCCATGGGCAGAGCCATGTCTCAACAGGGGGGATGGTACAGTTAGTGAATTGAGTGTTTACAGTGTATGGATTTACAAACTATACAAAAAATTTTTGTGCAGTATGCCATGTTTGTAACAAGCATCATATATAGGTTCATATATTAGTACTAGGCTAACTGCCCTTGAGAGCCATTTTAAGCCTAGCTAATTATCCCTTGTGAGACTCAAACCCTGTACCTTGTGTTTGTAAGGCATACACCTTAACCGTAAGGCCATCCTCCCAACCCCAAAAATGGAGTCTGCTATAGTGGGACTCGAACCAGGACTGCCTGCTTATAAGGCAAGGGTGCCCACTACACTATATCATGCACAAGGGACATTGAAGCCTAAGCAAGGGAGTTTCCCTACACCACCGTATCCGTTCCATACTATTTGTATGGATTTCATTGAACTGAATAAATGTGAGAATAAAAAGTATTGCCTTATCATTATAGATATGTTTTCCAAATGGGTGGAAGCTTTTCCAACTAAAAGTCCAGATGCAGCTACTGTTGCAAAGGTCCTTGTTAAAGAAATTATACCCAGATTTGGCATACTAGAAAAGATTTATAGTGATAATGGTACACATTTCGTGAACCAAACAGTGCAAAAACTTAGTCGCTATTTCGGAATATCGTTAAAAAAATCACTGCGCATACCACCCCCAATCTGCAGAATTAGTAGAGAGGCACAATGGGGTGTTGAAGAATAAGCTTAGGAAATTGATGTGAGACACAAAAGAACTGGGTGCACTGTTTGCCTCTAGCACTGTTGAGCATGAGAACTATTCCAAATGCAAAGGGATTGACTCCTTTTGAAACTTTGTTTGGGAGGGCATATTATACACCTCAGTGGAAACCTCTCATGTCTGCAGAGCAAGAGGCTGACAGTTCACTTGCAGGGTATATGAGACGATTTTTGAATAACAAACTTTTGCAGTTAAATTCTGTTTCAGATAAAGAGCAACCAAAATCGGAAGCAGCAGTAGCCCCAGGCACCTGGGTCTGGGTGAAGATTGTGAAGAAAAAGAACTGGAGTTCTCCGAAGTGGGAAGGGCCATACCAGGTACTACTGTCGACACCCACTGCAGTCAAGATCGCGGAGCAAGCTTCCTGGATTCATTTGACACACTGTAAACTGGTTAAGAACTTTGAATTGGACAAAAACCTTGTTACTGTTGTACAACGAGAAAACAATGGCCAGGTATAGAGTGAATAGAGACATTGAGCAACCTCAGAAAACTTGCATGATCATTTTGATAGCTATGCTAATCACATTGTTCTTTTTGTTGTGGTCACTCCTTTTTCCTGCCACAAAAGTTGAACTGATTAAACGTGATGGGCCAAACATAGACTGCCATCCGAACTTTAACACTTATCAGGCAATTACACGTGTGTATGCTGAGACTTTTAATGTTTTGAACTGCTGGGTCTGCACGGCCATACAAACAGCATACGGGGGTTTATTGATGGCTGCTATCCCCCTGGGGGTCAATGAGACCTGGGAAAATCTGTTTTTTGACACAGTTGCTATTAAAGCATATGATAAGGTAGCACTGTATTTGCCTGTAACACAAAAAGGAATTGTATGTTTTTACAAAAATGATACCATACAAGTGGGATGGAGCAAGTGTAATGTCACTGTTCAGTATAAATGTTATACAAAAGCAAATGATTTAGGTGGATCTTGTAGTATAGATTATAACTCATTTCTTAAATCTATGCATAAGACTCTTGATCAGGTACAACGTAATCCTGTACTTTTTAAACAGTTATCCGTAATAGATAGGAAAATGTTTCATGCAGGGCAGTCATTTCTTAACAAAGTAACAACTAAAGTAGAGGACTGTTATTTTGTGTGTGGTAAAAAAGCATATAAATGGTTACCTGAGAATTGGTCTGGCAGTTGTTTTTTGGGATACCTGGTCCCGGCCATACGACACACTGCAGTTTTACTTCAGGGAACTATTTGAAATACCCGAGATGTAACCAAAAAGACTGTTAAGAAACCTAAGAATCCAGTGGGACAGATCGAAGCAGGCTGGAAAGACCATCATAATGTGGGAACCAAACTTGCTCACATGGACTTGAGTGATGCTGTCATATTGTGGGCAGGCATATTACCTGCATATGGCACAGTTAAATCGATTTGGGAGCTGCAAAAACTGTCTAAACTTCTCGAAGTAATGAGTAATGTGACTTTCTCTGCTCTTGAACTGATAATTGATTAACTGAATGCCATGAGAACTGTAGTGCTCCAAAACCGAATGGCTCTTGACTTCACCCTAGCGGCGAGGGGTGGGACGTGCACTTTAATCAAAGAAGAATGCTGTGCATTTATTTCTGATCATCAGTATGAGATTAACGATCATCTTGAGGTAATTCAGCAAGTATCGGTCATGACCAAACCAGGCCCAAACCCTCTGACAGACTTTTTCCAGAATGTATTTGTGGGGGTGGGGTTCCATCCTAATGAACATACTGATTGCCATTGGGGTAGGATTACTCCTAATAGGAGTTTGTGTTTGTTGTGGAATCCCCTCCATGAAGAAATTAATAAAAGAATTCATAGACATATCAGTATCTGAGACTATGTATCAAAGTACTGAATTTGAAGAGCTGCTAGAATGTGAAACACTTTCATAAAAGTTTAAACTGAATGACTTTCTTAACTGCAAATCCTGATTGGAAGAGGTTAGGAAAAGAAGCAAACTGTTTATTCTCTTTTTTTGAAAATAGAATTAAAAAGTATTAACAGGAGGGAAATGTTAGAAAAATATGTATTAATGTGTGTATGCTTAATGCTAATTAATAGTCAGAAGAATTAACACGTTTTTCATTCTATTTTACATGCACTGTGTTATATATAAATTGAGTTTCATATGACTGAAAAAGATGCTTTTTGAAAACTGCAGTATGCTTTCTGAAACTTGCAAGATGCCCTCTGACCTAGTAATTGCAAGCACAGCAATATTCATGTTTATGCCTTTTGGAAATGTACTTGAGAAGCAGGTGCTTATCTGCTAGGTCAGGAACGAATGAATGAGCAATACTATATTCTGTAAATGTAATGATTTTAAACAATCAGCTCTGTTCGAAGCATGAGAACATGTACAGCTGCAGAAGCTTAGAGATAAAGTAGACAAAGGATTATTAGAGAAATGAACTGTTGGCTTTGGGCTTGAATTAGCCATAGTACCTTGAAGGGTGACATAACATGTATCTAACTGGTGGTAATCAAGGCCACGTTGTTTTCCTCAGGACGTTTCTCACAAAAATTGATAAATCAGCAGAAATTCATGGGACTGATGGTCAACAAATGATGATGAAAAGACTGGTAATTTATTATGTCAGCATGGTAGGCCATGTCTAGTTAGAGAATGTATAAAAGTGAAAGTATTTCCTGTTTCTAGTTAGACAAACTCTATAATAGCACGTTTTTGTCTTCTTGCTGCAAGATTAAAGTGCCTTAACCTGAACCTACCATGTTTTGATAATTTTTAAAGTATATTTTTTCTTTGACAGCTTGGTTGAAAACATTCACATGTATAGAAGTTTTTTTTATCAAAAATTTGTTATAAAATATTTTAGGTTTATAGATGACCTTATGTTTGTTTGTGAAGGAGGACATAATGAAATAAAATAATTTCTAAATTATAGGTTGGGAGGGTGGCCTAATGGTTAAGATGTTTGCCTTACAAACACAAAGTGCAGAGTTTGATTCTCACAGGGGATAATTGGCTAGGCTTAAAATGGCTCACAAGGGCAGTTAGCTTAGTACTAACCTATGAATGAAAATAGATATCAAATCAAGTATGATGGTTTACAAGAGGGTGCAAAAGTAAATTACTTGGATATCACTTTGGAAGGTCAAGAAAATGGCATGATAAAAACTAGAATTTTTAGAAGATTTAACCAAGTGAATCATATGTTGCATGCCCAAAGTTGTCATCCAAGACATACACTAAATAATGTTCCTTATGGAGAAATTTTAAAAACAGGTAGATTATATAATAATGTGTGTGAAGCCAAGGAAGAAGCTAATAAAGTGGCGAATATGTTTGTAAATAGAGGGTATGGAGAAGATATGGTTATCCATAGTTATAATAAAGTGTTTAATAATAAGGTAAATAAAGAAAATACTTATAAAGGTGGTATAATAAAGAGAAAGGAGTTATTCAAACATGCTTCAGAAAAAAATGTATACTATGTCTCTAAATAAACTCTATTTTCAGATAAACAAGCACAGTTGTTACAAAATTATTGGAAAATAGTTAAAAGAGAAGTTTCTTCCTTGAAAAAAGTTACATTGTTATTTTCCTACCAACGTGGTCGTAGTCTTAAACATTTCTTAGTTCCTAGTACTTACAGAAGACCACAGGAACTGGTTACTAAAGGAATTAAATGGGGGGGGGGGTCTGTCCCTTGTTGGAAGTGTGCAATATGTAAATCTATAGTACCAATATTTAACACTATTAATAGAATTAAGTTCCATACACAAGGGAATTTTTCTTGTAAGAGTGCAGTCATTATTTCTGCCATTAAATGTTCTTGTCATAGTCTCTACATAGGTGAAAATAAAATAAGTCTTGGAGAGAGGGTTAAAGAACATATAAGAGATATCAGGAATAATAAATCTACTAGCCCTTTAGCAGAACATTTTAATCAATTACATCAGGGAGACTTTAATAAACTAGAAGTAACAATACCTGAGCAAGTAAAAACAGATTATTTGAGTGAAGATACAAGTAAATATGTATTAAGGAAAAAGGAATCTATTTTTATATTAAAAAATAATACTTTACATCCTAGGGGCATGAATAAGGAATGTAACTGGAAATGTTTTATTGAATAAGCCCTATAGGATATTTTTTTTAAAGTATAATAAGTTTAATTGATTAATGGTTTTATTGTTTGATTGGTAATGAATTTAATTATTGGTGAATGATAGAGATGGAGAGAAAATAAATTCTTCTGGAGGTATAATTCCTGGTCGTCACTTGTAAAATACAAGTGTTTTGGTTCAAGTGGAGTTCATCTAATAACCTTTTAATTTTATCAGCTCAGCATTGTCAGTCATTTTTATCTACAGACATCCCCAACCCTTCAATTATAGCTACTTTGTTGACAGAATCCTTCTCAGTTGCCTGTGTAAAAAAAATAAAAAATAACAATAATAATGATCCAGTTCACATCTTTCAGATTTCTTTCACACAAATGCATAGTAGCTAAAGTATACACACACACACACACACACACACACACACACACACACACACACACACACACACACACACACACATACACACACACGCACACACACACATGCACACACACACACACGTGTACACTAATCCTGCAAAGCCATATTAAAGATGGTTTAAGAATGACCAGATGAAAAGAGCATAAGGCACTTTCAGACACAGAGCCTCACCCTTACCAGAAGTTATAGTCCTCTGACTGCGTATACACTTTACTGTTGTGAGGGTTGGGGGTTGGTATAATACTTAAGGTGTTTATCCTACAATCAACCCCAACCTAACTAAGGGCTTAGTTTCACTCCTACGAAGGACCATCAGTGTATGTAGTTATATCGAACATTGCTGTTGGTAATTTATAATCTTGCCCAGCATTCTACCTCGGTGTGCATGATAGCAGCCTGCCGCAGTCCGCTGCCCCACCTCCCAGGTTTACATGCTACTCCTATGGCCACTTCCTTGTAAACTTCTTAGATTAATTTAGACATAACTGTGAAATTCCTTTTAATTTAGGGTACCATCTTCCTCCTTTACCACTTGGTGGCAGCATACACCCTGGAAAGTTCTGCAAAACACCTTTACACAGCCCTATAAAGTATATACTGTTCAATTTTCTCTCTGTCCCTAACTTGAGAGTCTGTGGAATTAACTTTCATTTCTCAAGGCTTGATCTAATGAACTATAGTATTCTTTAACAGTTTTTTCACTAGTCCAATCACTACAAAAATATAACCCTCTCCCTACCTTTACCTGTATTCCAGCATCTGTTCACTGATTGTTTTCTCTGGGCCATCTCTTCTCTCGGCTCTACCCACTCCGTTCGCCCTGTGGGCTCACTCCGCTCCCCTACACTACCCCCAATTCCCACACCCCCCCAGTATGCCTACACTTATCCTAGCCAAAAGTCCCCTCCCCTTCATCTCTCCCAATCCATTTACATCTCTTCACTATCCCCTCCCCTCCCATCCTCCAATAATTTCTCACCCCCTCCCTATCCCAAACCTTATAGTGCTTTACTCATTTCTAAACACCTCCCTCTTATACTCTCATAGTTCCCCTACATCCAACTTCTTCCTCAATACCCTCCACCCAACTATTAATTTATACCTACACCAAACCATGCCTTCTCAAACCCTTCTCATACCCTCCTTCTGCCTACTATTTCTAATTCCTCTATACCATGCTACCTTATTCCTCTTACAAACTACCCCTTCTTTCCTATCCCCTCTTCACCCTACTATCACCCTCAACACCCATCACCACTCTACCATATCTCACTTTCAAATTATATCACCTTCCCTAGTTCAACCAAACCCACTTCTCTGCTTCAAACTAAAACTTCTACCCTCCTAAATGAAATGTCATATTCCTAAACCATTATTATACTTCCCACAAAACACTAGGAGTAAACCCAAACCCCTGCTCTCATTCCCCTTTATCTGCCTATGCCTAGCAGGTGACATACATGCCAAACCCAGGACCTAGTACCAGCAACAATCCAACTCCCCCTATTACCACCCATATTACCAACCCTAAATATCTCAAACTCCTGACCATCAATGCCCAAAGTCTAAAAAACAAAATAGCCCACTTCCACGCTTGGCTATACCATACCCTACCTGACATAGTAGCTGTCTCTGAGACATGGCTAAAACCCAATATTTCTAACTCTGAAATCCTACCCCCCTGGGTTTCAAGCTCTTAAACATGACCGCCTAAAAAAGAAGGGCGGAGGAGTGGCCTTAATCTACTCTAGCCTACTTTCCATCACTCCCTACCAAAATCCTATTCCTCAGTTCAACAATGCTGGACTAGTCATAGGAATTCTCAAATGAAATAACCTTAAAAGCATCTGTGTCATAACCCTCTATATTCCCCCTGGAAACAATACAAATACACTTGAGGAAATCCTTCTATGGGCCTCAACCAATATTAAGCTTGAGACTTACATCCTAGGAGATGTAAACATTGACTGGAACAAAATTGATAACAATAATCCTACCATCTCAATCAGTCTATATAATTTCAGTCAATTTACAAATACCATTACCAGACCTAATAAAAACAACCCCCCAGGCACCATACTTGACTGTTTCCTAGTCTCTCACCCTAATAAAATCTCCCATAAGGGCACCTTATCAGACTCCATTAGTGACCACTTGCCAGCCTTTGTCCATAGAGCAACTCCCTCCTCTCCTCACCAACACCAATGTATCCTCACATGAAACCTCACAAACTTTAACCCCACAACTTTCTCCAATTCTCTCAAACTAATAAGCTGGGACAATCTAAAAACTCTTCCTCTAGACTAGGCCATTGAACATTTCAACTCAACCTTCTTAGCTACCCTTAACTCTCATGTCCCCCCTAGAACAAAACGTATAAAAAACATCAGTCCCTTGGCTTACTAAAGACACCAAAATACTTATGAAACAAAGGGACAAAACTTGGAAACTTTACCATTGTAATAAGAACCCAGACACCCTTCTTAAATATAAGCAACTCCATAACATAGCCAAAAAACATATTATACAGGATAAAAAATCATACTATACCAAACTTCAATCTAATCATTCCAAAAATCCCAAACAATTCTGGAAGTCTATCAACTATCTTTTCAACCCGGGTACCAAAAACAATCCTTACCCTGACACTCGAAAATCTGACCCAGAAATAGCCACGCTATTTAACTCCTTCTTCATTAACTCCATAGCAGAACTCACCAAGACCTTCCCAAACAACAACTCCACCCCCTACTCAAACCCTCTCCTTAACCATCCATTCCTTTCTCATCTCCCAGTTTTCATCTCAAACCCATTTCCACCTCATATATAACTAAACTGCTCTCCAAGCCTAAGCCAGGCTCAAATGCCCCTGACAATTTATTTTATTTTTTATTTATTTTTATTTTACAACATCCCCTCACTCTTTCTAAAACTCACAGCAGACTGCATTGCCATCCCCATTAGCATTCTCATTAACAGATCCATACAGGAATCGTATGTTCCTAAACTGGTGTGCAGCCTTCATCCTACCCCTCCATAAAGGAGGCAAAAATAATAGCATCTCCAACTTCTGGCCCATAGCCATTCTCTCATCTATTTCAAAAATACTTGAGAATGCATCCACCTCCAACTCATGCCATTCCTTAGAAATGATCAACTCCTCACCCCAATTCAACACAGATTTTGTCTGGGCCATAGCACAATAACTGCTCTCCTCTCTTTCCTAGACATAGTAAACCACGCCCGTGACTCTGGAGAACTTGTATCCACAGCCCTCCTTGACCTCTCCAAGGCTTTTGGTGCTGTCTCCCATTGTCATCTCCTAAACCACCTTGCTAATCTTAATCTCTCACACAACACCCTTTCCTGGTTCAGCAGTTACCTCTCTGACCAATCTCAGGCTGTAAAATGGAAAACTAGCACATCAACCTTCCTCCCAATCCCAACCGGAGTCCCCCAAGGATCCATACTTGGCCCAATGCTATTTAATATCTTTATTAGTGACTTCCACACAGCTATTCCTAACACCAAGACAGTCCAATATGCAGACAACTCAACTCTAGTCTGCTCTGCTGCTAACCTCCAAGTACTCCAAACAAAAACCCAAACTGCTTTTTCCACCACTGAGAACTGGATGCTTCAAAATCACCTCTCTCTAAATGCCAACATATCTAAAATTCTACTATTCTCTCCCTCTAAATCTCACCCTCCTGACAAAACCTCCTTCAATTATCAGCCATTCCAACTCCTATTGAAGTTGTTCCTTTTGCTAAACTTCTTGGGGTCACTATTGATGAACATCTCAAATTTGACACCCATATTCAGCTAAACATTAAAAAAACACATCAGAAACTTGGCATGCTGTACAGGAATTCCCACTTTCTATCCCCTTCCACAAGACAAACCCTCACCACTACCTACTTACCACCATCTCTGATGTATGGTGCCCCCCTACTAACCAACCTATCTTCCTGTATCTCCTCTAAACAGGAATCCTGTTACAACAAAATCTCAAAGTATGCCACCAAGTCCAAGTACTCTACCCACCACTGCATACCTCTCCAACTACTGCAATGGCTAGAACTTCCCAACCACCTGGACAACCTCCAAATCACTACAGCCCACAAACTAATTTTTAAACCCACTAAGTACCCTGCACTAACTAATATCTTACCACTATATACCTCTCACAGAACTCTAAGATCTGCTCACCAAAATCTCATTTCTGTATACAAACCAAACCATCCCTCAGGTCAGCTTCTCCTATCCTTTTTCCTTAGCCAAAAAATGGAACTCTCTTGCCCCTCATAAGAATTTCTGAAAACTTTGATCACTTCAAAAGCCAGCTCCATTCCTACCTCTCCAATAACAGGAAATGCACTTGCACTCTACCTACCTAATCATGTCTAATACATGAATACATACATATACATAAACTATCTTCCACCTTACCCAATAGGAGTTCAATCATATGTACTGTTTTCTTACAAATGTTTCTTTCATAGCATTCTCAGAAGATTAAAAACCTCAGTACAATGGTGACTGTACTATCGACCTCTAATTGCATTTACATGTAAATATGCACTGTATACCATACTATGTTGCTTATGTTTTACTACATAATTTTTCTAATTGTTTAATTGTTACTATGCCTAGTATGTTTTGTGGAGCTTTTCTCCTTGGGCCTCCACTGAAAACGGGCTCCTTGAGCTCAGTGGACCTCCCCAGTCATCAAACTGAAAATAAAATAAAATAAAATAAAATAACATAAAATAAAAAAATACAGACACAAGGTATAAGGTTTGATTCACCCCTTTGGCAAACATGGCTAGGCCTAAAAAAAGGCCCCATGGCATTGGAACCCTATTAGTCATCTATGAACCCATATGAAATAAATTACATGTACTTTATTGGAAACTTGATGAACTACATGGAATTTTATAAACATCACTAGCATGACACCATGAGATTCAGCCATGTGTAGCACAATGTAAATAGAAAAGTATTTATGAGAGCATAAGAAATAATAACCAAGAGATAACATATACTATGTCAACATGCACAATCTCTGCAGATATAAAGGTCATCTTCTAAATTAAACAGAGCTATTACTAATGTAGAGACTCCTGCTGGCAAACTATTTTTCATTTCAGTGCTTCATCTGCAACTGCAATAACTACCATTGAAGAATACATTACCTAACTTGGATTAGAAATGCTATGTTGGTGATATTGCCATAACATTCCCAGAACTAGAATAGCTTTGCAATAGGGAATAGCTGGCCAGCAACTACAACAAATTTGAAGTTAGTCATGCCATCCTGATGACCATTATGGAGCCTAGCCTAAATGCCCAGATGCTGCAGAGCAGTGTCTGGTTAAGTTACTTCCCCAATGTCACAAAGTAGGTAAATGAAGGTGGAAAGATTCAAACCCTGCACCCTTTCCACAGGAAGCAGCTCATTAACGAGACAAACATTTAGTCCTTTGTATTAACTGCCTGAGCAACAGTTTTTTTAACTAAGTGTAGAAATCCATTGCAAACCAATCTTGTAGAAAAGACCATATCACAGTAATATGCAACAATGACTACTTAACTGATGCGGAAAATCAGATGATTCTTTTCATCACTTCAAATAATGCAGACTTTATGACCTGATAAATGTAAAACTCTTTGCAGTTGCTGGTGGCTGTAAAGAAGGTAATCAAAATATATTATTAAAATGAAACATATTTAGACTAGTAAAATAAAACATGGTTAGACTATATTATGTAGTCCAGGCATGTTAGTGAATAAATTCATTCTTTAGAGCAATGAAACAAACAAAACAGTTAGAGAATATAAATGTTGCATTAGCTTTTGTTCAGCAACCCACAAGTCACATAAAATTCAGAAATATTATCATTTTTTTCATGGGGGCTTAACTGCCTGCAAGACACCTAGGTTTATAGGTTCATAGGAATTTACTAGGCTAGTGACCCTATATCCTTTACAAGCCTAGTCATGTTAATCCCAAGTATCCTCATTTGTTGTTTCCGGGTAGTTTTCAAAACAAATTTATGAACAGAGTGGTTCTGTGATCAACACCAGCTACCCCTGTCCATGAGGGACATGGGTGCCATCCCAGGACAAATTTACAGTCTCCCATCGAGTTATCTAGGTTACATTTGAATAGGATCAGTGACAAACTATGTTTTATGTGAATAGGAAGTATATTCCAGAGAAGTGGCAGTCTTTGGGAGACATGTCTTTCTCTCCAGCATGTTCTGTTAATGTCACAAGCTAGGCTGAGATCCCTAGAGCGAGTGAGATGAGTGTCATTTGACTTGAGGATGTGCAGTATTTCCATTAGGGGAGTGTTGGAGATTGCCCTATAGGCCAGGCACAAGTCACCTCTCAGCAGCATATAAGATGCACAGTAAAGTGACAGGGCTTTCAGCCTGTCCATATAGGACATGGTTTGGAGTCTCTGTATTTTCTTAGTGAGAAACCTCAGAGGTCTTTCCAGCTGCTGCAGGTGTCTGGTGAGATACAAGCAAAAGGGTGCATTATACTGTATTAGTGGTCTAATTAGGGTTGAGTACAGTGGAATTATAACATCCTTTGACCTGGATGCTATACCATTGCTTATAAAGTGGTTTGCATAGAAGGCTTTCACTAACACTGTGGAAACTTGGTGGTCATCAGATTGCTATCAGCCTGTGTTCCCAAGTCTCACATCACTGGGATGGAAGTTGGGGGGCGGGTGCTGTCAATATTGTAATTTGTAAGGAATTCCATTTTGCCAAAAGGAATAATAATGCATTTTTTGCATTTGGTTTTATACCATGACTTTGACACCAATCATTTATTTGTGTTAGCCTTTCTTGTTGGCATCATTGGGGGTCTCAGTGATTGCTCTCTGTTTCCAATCATCCAATCATCATTGAACTTGGTGAGCCAAAAACCATCTACTCTGGCCTGGACTTCTGAGAAATAGATACCAAAAAGTAAGGGGCCCAGCACAGACCTCTGTGGTACTCCACTGGTGACAGGTCCACTGGTGGAGGTAGAATCACCAGTTTTGACAGAGTGTGTTCTGTTGGTGAGTCAGTTGGCTACTCATCTAATAACATACGGGTTAATCCCTATCTGGGAGAGTTTATCAGTGATGCCATAGTGTGGAATTGTGTTGAAAGCCTTGGTAAGGTCAAGATAGTGTGCATAGTCCTACCTTCATCCATAGCTTTGCTGACATTCTCAAAGAAGTCTAAATCTCATTTTGACATCCTTATCGCTCCTTTGTCATCAACAATAGATATCCTCTGTGGCATAGGTTTATTTATTTACCATTTATTTACTGGAAAAGTCTGACTTGGAATGAAGCCAATTTTCAGTGGGGGCCTGGGGAGAATCACTCCAGATGCATGTCTTTGAAACATGGGAGGAAACCGGAGCACCCAGAGGAAACACACACAAATGCAGTTAGGACATGCAGATTCTGCACAGAAGGCACTCCAGCCAAGAATCAAACCAGAGAACCTCTTGCTTTGAGACAACAATGCTACCACTACACTACTGCACAGTCCATTCATAGGACAATACTAGGCTATTGGCCCAGAGTCTCTTATAAGCCTAGCCAAGAAATTCACCCATGTTCCCACAAAGTCAGCAACTGTTTTCCCTGTCCAGCAGAGACACAGGTGGGATCCCATGGGTATATTTTCTGTTTCCCATCCAGTTGTCCACGTTCCTCTTAAAGAGGGCTAGTGAGGTAGTCTGCTTGACATGGAGAGGAAGTTTATTCCACAGATGGGGGAGTCATTGGACACAAATCTATCTTGCCAACAAGTTCTATTAATGTCACAGACCATGTTGAGACCTTGAATGTGGGTTGCATGAGTGGAGTTTGACTTACGGATATGCAGCAACACCGTCAAGGCTGAGTCTGACACAGCCTTGTATGCCAGACACAGTTCACTTCTGAGCAGTCTGTATGAGACTGAATAGAGGCACAGGGCTTTTAGCCTATCTGTATAGGATAGGCGTTGAGACCCTGGATTTTCCTGGTCAGGAACCTCTGTGGTCTCTCCAACTGCTGCATGTGCTTGGCAAGGTACATGACGAAGGGGAGATTGTACTTAATAATGGTTCTGATAAGGGAGAAGTACAGGGATGTTATGACCTCTTTGTTCCTGGATGAAATACCCTTACTTATGCAATGGGTCATGTAGAAAGCCTTTTATACAATGGAGGCAACTTGGTGGTCAAAAGTCAGGTTGCAATCAACCTGGGTGCCCAAGTACCTCATGTCTGATTGCATGCTTAGTACATTGTTATTAATGTGATAATTAGTGGGGACACCATTTTCTCCAAAGGTGACAATGATGCATTTCTTGGCATTCAGTTTGAGGCCATGCTTGTGGCACCAGTCATTAGTTTGGTTAAGGCCCTCTTGGAAGATGTTCACACACTAGGGGAATTTATTACAGTACCCAGTTTGCAGTCATCTGAAAACTTGGTCATCCACAGTCCACTGGCTTTGGCTTGCACCTCAGAAAAGTATATCCCAAACAGTAGAGGTCCAAAGACCAAACCTTGAGGTATGCTGCTTGTTATGGGTGTTCTACTAGAGGTGTCTTCCCTTATTTTGACTGAGTGGGTTCTATCAGTGAACCATTTAGCTACCCATCTGGTAACATATGGGTTGATGCCTAGCTGGGAGAGTTTATCTATTATGTGCAAATGGGGAATAGTGTCGAAGGCTTTGGCTAGGTCAAGGTAGGTGGTGTGCACTGTCTTGGCCTCATCACATCTCTCAGTACTGTCTAATAATGCTGTATTGTTGCAGCGTATACGTGTAGATTCAAAATTCAAAAGAGTCCAACTGTGGACAAATGGGGCTCTATGTAGGATAATTAATTAGGCCCCTGCCAGGCATACCATTATACCATTTTTCCATGAGTTGGCTATTTCTGCCCAGTTACCATGAATACTGGTCAAGCTTGTCGGTGCACATACTTTCTTCTTCTTAACTTTTTACAATTATTACAGCGATTAGCATTTCCTTTAAAACTTTTATTTCAAATTTTACATAAAAAAACACTGTCAACTATTTTCCAAACAAAACAAAACACTCTCACATTGAAAACATGCTTATTATGAGAATCAATAAACTTCTCTTCCCTTGAAATGATGTATCTAGCAACCCAATAAACTGCAAGAGATGTGCTAGGATTCATACAGTGAAGTACTAATTAGGATATGTGTGAAGGATGCTGGAAGTCAAAAGACAAATGCATTAAGTATTTTCTATCAGCTTGTCGGACACAAGTGTCCCTTTTCAGTAGCCCATGTTTACTGTCTGGTGAAGTAACTTGGTAGAGTCACGTAGAAGACTGAGGAAATCAAATTATGTACCACAGGAAGTGTCTCTAACAGCACATAGCCTTACTCATCTGCACCACAAACAGTGCATTTTTAACCTGTTTGCTGGCATAATTAACTTTAAGCTTGTTGATGCATGTTATCCAATGTATTCTTAGCGAAATAATAAATACACTGTCAATATTAAGGAAACAAAGGATCACATCCAAAAAAACACAACTTATTAAGATGGTGCTTCTGTTTACTATAATCAGCTTCCTTCCTTTGCACAAAACTACTCTACATCGATAGTTACTAAGCTTACAATGCAGGGGACCATAGAGGAACCTAAGCCAAATTTTCATTTGCCTCAAAGCACTGTCTGGTTAAGGGACATGATCTGGAACAGGGCATAAATATGAGGCAAAATCATAGATGTTCTGACAAACTGGAGAAACATCAGACTACTCTAAATCACATCACCAGAACCTGTTAGAAGAAATAGATCTAGTTACATCAGAAATAGTTAGGCCACTTACCAAACAATAGTTCTTTATCAGCACTATACTACTAAGTGTATTTATCATTATGTACAAACCGAAGACAAAAACCTGTACAAGACACCTTACAATGTTAAGCCTTCTGCTAAACTATCTGTTCATTAGAGTATTTGTCAACACTGATTTAATGTAATTTCTTGTCAGTGCTTTACTGCTGTGAATGTTGCAAACCAGATGATTACTGTATAATATAGTTAAAATCCCAAGGCACCAGTATCTAGTCAAGATTGTAATATTATACTGTTATTCTGTAAACATTGGGCAGGATTCACAAAGGCTTGCACGGAGTCTAAGAGTAGTGTAAGACTCCATGCAGCCTTCGCGATCCAGGAACAGCCCAAAGTCCGTGTAAGAGACAAGCTAAAATGTCTCTTACACGGAGTGGGCGTGGATAAGCTAATCACCTCACTTGCAGCCGAATAGCATGCAAATGAGGATGATTAGTGATCCAGGAAGCCCAGAACAGCCCGTGTAAGAGCCGTTTTAGCTGCAGAAATGTACTCAGTTGACAACTGAGTACGTTTCTGAAAAAATCGCAATGGAGCCATGTCAGCTCCAAATAAAGGGTGCATATGTGTCAGGCAGCATGCCAATGGCCAAATATGTGGCCATTGGCAAGGTAACCTGATGCAAATATATGAAATATATATATATTTTTTTCGGCGATCGCTGATGTTTAAACCCAGCGCAGCCCCGCGCAAACGGGCTGCGCTGTATAAAACATAAAAACGAAGGTTATAAACCCACAAATGTGGGTTTTATGCAACACATGGAATGTCAATGCAGGGACCAGCAGACCAAAACCAACATGGCCACCGTGTAGTGGTTGCTAAGGGGGGAAGCTGAGTCTAAGAGATGTAACTAAGCATTAGTAGGCAATCTGATGCAAATGAGTGTTAGGATACTGAATTCCACTGTCACATAGCAAATGAGCACAGTCTGTGTAGTGTAAGAGTTACAGAAGGGGGAGGAACAGAGTAGGAGATAGGTGACATCACAGGGGGGGGATGGTAGAAAGAAATGCAGTTCATTGGAGGTCAGAGTTACATGACAGATGTCAGACAGATATCATGGAAAGAGGTGTGTCACTAGATAAGCATGAGAAAGTCAAGAAATGGAAGGTGTACACTGTTGCCTACACCAAAGTTTCTTGCTGGGCGTGCATGCGCACGTGTGTGCGCCATGAAGTGCGAGTAAGACAGTGTGCGCACGTGTAAGGCAGATTGAGCATGTGGGAGCGTGTTGGGAGATGTTTAACACTGTTTGCGCGGGTGTGCACGCGTTTTAACCGAATAAGCAGATTCTGAACCATGTAAGCATGTGTGCGCGCGTGTAAGCCACTGTGAGCGGGTTTCTGCTGGTATGCACGCTGCTCCCCCCTGAGGAAACAGAAAGGAAAAAGGAAGCAACAGAATTCGTAGGAAGCTAGCAGGGAATACTGCTGGAGCTAGCAGGTGAAAACAATTAGAAGCAGGCAATTACACAGGCAGAATAGTAGCCCAGCCCAGCACTTAAAACTCTGCAAACAGCAGTGCAGGATGTTTCTCTCAAGAGACACTGCAAGACAGGAGTAAGTTATTAGAAGTGAAAACTGAAAAAGCTTCACTCAGAGCAGAAATGTTAGGGGCTGCCATAGCTGTCATAATGAGACATAGGCGACTTGCTGAGGGTGGTGACAATGCAGATGGTGCCAGACAACCCACAGTGAAGAGACGGAGAAGAGTGTACAGGCCCAGGGTCACCTACCACGGGTTACATGAGCTGGAGATAGTAGAGCGCTATAGAGTGGACAGAGACCACCTGCAGCAAATAGTGGAGCTGTGCAGGCCACGCCTCACACATAGAACCAACAGAGGGGAACCCATCCCAGTGGAAACCAAGGTATGTGTTGGCCTAAGAATACTAGCAACAGGTACCTTCCAGAGACCAACTGGTGATATGATGGGGATATCACAGGCATCAGCCTCCAGGGTACTGCACCAGTTCCTGGATGCCATGTCAGCACATGTCGGTGATCATGTATATTTCCACAATGCCCGTGAGGTATTGGCCAGCAATATGCATCTCTTCCAGCAAATAGCGGAATACCCTGAGGTAGTGGGTGCAATAGACTGCACGCACATACGCATCAAAGCACCAGCCTGTGAGCGGGGTAGGGCATACATCAACCGCAAGGGCTTCCCCTCCATCAACTGCCAGGTTGTGTGTGATGCCCAGGGCATAATAATGAATGTGTGTGCTGGCTGTCCTGGGAGCTACCACGATTCCCACATCTGGCATTTGACGCAGCTGTACCAGACATTTGCCAATGGAGACATCCCGCATGGACACCTAGTGGGGGATGCAGGTTATGCACTGGAGCCGTGGCTGATGACACCCATCAGAAATGCACACACACCTGAACAGGAACGCCATAATAAGGCACACGCACAAACACGTAATGTAATAGAGCATGTGTTTGGGCTGCTCAAGTCACGGTTCCGGTGTCTGGACACATCTGGTGGAGCCTTGCAGTACACACCAACTACATGTACCCAAATTGTCATGGTATGTGCTATGCTACATAATATGATCTTGCGAAAACAGCTGCAGCAGGACCAGCATAGGGCTGGGCCAAACAGCCCCCCACCATTGCCAAGGCCATCACAGGCAGAGCGTGACTTAGAGGAGGAACAACCTGAGCCTGCCCCAGTAGGCAGAAGGAGGCGTGCCCAGTATGCCCTGGCCTTGGCAAAGAGGCAACGCATAGCACATACACTGGCTCAGTAGGAACCCTGGGAATGATACCCCCTCTGACTCACTCAGATAATAACAGGGATGCCTAAAATGACATGACCTGCTCACAAACATGTACAGGGAGTGTAATATGTGCATCCGACAGAGGCAGCCCTGCAGCACGACCTGAGGCATGAATGCCATGTGTTAAGTAATGTAACACCATGTACTATATGCACACCTGAGGACCCTGACTAACATCCTACCCTCACCAAGCATCATGCCACAATATGACAATGAGATGATCAAGTGCAATAATTGACTGAAGTATCGCAGTTAGTCAAAGGGGATCCAATGTGTGCCAGCCTGGGATGACATGCTGAGCATGACATGATGCTCCACCTGCTAGGACTGGCGTGCACCTATCAGTGCAGGCCATATGGATACTGGCAAAGGCTGTTGTTACCCAGAGTGTGCCCTGAATAGGTAAGGCTCAAAACACAAACCTATCTCCATAGGTATCAGAAGGGATAAGAATAAGATAAGGGATAAGTCGAAACAGCAAGATGCATGCAGTCTAAACTCACCCAGTATGGAGAATGTTGATATCTGTGCTGTAACAGAAAACTGAGTCAAGGCTCACAACAGCACCCTAACACTACCAGGTTACACCTCATACTGTGCTGTACAGCCTCAAAACATGGAACAAGCTACAAAAGGAGGGTGACTAGCAAGAATTGTCAAGGATAACCACACCCCCATGTTGGTACCACAACAAGAAGCAGCATGGACTAGCCATGGTCAAGTAACAGTGGCTAAAACTGCCCCCTAGTTTATAGCCTGCTACAGACTACTGTCCCAACACCAGGAACTGCACCTGGCCTATGCTGGAATACATGAATATATCAAGTCCTCCAAACCACATTATATTGGGTGACTGAAAATACCCAGACATAGACTGGGAGCATTATACTAGCTCCAACAGTGTAGGACAAAAGTTCATAGAATCCATAAACCAAAAGGCCCAGGAACAACGTACCACTCCCACAAGAGGGGTAAGCATACTGGATGTGATAATCAGCAACATGGGTACTGGACGGCAAGACGAGAAGTGTATTGCTCACTGGTAAAACCAGACCATAGAGTAATCACACTGGATATACAAATCCTGACCACAGTCCCTGGCCAGAAAACCACAGTGGAAAACATGTGTAAAGCAATATTTGCACTCCTCCAAACTGATGTGGAATCCATTAAAGGTCCTGTGCAGGTGCAAAATATGGGCCACACCTCAGAACCTGTAATACAGCCATTCCATGAATACTGCCAGGAATGCTTGGATTATGCAATCCTACATTAAAACAAGACACAATGCCATACACGCAGGCATCTGGCATGGTGGACACCAGCCATAACCAAACCATGCAAGAGAATGAGGAAGCTACTACATGATAGAGCAAACATAAACAATGAAGTAATCACTGATCAGTAGTATGGCAATAAAATATGTCCACACATACAATCCACTAAGGCCAGCCACAACAAGTTGAATCTGTGAATCCTGAGGCAATGTTACACCTACCCCAAGTACACAGACAACCCCCAACTCCACCCAAGAAATACAAATATATGTGAGAGATGCAACCATCTATCCAAACTGGAGGCTGAGCTCTCTCAACTCAGTACTCCCAAAACTAGTCAGGAGGAGAAGGTAACCACACACACCACAAACACAGTCCCACATAGACCTATCGCAACTGCAAACCAAAGACATAAACACAGAAAAACATTCCTGGAGGCATAAATTACAAACACAGCACACCAACAGAGGCCTCTAAAGCAGACACCCAATCAAACAACCTCCAAATATAGCACATGCAACACATAGTACACAAAGCTGGTGTGCCAAACAGTCACAGGCCAGAAGGAGAAACAACATGCCTGATACAGTTGTAATAGGTGACTCCATAGTCAGACACACTGCTGTCCCGGACACCAGACTGAACAAGGGAAAGGGTACAGTAAGCTGCCTGTAGGCTGCCACAATACGCCACATAACAGAAGTATGCAGGTCACTCCAAAGCAAGTAGAAATATGATGCAGTCATAGTCCATGCTGGTGTGAATGACCTGAGATGTACCTCCCTAGACTACATGAAAAGAGACATAGATGAGCTCTCTGATTATGTAGTCCAGGCCGGTATGACACTCACCATTTGCAGCATCCTACCCTTACCAAGAATAATGCCACAGTACAAACATGGAACGATCAGTCATAGCAAGTGGCACACTTACTGGTGTCATTCCAAGGGGATCCAATGTCTGTCTGCTTGGGATGTCATGCTTGAGAAGCCACGCAGCTGTTCCTGGGATGGCTTGCACCTGTTACCCCTGGGCGTCTGGATATTGGATAAGGCCTTTGCCACCTCCATAGAGCCTTTTGTAGGCAAGGCTGAAAAGACTAACCCACCACCCTAGAAAACATAAGTGGAAAGAAACATAAGGGTAATGCTGACCAATGCCAGATGTGTAAACCCCAATATGCATGCTCCCAAGGCCATCCCCAGTATGGAGAACATCGATGTCTGTGCAGTGACAGAAACCTGCTGCAAGCCTCCTGACAGCACACCAGCACTACCAGGTTATACCACATATCATGTGTCATGGCCCCAAAACCTGGAACAAAACATAAAAGGAGGGTGAGTATCCATATTCAGCACAGACACCCATACGTCCAGGTAACTGACAATGCACAAGGCATTGGAGTCCACCCATGTGCAACTAACTGTAGGCAAGACTGCTGTACAGTCTGTAGCATGCTACAGACCACACTCACACACACGAACCCCACCCAGCCGTCCTGAAGACACTGGACAGTATGAATGTCCCACCAAATACCAAACAAGGTACCACAAATTACCACATAGGTGGTAAACCATTATGTATGGAAGGAGTAATCAGGGACCTAGGGACACAAGTGGACAGTAACCTGTTATGTGACACTCACATTGCCAATGTGGCTAGGAAGACTGTCTACATTGGACACCGTATCATGAAAGGATTCACATCTACGTCAACAGAGGTCATTGTGCCCCTATACTGTTCTCTTATCACACCCATAATCTAGTACAATGCCTCATATGGGATGTACCTTACCTGACACCTGCAGCAGTTAGAAAGACCTCAAAGGTACCTCACCAAGATGATAAAGGGTCTCAAATATATGTCATATGCTGCCTGGCTGTAGACACCCCATCTGAATGCAGTCACATACTGCCTACACAGAGGCATTGCATGCCTGTTGTAGAAGGCCATGCCCAACACAGGAGTAATGGACATGCTCCACCCCAGAAAACTCAAAGCCATCGGAGCTGTGAGAGTGAGAGATGTCAACCTCAACAAATAATGAAATAGGATGTGCTGGAGGGACAGATACATAATCCAGAGGCTCCCCACACCCTGGACCAGAATCCCACTCCATGTTAGGCAGAGCCCCTCACTGACACTCTTCAACATGAATCTTGCCAAGTGGATGGATGATTGTAGAGTTACACTGGGGGTCTTCACTGTGTCATGTCCAGACAGAGGCACAGCAAAGCAAATCATAAATGGCCATAATATTCACATAGCAAGGGGTGGCAAAAGCCACACAGACTCTGGCTAGGCTAACAAATGCCCTAGGGTGGATAGCCTAGTATGAACCTATGAACCTATGAAGATACAAATTGTACAGGACACTAAGGATAATCCCAAGGCTTTCACAACTGATGGTAGGAACCGTGTTCGGAATTCACAGATATACTCTGAATCACACAAATATCACAAACAACATACCAAACACACACACATATTGCCAACATACATCCTGACAGGTGCAGTGCAACCCCCCCCAGAATGCAGTATATCTATCCCAGCAGACTGCTGGCCCCCTGACATTGCAGATGCTGAGGTAACAGCCAGCATCTACAAAGCAAAACACACAGCAGCAATGGCATGAGATGGTGTCCTGGGCTGAGTCCAACATGGACTCCAAGACGAATGGAATGCCAAATCACACTACTGCTCAATGTCAGCCTTACCACAGGATATGTACCCAAAGAGCAGTGTACAACAACAGTGGTCCTTCTCAACAAAGGTGTTGCCTGAATGGATACTGAAAACTACCACCCCAGAATCCTGAGAAGCTCGGTCTGCACAGCTATGGAAAGGATCAGCATGTACCTCAGACATAAAGATATTGGGGACCTACTGACACCAGACCCTACCCAGTGTGGCTTTCTTAAGTGCAGATCCTGCCCCTAAACATGTTTGACTCAATTGAAACAGTCATTAAGGTCATTGATGAGGGCAATGTGGTCCACACTGTGCAGTGACAGAAACCTGGTTCAAGGCTCCTGAGATCACCCCAGCACTATCAGGTTTTACCTCTTATCATGCGTTCCGGCCCCAAAATCCGGACAATACCAAGAAAGGAGGGGGGTATCCATATTCATCAAAGACACCCACACCTCAAGACTGGTGGCAACGCACGATGCATCGGAGACCATCCAGGTGCAATTAACCATAGGCAAGACTGCTCTGCAAATTGTAGCATGTTACAGGCCACCCTCACAAACTCAGGAACCTCACATGGCCTTCCTGAAAACACTAGAGGGGATAAATGTATCACCAAACACCATCATACTAGGTGACTTCAATTACCCTAATATAGACTGGGAACACTACTCAAGCCCAAACACCCTAGCCCAAAAGTTCCTGGAATTCATAAACTCAAATGCCATGGAACAACTAGTCACCATCCCCACAAGAGGAGAAAACATACTTGATCTCATCATCACGAACATGGGAGCACAATGTTCAACACCGGAAGTATACCCCTCACTGGTGAGATCAGATCACAAACTAGTCTCGCTGGAGGTCCTCATCCCACCCCACCTGAAATAAAAAGACCACAGTAAAGAACTTCGAAGCCGACTTCACACTTCTAAAGACTAGTGTGGTCTCCTTTAAGGCCCCGAGCCGACGGAAAACAGTACTCAAGCCGCTGAATCACTTACAAATGCCTTCTACCAGCACCTGCAGGACTGCATGGATAAGGCAATCCCAAGCAAAACAAAGACTCTTTGTACCAAAGGCAAGCGTCCACTCTGGTGGACCCCAGCCATAAACAAACTCTACAACAAAGGAGGAAGCTACTACAAGATAGAGCAAAATCCTTAAAAGGTAAGACATCCTTGATCACTATAAGTAAAAACTAAGAGCTCTCATAAAATCATCCAAAGCAAATTTTGAGAGAAAAATAGCTAAAGACTCAAAAGACAATCATAAGGCCTTCTTTAGCTATGTTAGAAACCTGGGAGGAAACTCCCAGATATGCTCAGAACTAGTTCAAAATGATGTGAAGATTACTGATCCTACAGACATTGCCAACATACTGGCTGACAGGTTCAGTGCAAACTTCTCCCCCCCCTCTCCCCCAAAAGGAGAGATATCTATACCAAGCGATTGCAGCCCCAAACATCTCCAACGCCCAAGTGAGAACTGCTCTCTCCAAAGCAAAAAAACAGCATCCATGGGACCTGATGGTGTCCCCGGCTGTGTGCTCCACGAACTCAACGAGGAATTAAACCCACAGCTAGGACAGCTGTTTAATCATAGTCTTACCTCTGGATATGTACCCAGGGAGTGGCGACTGCAACTGTGGTCCCACTTCACAAAGGTGGTGCCTCCACCGACCCTGGAAATTACCGCCCATTAGCTTGACAAGCCTTATCTGCAAAGCCATGGAGAGGATCATAATGGACCTCATAAATAAAGACATAGGGAATTTGCAGACTTTGGATCCATCCCAGTTTGGCTTTGTCAAAGGCAGATCATGCCTTCTAAACTTGGTTGACTTTTTCGAAACAGTCACCAAAGCCATTGATGAGGGAAAGGCAGTCCATACAGCCTACCTCGATCTGGCGAAGGCCTTTGATACAATACCCCACTCGGGTATCATTGAAAAACTCATCAGCTTAAATGTTAACCCATACATCACAAGATGGGTTGCAAACTGGCTGAGTGACAGAACCCACAGGGTCAGAGTTGCTGGCGCCATGTCAGACTCAAAGCCTGTCACAAGTGGTGTACCACAGGGCTCAGTCCTGGGCCCACTCTTGTTTGGCATCTACTTTTCCAAGTACAAGCAAACACAGGAGGGTTATGGCTGACAAAGTTTGCAGATGACTGCAAACTGGGCCATAGTAGAAAACACATCTGACACAGATATCCTTCAGAAGGGTCTCACAGAAATGGATAACTGGTGCCAGAGCCATGGCCTAAAGTTAAATGCCAAAAATGCATAGTCATACCTTCGAAAAACAAGGTTACCCCTAGCTACCAAATAGGTGGCAATCCACTGAGTACAGAAGAAGTTATCAGGGACCTGGGGACCCAGGTTGATAGTAGTCTGTCATTCGACACCCATGTAGCTAAAGTAGTTAGGAAGACCTTCTACATTGCCCACCTTATCATGAAGGGATTCTCATCTAGATCAAGGGAGGTCATAGTCTCCCTATACTCATCACTCATCAGACCAATGATTGAGTACAATGCCCCATTCGGAATGTATCTGACCCGACACTTGCAGCAGCTGGAGAGGCCACAAAAGTTCCTCACCAAAAGGATAAAGGGTCTCAAACATCTGTCCTATGCTGCCCGACTGAAAGAACTCCAGCTCTATTCAGTCGCCACCGCTTGCTCAGAGGTGACCTTTGCCTAACATACAAGGCCATGTCAAACCCAGATTTGATGAATATGCTTCACCTCAAAAATCTAGATCCGTCAGAGCCACAAGGGCATGGAGACTTAAACCTCGACACGGCTATTAATAGGACGTGCCGGAGGGATAGATTCATCACCCAAAGACTCCCTATGCTGTGGAATAAAATCCCGGTATATGTGAGGCAGAGCACCTCGCTGGCCTTGTTCAAGAGAAATCTTGACCAATGGATGGGAGATCGCAGATATACCCCAGGGATTACCTCAGTGTCACTGCTCAACAGAGGCACAGCAAAATAATGGGTATAGTTCCCCATACTAAAGGGGTGGCGTAAGCCACAAAACTATGGGCTAGGCTTGTAAATGCCCTCGGGCAGATAACCTAGTATGAACCTATGAACCTATGAACCTATGAACACAGCGTAGCTGGACCTTGCAAAGGCTTCTATACAATACCCTACGTGTTCATTATAGATAAGCTCACCAGCTTAAATATAAACCCCTATGTCAGTAGAGGGGTTGCAAACCAGACCAAGGACAGAACAGACATGGTCAGACATGCTGCAGCCATGTCAGACTACAAACCAGATATAACTGGCATCCCATAAGGCTTGGTCCTGGGATCTCCCTCGTCTGGTATATATGTCCCATAGGTACAGGCAAACATGGAAGGACTGTGTCTGAACATGTTTGCAGAGGACTACAAACTGCTCACCATGTATGATCCACCAGCTGACACAAGCATCCCACAAAAGGGCCACATAGAAACAGACAACTGGTGCCATAGCCATGTCAGCAAGCTAATTGCAGAAAAGTGTATAGTCAACCCCTGTGGATATACAGTAAGTGCCCACCAATTACCACATAGGTGTTAACCCATTACGTAGTTAACATGTAATGAGAGACCTGGGGACACAAGGTGATAGATATCCTGCATTGGACAAACATGTGCTGTAGTGTTTACAGAAACATACCATATACCCACCTAATCATGAAGGTTGTCAGATCTAGATAGGGGGAGGTCATTGTGGCTCTGCAGTCATCCTTCATCAGCATTACAATTGACTACAATAGCCCCTGTGGGATGTACTTCAGCAGACACCTCCAGCAACTGTAAAGTCCCCAACAGTACCTCACCAGGAGTATCAAAGAGCTTGCACAGATGCCATGTGTTGCCTGTGTTGCTGGTATCAATAAACATGCTGCACCTTGTACAATCTGAATGGCAGTGAGCTATGCACATGAGAGACCTGAACCCCAGCACTGACTTACATAGGACAAGCTGTACTGCATGATCCATAACACAGAAGCCACCCCCACCCATGAGTGAACTCCCAGTACAGGCTACCCATAGAGTCACTTATCGATTTTCCTCAATAGGATTCTTGATGAGTGGATGGGAGATGATAGCTTTATCCTGGGTATCACTGTCATGTCACAGGTAGACAGAGGCACAGTATACTAACCATGACATATGTCATGGCAAACTCCACTTACAATGTGTGTCAAGGACAAACACACTCCAACTAGCATTAGACATGGACTAGGGCACATCGCTAGTGTTTGCAAATGTACACCTATGTTGTGGAATACACTACCAATGTTGGACAAGCCTGGTGTAAGTAGTTCATATCTGAACAGAATGCAACATGGTCAGATGTACACAACTGGCCCCTAACCAGGCTGTTGTGCTCACTATCGAAATGTAAAGCAGTGATAGCACTAAAGCCCAGGATACTGTCCACCACAGTCAAAGAACTACCAGTACACTATACAGTACTACAGTGTTAGGTCAGTGTGAAAGGATGTTGACAACTGTATGCAAAGTATCCCATGCAAACACTGCAGGCACAGTATAATCCTGTTGTGTTCACACACAAAGCAGTTGTACAGTAACTACACAACATGACACACAACACACAACCATAAACGGGTGATATTTGTTGAAGTTCACACTCATCCACAAATGTGGTGGGCTGCAGAGTTCAACATATGGAATGCTCACACTGGGCATGCTCACACACTTTGATAAATGAGACATATGTCAGACAACATGCCATGGGAAGGCTGAACTGGGCATGCTCAGACACTTAGGCCAAATCTCAGTTTAGCAGTTGGCCACACATATCTGGTATTTTTACGTGTTATTCCAGGAACCAACCACATTACAGCAGTCTGCCCAGTGCACACAGTTAAATGACTACAGAGACATATGTGATATAGTGGATTCCTCCTATATGCAAACATCTTCCACAGATGCACAAGTTGTTCATACAAACAGGGAATGCTATGGCAATAAAGACGTGCAAAGAGTCTATCAGCAACAAATAATGTGCATTTGACAATTAAACATATGGGTGTAGAGGTCAACACTAGGCTGTTTGCCCTAGGGAATGACAGCTTAGCCAGAGTGTGCTTGGAGCCTGCCTCCCCACAGGATGCACATTCCCCTTTCTAAACACCGATGATGTCAGCACCCTATAAGTACAGCAGGAGAAAAGAAACCTCCCAATAATGCGAATAGCATGCTCAGCTAATGCATCTGTCACAAGTGTCATAATATAGTTAGATAGGGGTTTGAATCCTGCAAATGCTCAGTGTGAGGGGGGTTGGTGTGTGTGTAAGTCTGTGAGAGAGAAATGTCCCTTTTGGCAACTGGGAAAACACACTACAGGATGCACATTCCCCTTTCTAAACACAGATGATGCCAGCACTCTATAAGTATAGCAGGAGAAGGGAAACCTCCCAGTAATGCAAATAGTGCGCTCCGCTAATGCGTCCATCTCCAATGTCATAACAGAGTTAGATAGGGGCTTGAATCCTGCAAATGGCAAGTGTGTGTGGTTGGCTGAGTGGGGTAATTGTGTGTGAGGGAAATGTCCCTTTTGGCAACTAGGAGAACAGACTACAGGATGCACATTCCCCTTTCTAAACACTGATGATATCAGCACTCTATAAGTATTGCAGGAGAAGAGAAACCTCCCAGTAATGCAAATGGCGTTCTTCACTAATGCGTCCGTCTCAAGTGTCATAACATAATTAGGTAGTTTGAATCCTGCAAATGGCAAGTGTGTGTGTTTGGCTGAGGGGAATTCGTGTGTGTGTAAGGAAAATGTCCCTTTTGGCAACTAGGAGAACAGACTACAGGATGCACATTCCCCTTTCTAAACACCGATGATGTCAGCACTCTATAAGTATAGCAGGAGAAGGGGAACCTCTCAGTAATGCAAATAGCGCGCTCTGCTAATGCATCCATCATAACATAGTTAGGTAGGGGTATGAATCCTGCAAATGGCATGTGTGTTTGGCTGAGGGGGATTCGTGTGTGTGAGAAAAATGTCCCTTTTGGCAACTAGGAGAACAGACTACAGGATGCACATTCCCCTTTCTAAACACCGATGATGTCAGCACTCTATAAGTATAGCAGGAGAAGAAAAACCTTCCAGTAATGCGAATAGCGCGCTCCGCTAAAGCGTCCGTCTCAAATGTCATAACATAGTTAGGTAGGGGTTTGAATCCTGCAAATGGCAAGTGTGTGTGTTTGGCTAAGGGCGATTCGTGTGTGTGAGGGAAATGCCCCTTTTGGCAACTAGGAGAACAGACTACAGGATGCACATTTCCCTTTCTAAACACTGATGATGTCAGCACCCTATAAGTACAGCAAGAGAAGGACATCCTCCCAGTAATGCGAATAGCACACTCTGCTAATGTGTCCGTCTCGAGTGTCATAACATAGCCCAATAGGGGTTTGAATCCTGCAAACGGCAAGTGTGTGTTTTGGCTGAGGGGGGTTAGTGTGTGTGAGGAAATGTCCCTTTTGGCAACTAGGTGAACAGACTACAGGATGCACATTTCCCTTTCTAAACACTGTTCAGCTGAAGGCCATGGCTCTGGCACAAGTTGTCTGTTTCTATGATGCCCCTTTGGAAGATGCTTGTGTCAGCTGGAGAGTCGATTATGGTCATATCAATAGGTAGCCAACAGTTTTCAACAAGAGAGGT
>NC_056726.1:1017621510-1017647533 GCF_019279795.1 Protopterus annectens | reverse complement strand
TTTTATTTTTACCGGGGTTCAAACCTGGCCACTGCTTTTTATATTTTCTGACTGTCTAGACAGGCTAGGGGGTGTGTCTGTGTAAAGGCAGTTTTGTTACAGCTTGCTCAACGTTGCCCGCCGGTTAGCTTGTTGGCACGGTGCGTAGCTCCGCGCAAACGGGGTGCGCTGGTTTAAGCCTCATTTGGCTATCAGCACGCATAGTCATCTTAGCTCAGATAGGGGCACACAGTTTGAGCGTGTGAAACCACTGCTCGGCTACGGGCACTTATTTTGCACCTGTTAAACCACTGCTCACCTACAGGCAGATGCACTCACCTTGTTAAACTGTCGCTTAGCTATAGGCACATGTGACATTTTTTTATTGTTTTGTTACCTCACATTTCTTCAAAATAAATGGACTATTTCATTACATTTTACATTAAATGTGATTTTATATGTGTACATGTTTGTCAGGGACTTGTTTTGTGCTTATTTTGCTAAAAATAAGAGTTGGTGTTGTGGGGGCTCAAACCATGAATGCCTACTCTTCAGCCAAAATCTCTACCGCTACGCTATTGCTTCTTGGCTTACTTTGCATATTTAGTTCTTATATGCTTTCCCACTGACTGCTAACTGTAGCTGCGCTACGGGCACGCCCGCGCAAATGAGCGCACTCACAGTTAAACATTTTTACAATTTAAAAAAATATATAACATGTTCATTTATATATTTTATGTTCATAGTATGTGGGGGCATGTGTTGTGTTGTGTTTATTCACATTTCTGTGGACTCTGTTGTGGGTGTTTACTTTGGGCACTCTTACACTTCTGTGGGTGTGTCCGCTTGTAGGGCTTGGCCTACGGGCAAGCCCCCTACTGTCTTACACGGACTGTGTTAGACTTAGGTGTGATTCAGCATGCTCTCATGAATATGCAAAGCATGCTGACATCACTCCGTTTAACTGCAGCCTCCGTGTAAGAGTTATAACTCTTACACAGAGGCTTCGTGAATCCTTGCCATTGTTTATTGTGTATTGTCTGTTAAACATTGATTACTAGCTATGTAATTGCTTATGTGGAGCTTTTCTCCTTGGGCCTCCACTGAAAAAGGGCCTACATCCAGTCAGACCATCCTAGTAAACAAATGTAAAATAAATAAAATAAAATAAAATAAATAAATTAAAAAGTTAGCAGAACAGGTTTTTGCATCAATATGTATTTTGTGAACAACAAACAATATGAAACTCTTAATGACTGATACTGACTGACTGCAATTCTGAGTGACTTACCAAAGGAAAACTATATTAAAAACTAGCTAGCCAAACAACTGACTAACTAACTAATGAAGGTCTGACAGTTGGTGTAGAGGATTAAGGCTATTGACCTCTCCATTTAAAGTACAGGGTTTGATTCTGAACATGCCTTTAAATGGAACACTACACACACACACACACACACATACCTTGTTGCCCCTAGTGTTATTCACACACACACATCTTATTGAAAAAAAAAATCCTGCTACTTTTGCAGCTCATTTCCCTTAGTACTACTAACACAGCTACCTGTTCAGCTCAGCTGATGTCATTTACATGTGGAAAAATAACATTTGTTTCATGGTGAAAAAATAAAACAGAAGAAATTTGATTGCCCTAAACAGGTCTTGTCTGCTCTTCAAAATGTGGTTCACATAAGAGTTAAATCTTGTGCCAGTTCATGGGAGTTTATTATTTGCTGTGTCATCTTCAGTCTTAGAAGCTGAGCCAATGTAACTGGAGCTGGCTCGCAAGGCATGATGAAGTCATCATGCTTATCTGGAAATCCAGCAGTACTGCTTTGCTGATCAAGCAGGAAACACAGTAGTATTATGTTCTTTAAATTTCTGTTTGTTGGATTTTCTTTTTCTTTTTTTCTTTAATTAATATCATATGGCCCCCAAGCCAGCACGGGTCCCTAGGCAGCTCCCTAGGTGGTTGCCTAGTGCTTAATGCAGCCCTGTGTTTAGCACTTCAATCAGTTGATCCAGGCATTGCACACCTTCATGTATGTGGTCACACAGGCCATGCAGTACAGCTATTATCTGTGCCACTGTGGTGACATCAGGCTGTGACTCAATAAGTGCCTTGTGCAACTACTGTGTAATGCCAACTGCAACATCCAGTTTGAGCATTTAGCAGGAACCATAGCATATCAGCCACTTACTGCCCTCTCCTGAATATTGTCCCCATGTTGTGTGGTGGAAGCAATGCCCGTTGCTAGTACATGTGCAGGGGATGTGGACGCTCCCCATGTAGAAATTCTGTGCTTTCTCTGTCTTTCCACAGGGACTGGAGATGATAGGGTGGCTTCCACAGGCAACACAGATGCATCATGGGATGCATGTGGCAATATGGCCTCCACAATTGCAGTTGCCTTCAGTAGCACTGTCACCTTAGACTGAGCTAGGGTTTGTCTTCCATCATCATCATCAGGCTTTGATGCAACACTGATATTAGGCATGCCATGCTCCACAGTGAAAGGCTCCATGAACACAACAATCATAAAAACAGACACCTGTGCATAACACTCCCATGCAACAGTAACAACCACAAGACAGCAGCATTATCAGTACCAATCCTGCACCCATGCAACACCAACAGCCACAAGAGGGCAGTATCAATAGTTGTATGACAAACCCACTTAAATGTCTTGAAACTATAGGAGATATAATACTGCTTGCAGAGAATATAAGCAGGTGTACCTTGTGTGGCATCCCTTAAGCTTACAATCCAGATGTGCCTGCATGGGGACACATGGCAGTGTTACACATCTGTAAGTTCATGGCAGTGGTGTGTGATAGTAACATGCTAGTGATATAAGTAAATACCTACCTGGTGAATCCCTGACAGAGAGGTAAGATGATGCACACAGTTTAGCTCCTATATCCAAGCTTCCACCAGAAATCAGTATTCTTTCACTCTTTCCAGACTGAGAAACCAGGAACTCCTTAATTTCAATGAGGGTGGTATTTGATAACAGATCAACATCCTTGGCCATATTCACACATGTAATGATGATGGCCTTTATGGGGGTATACAGTATGATGTAAGTGATATTGTGATGGACTTGGTAGGTTGATATTTCTGGACATAAACTGCCTTAATGTCCACAACCAGGGCATGCCATATTCTTCAAGGAAAGGATATGGCATGCCACAACTGGGGCATGTCATACCCTTTCCTGGAAAACCTGGCAGGTTTTGTCTGTTCTCAAAAACTACCATCTGACCATTTATGCTCAGGAAGAGTATGCAGTAACACATTGTTCTCTGACTGGTAGAACTTCCGGAGGTGCTTCTGATGCTTTGTTGCCATGCATGTACCTGTACAGGTGGACATACACCTAAGGTCAGTTTGTGAGCACAACAATATGCAGCGTCATCTGAACTGCTCTCACATCCATGTGGCAGAAATGTCCACAAAAGTTGCATTGCCTACCACATCCCAGTTTCATAGTCTATGTTCCCATAAAGGTTTACATGGACATGAGATCATACATCCATGGTCTGTGAGTGGGTGTAGCTGTGTGCAGCATCATCATTACCACTCCTGTGCCCATGCAACAGTAACAGCCACAAGAGTGCAGTATCACCATTACCACTCCTGCAGCCATGCAACAGTAACAGCCACAAGAGTGCAGCATCATCATTACCACTCCTTCACCCATGCAACAGTAACAGCCACAAGAGTGCAGTATCATCATTACCACTCCTGCACCCATGCAACAGTAACAGCCACAAGAGTGCAGCATCATCATTATCACTCCTGCACCCATGCAACAGTAACAGCCACAAGAGGGCAGCATCATCAGTACCCTTCCTGCACCAATGCAACAGTAACAGCCACAAGAGTGCAGTATCATCATTACCACTCCTGCACCAATGCAACAGTAACAGCCTCAAGAGGGCAGTGTCTTCAATACCACTCCTCCACCAGTGCAATAGTAACAGCCACAAAAGGACATTGTCATCAGTACTACCCTTACCCCACTCCAGAATTAGAAGATGTGGAACACGTCTTCCTCTGTAGCCTTCAGTATATATTTCCTTCAGTGTTCCATTCACTATGCTAGACAATATTAAATACCACGATGAGCATCACACTGATGCCGGTTGTTTCTATCTAGTTATCTTTGGGTTTATAACACAGCAATTATGCAAATGAGGCAATTTAGGTTTAATGCCCCTGAATCACAGATTTATTGCAATGTTAGATGCCCTAGGCTGAGCTAAATGTTCATGCTTGCCACACACATGCACAGCAACCTGCAAAGTGCTGTTGCATGTGAGGCAGGCCCTTTTCCCCAAACTTGCCGCAGAGTTCTTACAACCCACCTTGAGGTTGTTAGAGATGCCATGCCAATAGAAATTGGAAACACTGTTGTGGCTGCTGTCTGTCAACATGCACCGCCAGGTGCCTGTAATGTGTGTCGAAGTAACTCTGCTAGTATTTTCCTCCTGCCATAAACATCTGAAGTGGGCATGGCTCCTAGAAGGAGTCCTGCAAAGTGCAGAAGGGGGTTAAAATATTTCTTTACCGCCGGTATTGATATCATCATGACTACTTCCTGAACTCCTATTAGGGTGTCAGAATAAATTGGATGTCTATCTCTACATTGCCAGGGGTGTGAGTGATGCCACAAGGTAACACCTTCCCGACCAGTGAGCAGTTGTAGCATTATTACAGGAACAAGGAGAAGTGACACCCTGATTGTGTACACCAACAGAAAGAAGAGGCTTGGGAAATGGAGCCAGAGTTCTACAGTAAGTATGAGTAAATGATAATTGCTTAGGATGGCAGTCTTATACAGGGAGATTAGAACTCATGAACATATGCTTGATTTTCTTCTACATATAAGCTGCCAGCAAGATAGAGAAAAACAGCTTGATATGCCAGATAACCATGCCTGTTCAGGTAATGTGGTATAACTGGCATATGTAGGGGTGGGTGGGGATGAGAGGTGGCATAATTGCTAAGGTGTGTACCTCACATGCACGAAGATACAATGTTTGATTCTCACATTTGAAGGGGAAATTGGCTAGGCTTAAAATGGCACACAAGGGTTAATGGCCTAGTATTTACCTATGAATATGTATGGCATTGATGTTATTCCTGCTTACTAGAAAAGCTCATCCCAAACTCTCCCACAACTTGCTGTGAGGGGAAAGGTTAGCTTGTCTTTGTGTTCTTATATTTTGTATTGAGTCATTGTCTATTTCTTTTTTGTATATTCTGATTTATTTTCATCACATTGTGTTTTACTCATATTCTGCTTCTAACTGCATATTTACACTAGGCAAGAGACCACAGAGGTGTCTCTTCTGAATGTTAACAAAATGCTGGTGTTATGGGCATTCACTTACAGTAAACCCACAAAGACGGAGTTTGCTGGCTGACAACTTTTTATTGTAACTGATCTGCTGTATGTCGTTATGCTTCATTTGGTTGGGTTGCACTGAAGTGCACAAGAAACAAGAGCATTGCTGCTGTGACTCTCCATAGTGGACCAATTCCTTAATGGCTACAGAGATAACAGCTCATTTTCATTTTAAAAGTTTTGAAACTCTTGCACTGATGAGTATGCTGATTCTTGCAACTGTTTATTTATCCTTTGTTCAACTATACCAGTAGCTTCTTTTCAGGGGTAAACTAAGGTGGAATTTCTAGTACTATGGGAAATTTGTCAGGGTACTGGGGACCCTACCCTACTCTGTTCAATCTTTTGCATCCACTTGCATTACCACCAACTCGAGCAGATAGAGCCTCTGTGTAATGTCTCACATGAAGGAAAACACACTTAGGAGGAGAGATCAAACTACCTGGTGTAGAGATAGAGCCCACAGCCTTCTGCACAAATGGTGAATGGGCTATCTTTTGCACCACTGACATTGTGAGAGGTTAAAGTCAGGAAATTTATATTGCAATGTTACTTTGTTAGATAAGGCAAATCCACTGGTGTTCTGGGGAATTAGTCATGCCAAGCACATAAAGGAGAACTTTTCTGACTGAGTGGTAGCTTTTTCCTGTAGCTAATACATTACTGCTCTTTGCATGTCGCCACATTCCATTGGCTTGGCTGCAATGCTTTGCGCATCATTGCTGCTTCTATAACTTTCAGTACCATGTTTGCCTTAATCCAGTCTCTCCAAAACCACGTAAGTGATTATTTATATTTTGCTTTTACTTCTTGAAGTTACTGCACTGCTAAACATGATGATTTCATTGCAAAGTAATTACTACAGTAGCTGATTTATATTATGAAACATTTTGGTAGAAGCTTGCTTTGTGAAAGAAATTGAATTTGTCAGAGTTCTGAGCATTTATTCATATCATGCATTGAAATAAGTAGTTTCCTGACTAGATCTTAGCTGTTTTATTGCAGCTGATATGTTACTGAGCTCTGCAGACCATTACAATCATTTTACTCGGCTGAACTGAGCTGTGTAATAAAATCGGTGCTCCTGCTAGATCTGACCTTAATCCAATCCTCCAAGACCTTGGAAGTGGCTAATTTATTTTTTTTTATTTTTACATATTGAGACTCCTGTACTGATGTCTATTTTTTTTTGTCCTCTGTAATAGCTTACTGGTCCAGGAGTTTTATGTTTGGAACTTTATGCTAGAAGTTTATTTTGTGAGAGAATGCAAACTTACTGTTTTTCAGGGTATTTATTTACATCAATGTATAACGCATTAGTTTGCTGATTTGCTGTTTGCTTTTTTTTGTAGCACATATATTGCTTTGCTTTGTGCGCTACTTTGCTGTTTGGCTTAGCTCTGCAATGCACAGTAACAGAGTAAAGTGAACACCATAATCATAAGTTATTGTTTTTTAACTCTGGCTATAGTTTCTATGTTTATACGTTGGTGCTAGGCAATCAGTCTGCAGGCTATTACAGGCTTAACTAATGACCAGAGGTCAGAATCATACCCTGTGCTTTGTGTATGTAAGTTGAAAACCTTCACTGTTACGCCAACCCATGCCAAGCTTTCTTTGTAATAAATTAAGTATATACACTACTTGGTGTGAGAATAGAATCCACTGCCTTCTGTAACAAATGCCAGTATGCTATCTTTTGAACTACTGAGACTATACAAAATGCATTGAAGCTTCTCTGGCTAGGAATCAAACCCAAGAAAGGGTGGTGAGAAAGCTGAATCCAAACCACTAGACCATCAAGGTAATTTCTTATAGCATCCCCTTACATTGAACCAAAATCCCCACTTGAAGTTGTATGGCTGCTCAATTCTTATTATAGCATAGTCCAGGGGCATCACACTGCACCAAGATTCAACTTCCACCTCCTAGTTGTAGGGAGAATGTTTTTTCTGCCATCCCACAGTATAGCTATGCCCTCCACTCATAACACATTGGCAGCTTTGCTAGTACAAGTTGGGTCCAGGATAAAAACAATACATCTCTTTAAACCAGAATATCTTGATTATCCCTCTACTAGGTACATAATTATCTTAGATGATCCTTCTGCTAGGTACATATTTAACTCATCTTACCATGTACCTTTTATTAGACAGAATTAGGTTAGTAATGTCCCTTCTAGGTACATAGCCAGCTACAAAAAAAATACATTACCAGTATCTTCAATTAACAGGATGTAAAAGCTTACAAGAGATAGACATCTCTAGCTTGCTTATTACACATCAGCTTGCTACCAGCATACCAAACTCTGGAATACTGTAACTAATGTAGGGTTGCCACCTGTCCCACTTTATGCAGGACAGTGCCCATTTGGGCAGTAGTGTCCTGCAAAAAAAATATGAAAAACGACAGATGTTCTGAGATTTTAGTGCAAAAATATTTCCTAAGTTTCTAGTAATAGCTGTGTAAAAGATTAATTTTTCTATTTGAAACATGACACGTTAGAAACAGTTTAAAAACTACATGATGAGCTGTTACTTTCTCAAAAATTTGAAGTCCAGTCTTTTTCTTTGGTTGCAAGTATGACTTGACCTACAAAATCTTGTGTTCCCGTAAAAAATGTCCCAGTTTGGGCATTTGAAAAGGTGGCAACCATAGACCAATATCTGCCATCTGTTGTCTGCCTGTTAGCACTAGACACTTATAAACTACCTCATTCCAATGGACAACATATGAGCTTGTGATAACACAACAAAAAGCACTTTCCTAGAACTCCAGCTTTCAAATACAAATACATTAAAAGCCAGAGTTACCTGAAAAATGTCAAGCACCCTCCACCCACAATGTGGGAGCTGTGCCCCACATGTCCCTGCTAACTCAAATATTCAGGTCTATACTACCATTTCGAAAGATGTGTTCACTGAAAACATTTTAATCAACAAGGAAATATAGACCTGTTAAAATCCTGAATGGCCGCTTCAACAAATTTTTCCTAGGGGAAAACATTGCTTGACCGTCATCAGGGATTTGACTTTTTCCCCACTATAGTGCAGTCTCAGATTTGGTATATTTATTTAGGGGGTTGTGGGGGGCAAAGCCCCCCCCCCCACTATGTAGGGTTTGGAAGTTTGTTTGTTTGTCTTTTGTGTATGGCCGAGCAATTTTTTTCCCCTGGGAAAAAATTCTCTGAAGTGGCCATTCAGGATTTTAACAGGTCAATATTTCCATGTTGATTAAGACGTGTTCGGCGAACACATCTTTCTAAATGGTAATATAGACCCAAATATCCTAACTCTGAGATTGCACAGTACCAGAGAAAGGTGAACTTACCTTACCTCTGTATTCCTAAATTTTGACACTGTCAATTCTCTACCAACTTACTCTTTCATGAATGTACACACAACTCAATCTCTTTACTTTAGATAATATGCACTCAACAAGTGTGCACTTCACTGTCATAGCAGGGGCATGTAGATATCTACTATATTTGAAGACTATCTTTGTATCAAAACATTTTGGCAGCACCCACCAAGTTTTCAGTTTACTCACTTCACACCAGTATGCAACTAAGCAAAAAATAAGCTTTATTATATTAACGTACCCAAGAAATCTCTTCCTAAATCACAAAGGCCTCCAGGCAATAAGCCTGAACAAATTCCGCAGAACCACAAAGATGCTTCCCCACTTGCACATTTAGCATTGCCTAACATAAGAACTGCATAGAGTGGTCATTACATTTGCAAAACTAAGCCCTTAATGCATCTTGGGCCAGCAACTACAAATGGAATGACCAAGATAAAGATGATGACATAGTGAGATACACAGACACACCACTCTCTAGGCTGAGCGAAGTAACGTTGATGGTGAATTGCCTCTCAGATGTCAGGATAAGACAGGATAATAAGTCACTCAGCTCACTTCACTGCAAGTACACAAATTACACGGTCGTTGTTCACATGGGTGTGAATGACCTGAGTTGCACATCCTTAGACTACATGATGAGGGACACAGTGGGTTCCGAATGGAGGGGGTCTGAATGGAGACATGATAAGTCAGCAAGGACAGGAGAGTATTATTGCTGAAATTGAATTAATCCTCAAGTCTTGATGAGTACCTTTGTGAGGTGACCCTGTTTTTGTCAAAATCTCACCAAGACGACACTAATATATAGCTGTATTTATATAGCAAATATCATGGACAGAAGTAAGTTAAAAATTAAAAAGAGAGCTGGGTGCACAAGACCCAAGATAAAAAAAGTGCCCAGTCCTGGTAGGCATACTGGTGACAAGACTGGAAAAGCTGACATAGAATCTTCAAAATATGGAAACATTCCTACAATGAGGCTAGGCCAGGCCCGGAGGAAGGATGGCCCCTCCTGTTGTAGAAGGAAGTAGTAGTCCACAAAAATCACAAAAACCGATAGGCCAAAGAAGAGCCATAAAGATGATAAAGTCTACTACTGAGGATAAGAAAGGCATTATGTATTGTTACTATTATGCAAAAAGCCCAGACTTTCCAGACACAAGATATACAAAATGATTAAGAGATAAATTAGAGGAAAGAAAATACTTCCACAGGCAAAACTGTCAGAAGCTTCACATGAAAATGTGTGTTCATTAATACAACAGATTTGTGAAAAACACTATATAGATCAAGAAATTTTGATCTATTTGGAAAAAGAAGCATCTGAGGAAGTGTGAAAATATACAGTAAACAGCAAAACCCAGAGATATTTGAAAAGTACAAAAAAGAAATATGGACATGAGAAAGAAAGGGAGATTTGATATGCTGCAATATTTATGTAAAGGAGAAAGCCAAATTAATCAGTTTAAAGAAGGCAGCCCCAAAGATATTTGAGGAGAAATACAGGCAAAGGCATCTGGATATGGAAAATTTCACAATAAAAAAATAATATCACAAAGATGGAACGTAGAAAAGATTAGTAAAGTAGATGATAAAAAATAGAAGTTGATGTTATGGAGTGCCTGTGAAGTGAAGGATTTTGTGTAGAAAGTCTAACACATATTACATCACAGCATGATGGAGTGAGTCCCCAAAGTAAGGAGAAGCAGGAAGATCAGGAGACACCTGAAAAAGAAATATGGACATGAGAAAGAAAACGAGATTTAATATGGTGTAATATTAATTCAAAGGATAATGCAAAACTAACCAATACAAAAAGAGCAGCACCAAAGATATTTGAAGAGAAATGCAGGCAAAGGAATCCAGACATGCAAAACTTTACAATACAAAAAATAAGAAAACAAAGAGGAGATTAGTAATGGAAAAGTTAAAGAAGTAGGAATTGAGGTCAGTGAGTATCTGCAAAGTGAAGGATTCAGTGTAGAAAATCTAATTCAGAAAGCACCACAACAGGATAGAGCAATGGATATTCAAATTAAGGGGAAACCAGTGGAACAGGAAGCAATTGGTCAGGTACCATATGAAGATATTTTGGAGCCTTCCACAGGAAACCAGTATAAATGTTCACTTGAAGTTAGACAGCAAGGGAAGGAACAAGAAACTGTGGAAACTCTGATGCTGTCAGTGATGAGGAGTGGTAGGCCAGTGAGTTCCCATATGACAGGGCAAAGGATGGCACAAGACAAAATTGATGAGAATGTGCCACAGGAAGATGCTGTAGAACTTATAGAATGCCCACAGGAAATGGAAAATAAGGGGTGTGCCCCAGTTTGGAAGAAAATGAGATAAGGCAAGAGCTGCTTGATTTAATAGACAAAGACAGATATATTAAAATCAATGAAAGAAATACACCATAGAAGGTCAATAAAACCCACAAGTCAGAAGTCCGATAAATCAAATGAACACAGTAATTAGGACTATCCAAAAAGATCCATGTGATATAACAGAAGTAAACAGGATATATTACCGTGCTGGTAAATTAATAACTGATAAAGTTCTACCACAAGAACACAGAGCAGTGAGGGAAAGGAAGGGGAGAAATCAAATGCCATCATGGAACTATCGGACAGAGAAAACTATAAAGCAATTAAGACAAGAAGTGTCACTGTTAGAAGACTATAGAAGAGAGAACAGATCAACATAAATGCTAAGAAAGATAGACATGATAGAAGTAATGTGAAGTATTAGAACAGACCAGGATCTATTATGCACTATCGCAAATAAACTAAAAATTTCAGCACAGGCAGAAAAACTTAAAAGATACAAGATAAATATAAAGGAAACATGCAAAATAAATAATTTATTGATGACCCAAAAAGGGTTTTTAGAGAACTGGGAAACAAGGTAAAAGGAATTGAAAGGCCGCCAAAAAAAGAAGAAATAGATACATTCTGGAGAAGTATCTAGGAAGATCCTGTGGAACATAACAAAGATGTTAAATGGACAGAAAAAGTAAAAGAAATAATAAGACGTTTAAAGGTACAGGATATGAAATGGGATGAAGTAACAGCCAGAGAGCTTGAAACAAAGTTAAGAAAAGCCTCTAATCGGAAAACCCCAGTCCCAGATGCAGTACCTAACCTTTTGTTAAAAGTATTAACATCTTTGCACGAAGATTTAGCCATGAGTAAGAAGTATTTATATGCAAACCCCGAACAGACACCAGCCTGGCTAACAACAGGAAAAACATTGCTCCTGCTTAAGAGTGGACCTGTAAGCTGCCCTGAAAACTATAGACCGATAACTTGTCTTCTGAGGACGTATAAACTATACACTGGAATTGATGCCAACAGCGTTTATAGTCATTTAGAAGAAAACTCAATTATGACAATAGAATAAAAGGGCAATAAAAGAAAGTCATATGTAACAAAGGATAATTTGCTGTTAAATAAAGTCATAGTGGAAAACTGTAAAAAGGGCATAAATCTAAGTATGGCATGGATTGACTACAAGCATTTGATAGTATCCCAGATTCATGGATAAAAGAATGCTTAGAAATGTATAAGATACACCCTACACTGATCGACTACATTACTGTAACCATGAAACAGTGTAGACCACTTTGCAATTAAGCCAAGATAAAGGACAAATTATGGTTCCAGGGATAACAATTCAAAGGGGGATATTCCAGGGCGACTCTCTGTCACTGCTGCTATTCTGCCTTGCCCTTAACCCATTAAGCTATTTAACAGCTTAGGTCATGGCTATAATTTGGCTCCTAGAAAATAAAGTGTAAAGACTTCTCATCTTCTCTTTGTCAATGATTTGAAACTGTATAGCTCATCAGATGAGGAATTGAAAGTGCAACTGCAAGTTGTCAAAACTGTTTTAGATATAAGAATATCATTTAGGCTTGATAAATGTGAAAAAGCAACCTTTAATGCAGAAAAACTGGAGCACCAAGAAAACATCAGTTTGGGACAAAAATGTGGTATAAAAGAACTTGAGCAAGAGGGAGTGTATACATATTTGGGAACTGATGAAGGATCAACAATAAAATGTGAACAAACATGAATAAAACTTGAGTACTTTAGAAGACTTAAATTAATCCTGAAAACAGCATTGTTATCTAGGAACAAAATCCAAACTATAAACCAGTTTGCTCTTCCTGTTCTAAATTACAGTTTCAGAGTGATTGACTGGGCCCAAAACATGCTGGATAGATTAGGTAGGAAAACAAGAAGGATGCTTCATGCTCACTACATGATTTATAAAAATCAGTGCATACCAAGATTATATATTCCCCATCCTGAAGGAGGGATGGACCTCCTTGAAACTGACTACATGTACAGATCTGCAATCCTGGGACTACACACATATCTGCTGACCTCACAAAACCCACATTTAGTGAAAGTTTTGAAATATGAGGAGAATAAATCTAAGATGACTTCCCTGCCTAGGCTAGCAGAAGCATATCGGCATCAAGCAGGAATGGAAATCAAACCACAAGTTGATAAAAACTGGGCAGCAACTGAATGTGCCAAAAAACAAAAGAAAGAATATAAGGTGAAGGACCAGATGAGAAGGCAAAAAATGAGGAAAAAGCATAAATATATTTGCAAGTAGAGAAAACTTCTGGAAGAACCTCATATTGATCAGGAATGAACACAGGAATGGCTAAGGAGAGGCAACTTCAAACCAAGAGATAAAAGGTTAATATTGATGGCACAAGATAGTGGGCTACGTACATGTTGGTCTACAAAGTCCATCAAACATGTGGCAGAAACTGACAAATGTAGGTTTTGTAAAACATAATTGGAAACGGTTGCACACCTCATTGCTGGTTGTGCCATACTAATGGCAGAAGGACTGTATACTGAAAGGCATAATAATGTGGCAAGACTGTTGCACTGGGGATTGTGCAAACATTATGGCACTGAAGTGGCTGAAAAACACTGGAAACACGAGCCACAAAGCATCATAGAAAATGATGCAGTTTATATCACATGGGATTATCAATTACCAACAGTTCCAAAGATAGATGCTTGAAAACTGGATATAGTGGTCCAAGAAAAAAAGACAAAAGTAGCATTTATCACTGAAATCACCATACCCAGTGACTACAGTGTGCTGCATACGGAGAGACACAAGTCATAAAATATCAGGATTTGTAAGCAGAAATGAAAACAAGGTGGAAAAAAGCTTCCCAGATAGTTCCAATAGTAGTTGGAGCAACGGGTCTTATAAAAAGAGTCTATAATCATATTTAGATATGCTACCAGTACATGTAACTCCATAAAATTTCAGAAGAAGTCATTGCTGGGCATATTGCGGGTGCTGCGAAGAATACTTTTGACTGACATCAAAAAGTGGAACAATATTAATTTCATGAACTTTAATTGTATTTTAACTTAGGAATAGGGTCCATTCCCATCATGGTATTAGACACCCAAAAGATATGAAGAAATTAAAAAGGGAGAGACTTCCATTTATACCTCTCAACCTCTTTGCACAAGAATTAGGGATAAAGCCAATGTAATGGGTAGAAAAAGGACCAAAAATAGGGACAGATTTTTTTTTTAAAAATGCTTTTATAAACTTAAAAAGTTGCTAAAGTAACAAGTTTTGTATTGGCATATATTTTATGCAGGATATGAAGTCAAACTGAAATACCTGTCATTATTTGATGACTTCTGACCTCAGTGATTTGCCATAAAATCACAAATTTTATAAGAGATAGACTCAAAAATCTCCAACTTTACTCTGTAGCATATCGCCTACTCTGAGGTGATCTCTGCCTAACATATAAAGCTATGTCAAACCCAAAGCTATTGGACATGCTACACCTAAAGAAATCCCAATCCCTCCGAGCTACACGGTCTAGGGACCTAAACCTTGTCACCACAATAAACAGAACATGCTGGAGGGATAGATTCCTGTCCCAGAGACTTCCCATACTCTGGAACAGGCTACCCATCTATGTCAAGCAAAGTTCTTCATTAGCACTCTTCAAGAAAAATCTTGATGAGTGGATGGGAAATAGGAAATACACCCCGGGGATCACTTCTGTGTCTCTGCTCGACAGTGGCACATGAAAATAACTTTCTTGGGTGGCATAAGCTAGGGAGCCTTGTTGGCAAGGCTTACATAGGCCCTCAGGCCGATAGCCTAGTACCTACCTAATATGAGGGAAAAATCTGTATGTTTAAAAGGCTGGTATGCTACGAGCTTTGCTGGTAATGATGCCACAATATGAATAAAAGATAACTTCAACAATTAGATTATTTATTGGTGTCATATCATAGGAATTATTCGAAGTTCAAGAATACTGATTGTTGTGACAATCATCTATTCAAGAGGTGAGTGAGGCACTAAGTAAAAAAAAATGGGTCTCTTTACCTTGCTTTATTGATCTGGTGAAACAGGCTTAGATCCCCTGTTCTAGTATCTCTTAGATTGTTTGATTTGTGAAAGCTCAAGTGATCCTGGACTACTGAGCCCCTGATTGCTCAGAAGGCAAGGCATAGGTCCCCTCTGAGGACAGGGGAAAAGGAACAGTGTTTCTAGTCTTTTCCTGATAGGTTAGGGCTTTTATGTTTGTGATCCTCTTTGTTAGGAACCTGTGGAGGGCATTCAAACTGTTTGATATGTTTTGAGAGGGACATCCTAAAGAGGGTGTTGGATCAGTGCTGAATACAAGAGGACAATAACCTCTTTAGATCTGGATGACATTCCCTTTGTTTTCAGCTGCATCAAGTAGACGGATTTCTTTACAACCATTGCTACATTGTGATCAAAGGAAATAGATCTTCAACACATGCTCCCAGGACTCTAACTACATTTTCATTTTGAAGTGAATTATTATTAATTGTATATGCTGGACTGATGGTTTGTTTGCCAAATGTGAAATTGTGCATTTTTAGCAATTAACTAAAGCCCTTTTCCAGTACATGAGGCATTTACAATTGTAGGCTATTGCTAGGTAGGTGGTGTAGTATGATTTTATCAAAACCTACAACTGAAAGTGCCTTTGTCTCTAGAGGGATTTATATGGCTTCATCAAATTTATGGTAACCCAAAATTCATATAGTCAAGATAATTTCATTGAGTTTCTGAAAACTCAAAATAGTAAAAAATCTATTTGCTCCCCTGCATCCTACATGAGAGGTGATGCACCCAACTCACCACTGAAAATTATATATACCAACTCTGAGATCACACTACAGTGGGGGAAAGGGTAAATCTCTCTTATAAACAGTTCTATGTAGATCACGGTACAGTGGGGGTTAGGGAATTTATCCTTTTCCCTGCAGTATGATTTCGGAGTCTCAAGTGTATGAATTTCAAGTTTTCAAAAACTCTGTGAAGTCATATAAACCCCTTTGCAGTGCATGTTTCAAACTCACTGTGCTATGTATGGCTCTGTGCAATATAAAATAAACAGGGAAAATGAAAGAACCAATGAAAAACATCTAATGTTTTAACCAGCAGTGTTTATCTCCCACAAAACTATAGCAATATGCTCATACCCCAAGATTAACCCCTACAAGGGGGTAGGGTTGGGATGGTGGCCTAATGGCTAAGGTGTCTGCCTTACACACACAAGGTGCAGGGTTTGAGTCTCACAAGGGATAATTGGCTAGGCTCAAAATGGCTCGCAAGGGCAGTTAGCCTAGTACTAACCTATGAGCCTATGAACAAGCTCTAGATGATTTACACACCTGGGCAAACTGGCTCTTCACTGTAACTTTAAAAAGTGATTGAAAGCACAGCAAATAATTGCAGCAACACTGATTAATTCACTCAACAACACAGAAACCAGTTCATAGATGTAACTTCAAATTCAAAGAAAGGTCAGTAAAAACACAAAAAGAACAGAAACTGCTCAAAAGAAGGGTTTGTAGCTAGGTGACTTTATGTTCAATAGAATAAATATCCTTTCATGCTTACTGAATGCAAATTAGTCAAAATATCTCTGTTTCTTTAGCTTGTGCACATGAACTCAGCTTCAATGAGTCCAAAATAAGACAGCAATGACTCCTGAGATTATGCAATATAAGGTAACAGGAAAAATGACAGAACAAATGAAAAACATATGAAATTCAAACCTGTAGTGTTTATCTTTCCAAATCTGCAAAAATTACCTCCGGCCACTAGAATAACCATTCCAAGCTTAAGATGACTCACATACCTGGCCATAACTGGCTGTTTGCTGTAACTTTGCAAAGTGACTAAAAAAGCAAATAAATGAGGGAACATTGATTAATTCACTTAACAAGACAGAGACCACCTGAAATGCATTGCAAACTTTAAAACTTCAACTAATAGCTGTACTTTAATTTTCAGAGAAAACACAGTAAATTGTAGAAAACAACTAGAAACTTCTCAAAACTGATTTAAATGGCCTTGTGACTTTAAGTGCAGTAGAATAAATGTACTGGCTGCAAAACAGAGTCAACACTAATTGATTAGTTACAAGATACAGCCCCTCATCTAGTTTTATGTCAGCAGCATAGAGAAAAGTCCATGAAAAACCTAGCTAACTTCTTTATAAAAGTCAGTGAAGTATTGGATGCGGGCATATTACTACACATAGCATGCCTTGATCTTTCCAGTCCACACTCAAGCATTATAGAGAAACCAGTCAAACTAAATGTAAATCCTTATGTTACCTACTGGTCAGCAAACTGGCACACTGACAGAACCTAACAAATTAAAATTTTGCCGTACACTCCCCTCTAAAAGGTCTGTTACTAATGGGGTCCCAAGGGCTTAGAAGTTGAGTTGCTGCTATATGATATTTACTTCTCTGATGTCCAGGCTGATGCCCAGGGTCTTAGGATGAAAAACATGGAGCTATCAACATCTCACCAGAGGTCTCTCAGATCCTATATGAGAGACTAACATGTACAAACAACTTTCACCAGGACCATCATCTAAAGCTAAATGATTTAATGTATTGTAGCATGTGTGTAGTATTATGTCCTTTTATTTGGTATGAACACCCATCTACAAGTTATATAACTGACACCACTGTGAAAAAGATAGAGGTGTTAGAGACATGACTCTACTTCAGTCACCATGTATGTATAGTCATTAAAAAATCATTCTACCTAGCTCAGGTGATTACCAAAGGTTGTTGTCAAGGTGCATCATTGTAATCACCTCCTCTCCATTCCATATTCATTAAGCCTGTAATGGAAAATAATGCTGCATTTGGCATTTACCTATCCAGGTACATCATCCAATCTGAAAGATCCTGACGTTTCCTCTCTAGGTAAAATCAAAGCTTGAGTAACCTGACCTATGCAGAATGCCTTAAAGTTCTGTCTCTCTTGTACATTTCATACAAACTCCTGCAGGGTGACCTCTGTCTAGCCTAAAAGACCTCAAATGTCCCTTTGTTGTGGGACCTCCTGTTTACAAAATTGGTAAAATCACAAATACCTGTACAAGAGCTTAACCTCCTCCACAACATAAGCAGAACCTGCTCTCAGGATAGAGTGCCTGTCTTCTAGAACAGACTTGCACTTCATATTAATCCAACTACCTGACAAACTTTTCAAACTTTACACAGACAGATGTGTAACTAACTGTAAATGCACCAAACTCTGGCTCCATAGTCCCATACTGAAAGGAGTAACATAGTACAGTGGGACTTACATTGACTAGGCTACAGATAATCTATTTGACAAAATGCCTAGTACTAACCTATGAAACTTTGAACATACTAAAGGGAATCCACAATTAAATGCTGGCTGTTGTCCATTTGTGCTTCTCTTCAAGTATGCACTGCTGAGAAACACCTTACTTACAGAAATATCTCATGCAGGTTGGACAAGTTTGATTAAGTATTAATGCCACAAAATAAGTGAAACTTCAAGGGGAAAAAAACAGCTGGCATCCAAGTTATAAGGGATGTGAACAACTCAATACGTTTTGTTTCTTACCTGTGATTTATGAAAGTGATTGCAGCTTGATCATTTTTATTTATTTATCCTTTGTTGTTCAGGTTAGTCCCATTAAGTTAGTAGTTTATTTTTAAGGAAATTCAATAGTGTATTTCTACTACTAGGGTAAATATGGGAGGGATTCCCCTAATCTCTTTGATAGGTACTGTGAGATCGTCTACATCAACATGAGCTACAACTAACTCAGGCAGATGGGGCTTTGGTTTAAAGTGTCATCTAAAAGACAACATACTCTGGGGTGTGGCACCCCCTTATGCTGCACTGCAGTGTCAGCAATTCATATGTCTGGTATGGGAATAGAGCCCAAAGCCTTCTGCACCAAAGTCAAAAGTGTCACTTGTTGTTCACTGACATATATGTTATACATTGATATTTGTATTGCTGTGTCTTAATATCTGATGCATACCGTTATTTGAAAATACAAACATGGTATTACCTGTGCACTATGTACTAATATGTTTCTGTCCTTATATTATACACAGTGTCTGGGTGTCATTCCAATTATGTGTGGTACTCAGAATGAGCCTAATTCCAAATTGTTTCTCCTTATGTTGCCCATGTAAGCCCACTGGTGAACCTGGAGCACTGTCTGATTAAGTGGCTTGCTTAAAAACACCGAGAAAGGAAACGGAAATTGAAGGAATCAAACCCCGGAATATAGTAAGCTGGTTGTTAACAGCTAATAGCCATAATTCTGTGTGCCAGCAACTACATTTTATTACCATGTTTGCTGTTTGCCATTAGTATCTGTGCAGCATGCATTACACTTATATCAATCAAATCTACATATGTAAAGGCACATATTATTTTTGTTGTGCACATTGTTTTATTTATTTATTTATTTATTTCTGTAGGCTTCACCAAGTGATATTTTTTCATTTCCACAGCACAGATTAGATGCTTACCACTTTAAAAATCGCACCTGTGTTTATGAATTTGCATACAATAACTTACCCTTTGCTTGTTCTACACAGTGTGAAAAAAAATCACTGAATAAGCATTGTAATTAAATTAGACATGTCCTTCCTCAGCTGTAAACCATACAAATGTGCATTGGGGACTACAAAAAGTATTTGTGAATCAGGTGACTCAAACTTGATATTGCAGTTTAAAAAAGGAGTCAAATTATTTACTCTCCAGCCATCCACAATCCTTCTTTCCCATTTTTTTACAAGTAGCAAATTCCAAAATAAAGAAAATATTCTGAAAACATCTAGACTATGCAAAGCAAATAAAAGTCATCAATCACTTGCAAAATAAAGGTGATTTATTTTTTATGAAGCACCAAGTACAAATATTTTAAATCTTGTACCATCAGAAATATGTATAATCTCCTGTTACTGTTTCCTTGACATAATGTGCCTGCTTCCTTCTGTAGCACCAAGTGTATTTTTATAATATACGGCGGTGGTGCTGCGGTAGCATCGTTGCCTCACAGTATGACGTCCTGTTCGATTCTCAGCTAGAGTGTCTTCTATGTGGAGACATGCGTGAATGGGCGTACCTTCATTAAAGGTTGTGCGTAAGAGCTACCAACTCGGCACGTAAAAATCTACTGCCAGTCATTAGCGGACCGGAGTTCCGCTGTGGCAACCCCTAACCAGGAAAAGCCGAAAGACACAACATTACTCATTTTTGTAACCTTTATGTATAATCTCTGTGTTTATATTATTGTACAATGTTTATGTATTTTGCCTTGTCTTTTGGCCTGAGTCATTGCTGAAAATGGTCTTACAGTCTACTCACTCGAATAACAGATCTAAATAAAAAAGTATACAAATAAACCAATGATGAAGGTATTAGTTGTGTTGTATTTACTAATCATTTTTGTTGTTGTTGTTACATCACTCAAATTTCACATCATGATTTAATTCCAGGACTTTTTGGAAAATTATACATACCTCACACTGATGCTATAGATTATTGTTTAACTATATCACATTATGTTATACCATTTCATTCAGCCACTTATTTTTTAATATCCATTTATCCTGTTTTAAGTCATAGATGAAAAGGATTCTGTCTTAGCAAATAATGGGTGTAAGGCAGGAAACCATTAATGAATAGAATGCTAGTCCATCCAGCACCCACGTGCACAATCATTCACACACACACACACACTATATATGTATATATATATATATATATATATATATATATATATATATATATATATATATATATATATATATATATATATATATATATATATGTATGTATAACTTGGAGGATCACAAAGTCACCTACGTGACTGTGTTTGTGATGTGGTAGGAGGTGGAAGCACCCAGTAAAACACATTTAGGCACAGAGAAGACATTCAGATAACACAGAAACTACTGCAGACAGGATATGAACTGGAGAACCAACAGCTATGAGTCTGTAATGCTAACCTCTGTACCACTATATACTATGTTAAGTTCTTTATCTTAGACTGTATCTTGTAACATTTTCTTATGGTTCCATCCTTATTCTAAACAATCAAAAGCCTTAAATAACAATTTTTGTAAATAAGCCACAAGTTATCCAATTAGGTCAATATACTTCTCATTTGTGCTTCTGGAGACAATCAGGAAAATTAACACATACTTGCTTTACGTGAAACCTGTCATTGTGAGAAACTAGTAATTTGAAGCCATGTCTCTTGAGGTCACTGAACTTATTAATAACTACAAAGAAAGAAAGTAGTCCACCTGTTGCCTCAAAAGAACTAAATGGCATTTAAGTATAAATATATCCACTTTTTCCGCTTTTTGTTTTTAGTTGTAAAGACCAGCATATGTTAAATTACATTAATTTAAAGCAGAATACTAAAATCTATGTGAAATATAATTCTCATTACTTTATTTTATTTAGACTATATGTCTCTTTCTGTTTCATTGCATTGTATGCCTGTAGGTGACCTACCTTGCTTGTTTATAAAAATCTTTGAATTTCTATCCTGACAAAGACTCATCAGCTGGTCAGTATTCAGTATCATTAGTAATCAATTGCATATTAGTAATCACTTATTTGTGATTGCCCATTAATGATTGTACATTAGTAATTACAGATTAGTGATCGCCCAGTAAATTCAGCTAAAAGTAAATTCAGCTCTAACTTTACCCCTTTCTCCCATTTACATTAACTAGAAAAACAAACGGAGACTGTTCTAATACTCTGTCAATGAATTCCTCTTCTGTTACAATTATATTTATACTTGTATCATTTACTTCTGAAACAACCAGCAAAGCAACAGAGAAAGAATGTAAGCTGACAAGTAGGACACTGAAAGCCTTTTCCAGAGAAGGGGATGTTATATTTGGTTTTGTATTACCAATCAGTGTGAGTACTGTTTACTCAGACACAGACTTCACTCAACTTCCAAAGCAAGTGTTTTGTAAAAGGTAAGGCATTATATCAGAAAGCTATTACATAAATTCAAACAATACAAAACTTGTGGGATTTCCTTGTAAATAACTGACTAGCAATTACGAGTCACAAGATTTCTTGTCTACAGCTTACTGATATGGATCTGTATTATGGTGCAATTACTTGTACAGAAAATATTAGTTTTGCTTTCTGTTATGTCTAAAAAGTATCTGACTTGGCAAGCCTTCCTGATATATTTTTAACTCACATTTGTCTCCCTAGGTAGATTAAGTAGTGCTTTGCCATTTTTATTATATTTTGTTGTATTTTCTTGTTTTTTATTACTCTGTGTTTTGGATAATCATGTATACGCTTACTGGAACTGTGCATTCATTAATCAATTAGCTCCATTAACTGTTTAACAATTTCAAATCAGTTTTGTGACTGTGGTTCACATCATTTGTAATTGCTGTACATAAATTAGAAGAGTGTAATTATTTAAATGGAAGCATGACTGAGTAGTATAAAACACTGAAAAAGTAATCTTGCAGGGGACAATTCCCCTGTAACCCCCAAAGTAAAGGGCTGCTCGTCCTGCTCTCCTGCCTCTACCTCTTAGATCACTTAATAGAGAGGAAAAGAAATGTCACTGAGGTACTGCAGTCTTGATCTTTAAATGCAAAGTTCAGTGATCACAGATTGATATCACACAGTGATTACAGATTAGTGATCACAAATTAAAGATCACACAATAGTAATCACTTATTAATGATCACACATTAGTAATCACATATTAGTGATCACGCATTAATAATCACATATTAGTGATCATGCATTAGTAATAACCTATTAGTGATCACATATTAATAATCACCTAATTGTGATCACACATCAGTAATTGCATATTAGTGATCACGCATTAGTAATCACATGTTTGTAATCACACATTAGTAATCACATATTGCTGATCACACATAAATAATCACATATTAGTGATCACACATTAGTGACCCCATATTAGGTGTAATACATTAGTAATCAATTGCATATTAGTAATCACTTATTTGTGATTGCCCATTAATGATTGTACATTAGTAATTACAGATTAGTGATCGCCCAGTAAATTCAGCTAAAAGTAAATTCAGCTCTAACTTTACCCCTTTCTCCCATCCATCTATCCCTGAAGCTATACCTGAAAGTGGCTGTCTACAGCTATCACACAAGACCAAGTCCTAAAAATGCTGTCAAAATCTAAACATACTGCATCATTGGGTCCTGACAATATCACTGGATGCACCTTAAATAGCATGAAACACAATTTAGCTACCCCCTTAACAACAGTGTTCAATCTCAACCTCCATACAGCTTGTGTACCAAGTGATTAATTAATATATTTATTTATTTGTGGACTTGAAGTTAAATAATAGCCAAACTGAGTTTCATAAGTGGAGGCAGTATGCTTATGTATTATATGAGTTTGGATAAATGTTTTACACATAATACAAAATAATACCTATATATGTGATGCTTCTTTGCCCAGCTTATAAGGCTTCCTGAGACCCAGGCCTGAGGGATCTGTTTCGCATGCGAAAAACAAATGAGAAACACTAGATCAATGGGTCTGAACTTTGCTTGTGACATAAACAGAATGTGCTGGAGAGACTGATATGTGTCACAAAGAATCTCACCACTATGGAATAGACTCCTCATCCATGTAAAACTGAATTCATCCCTGACCCTATTCAAATAAAATTTTGATTACTATATGGGAAATCATATATGTACCCCTGGTCTGGCCCCCATGTCCCTTATGGATACAGGCCATCAATAAGAATATCATTATCCTAACTAAAACCTCCTCTACAAATCCTTAGTTGCCTCCCTACTAACAACCCCCCCATGATATTTGGGAACCAAATGGTTTGGGGTACATGGCTAGGCTTGTAAGGATTGTTAGGCTAATAACAACCTATGAGCCTATATACATTTAAGCAATTTTAAGGAAAGACAGAAGTGAGGACATTTGGAGAAATGGACATGTGGAAAGTGGAGCGGATATAAACAGGTTAGAAGAGAAAGAGAAAAAAATGGAAGAAGACGAATACAAAACAAGAAAGTTGAAAATAAATTAGGATTAAAGGGCTGGCTATAATCTAATGACTGGCTGCACAAATATCAGATTATGAAATAGAGGAATAAGATGGGAATTAAAGTAGAAAACTAGGGAGGGCTGCGGAATAAATTATTGAGTGTTACATCTTACTTTAATGAGGGTGTCTAATGATCCTACAGGACTGTTTGTAATATAAAGTCACAGACTGAACCGGGCATATGTCATATAAAGTAGCTCTTTTACCCTTTATAAAGGGACATAATCAAGTATTATTCAGGTTCATTAGCATTTTAAAAGAATATTTTAGTGCTTGCTTTACTTTGAATGCTAGCGGACAACATTTTCCAATGTTTTGTGACAGTGACTAAAAAAGAGCAGGTTCATAATAATTTGTTGCCTTAGTAGTCTTAACATGATGACATCATTCATTCAGGTGACGTTTATTCTGATGCACTGCTGGTTTCATTTTTGATGACATTTTAAAATGTCTCTGTAAACTTCTCCAAAATCAAACATCCAGGGATAACCTTGCTGTGGAGGGAAAACATATTTTTTCTTCTGCATGGAGCATGGACACAGACCTATAGGTACCCTACTCACCTTTCAGCACACTGATTTGTTCTCTTGGTGCCTATAAGTTATTTCCATCTCTTAATCAAACTATTCAGACTACTACATACAACATTATCATTCCATGGTGACCTTCTTAAATGCTTTTTGAAGATAAAAAAATTGTTTAACTTTGATCATTGGTTCTTGACACTTCTACCACTGTTCTTTTGTTGGTAGATGCATCTTTTGCTATTTATAATTTACTATGGTACTTTCTGATAATCTCAAGTGAAGCATTAAACAGTAAGAGTGTCTTCACCTCATCAGCAAATTCCTGTTGTAGTTGCCTCAGAATACTGGCCTTCTCTTGTTTTGGGCTCAGCTTTTTTCTACTTGAATTGAGCTTATGAGTTGTTAATTAACATTTTCTGGTATTTGTGGGTATGATTCCCGCAGTTTTCACTTGGAAGCTGAGTACATCTGAATAAGTCAGTTAACCACAGAATGCTTTTAGGTCACATTTGAAAATGGATGCTTTTATCTAGTAGTCTTACCTAGACCCAGATTAAGGCAGATTCTGATGGAGCCAAAGTGACAGGTGCGCATTCTTGGACCTGTTTTTGTTCAACCTTTTTTGTAGTTAAAATGTTTTATAAGTATGTTTTCTTTTTTTATAGTAGGTTTCTCATGGATTTGTAATCAACCCTACTGATTCTTTTAGTAAAATGAGGATGCTGGCATTTTAAAATCATGACTTTAATATATTTTAATTCTCAAAGGTTAATTAAGGCTAAGTTCATTTTAGGTGTCTGAGCTTAAGGAGACATCAGAAACATGAATGTAAGGGTTTCTGATGTTCACTTTAGTTCTGTTTGTCATAATTTGTGCCATTTTTTATTACTATATAATTATATTATTTTTTGACTAGTCCAACTTCAGAGTCATAAAAAGTAAGTACACTGCTTGAGAATGAAGTAAGAATACAAAATCTGCTTATGTGGAAACGCTTCAGATCACTGTTAAGTGATCATTTACACTGCATGGGTAGAATTCAATAAACCCTACATGTTTTTTTCCATGTATGCATCGCGCCACAATGTGTACATGGGAGCAAATCATTTTAGATTCAGTAAACATTGCTTTGCGGAGCATAAGCACATGCAAACAGGGGAAGTTCCGTGGAATGCAAATTTCCACTTAAGAAAGTGAATCTTACGCAAATTAGACAGGTGGGGTGATTCAAAAAGCTGAAAGACATCCATGTAGACTTCTTATCCATATCA
>NC_056726.1:1017539010-1017616510 GCF_019279795.1 Protopterus annectens | reverse complement strand
ATGATTGTGGTGTCATCTGCGTATTGGATTAACGAGGCTTTAGGTGTGGCAAATGGGAGTTGATTGGTGAAGAGAGTGAAAAGTAAAGGACCTAGGATGGAGCCTTGGGGTACTCCAATGGAAACAGGCAGTAAGGAAGATATTTGGTTCTGTCATTGTACTGCCTGTTACCTACCTGATAGATAGTTCTCAAACCATGTAATAGAGGAGATACTAAGGTTCATGTTTGAGAGTGAGTGGAGAAGTTTAAGGTGGTTAACCATATTGAAAGCTTTGGATAAATCTAAGAATATAGCAGATACTAGTTGTCCATTTTTTCTGTGATGATTAATGGTGTTAGTGAATGATGTAAGTGCAGTGGTGGTACTATGGAAGTGTCTAAAACCATGATATTGTGTTGATAACAATTTGTTTTCTAGTAGGTAAGCCATGACTTGTGTGTATATTACCTTCTCAAGAAATTTAGATAAGGGTGATAGTATGGCAATAGGCTGATAGTTGTTGAGTTCAAAGGACTTGCCCTCTTTGTGTAGTGGTATGATACGGGAAACTTTCCATAAATGGGGTACTGTACATTCTGAGATGGATCTGTTAATAAGGATGGTCACTGGGTAGGCAACGGCTTCTGTGGCTATCTGTAGATATTCAGTGAGTAGTTTATCGGTGGCCAAGGTGGTAGGTTTGAGTTTTTGGAGAAGTTTTAGAATGGTTTTGGTTGATAATGGATGATATCTGAAGTGGGTGCTATTATCACCTGTTCCTTTTGGAGTTGTTATTTGTGTTGGGGTGGGGTAACTAGCAGTGGTTTGGTTATTAGCTAATGCTTGGAATGTCTCAGTAAAGTATTTATTGAGTTGAGTGGGGATATTGTCATTGTTGTTTTCAATTTTGGGGGTGGGGGTGGAAGTTTTCCCAGGTTGAAATATAGAGTTTATGGCTGCCCAGAATTTGTGAGGATTATTAGCATGTTTGTTCTGGATATTTTTATAGTAGGAGATTTTGTCTGTTTTAATGAGTTTTTTGGCCTTGTTACATAGTTCACAATAGTTTTGTTTGTGTATTGGGGTATCACTCTTGTGAAATTGTATCCAGGCTTTGCCCCTTTCCTTGAGAAGTACTTTGGTATTTTTTGTTAGCCAGGGGACATATTTAGTTTTTATTCTAATGGTTCTTGGGGGAGGGGGGGCATGACTATTTAGTATATTTAGGAAATGTGTATTAAAGTATATATTGCTTCATTGAGTGTTAATTGTTTTAAGGGCACCCAGTTACAACATTTTAAGTCCCTGATAAAGTTGCTGGGATTAAAGTATTTTGTTTCTGATTTGCCGTAGTATTACTTGGGACACTAGGGGAGTTTTGCCTCTCAGTAAGTATGTTGGCTGATGGTCGCTGAGGGTGTCTGGCAGACATCCAGCTAGGGATACAATGGTTGGATGGGATACAAGTATCCAGTCCAGTATGGAATGGTGTTTGGATCTTTTGTCAGTTCTAGTGGGGGATGAGATAACTTCGGTTAGTCAGTGAAGGTTAATATGAGAGAGAGTGGATTTTGGCTGGTACAGTTTAGCCAATTTATATTAAAGTCATCTAGCAGGATATTTTCCTGGGGAAGGGAGGTAGAGATCCATTCTAATAAGTTTTCCACGATAGCGATGTTGTTCCCTGGAGGAATATAGCATCCTATAATACTGATAGATTTTTTGGGTTCAGTTTAAGCTTAGCTAGGGTGAGCTCGACATTTTTGAATTCTGGAATGGTAATATCAGGTTGTTCAAGGATTAGGTGATTTTTGTACTATATGTCCCTGTTATATACATAAATATATATATATATATATATATATATATATATATATATATATATATATATATATACTGTGTGTGTGTGTGTGTGTGTGTGTGTGTCTGTGTGTGTCAGTGTGTGTCTGTGTATATGGTGCAGCGGTTAGCATTGTTGCTTCACAGAAAGAAGTTTTCTGTTTCAATTCTTGACTGGGGTGCCTTCTGTGTGGAGTCTGCATGTCTTCCCTGTGGTTGAGTGAGATTTAAAGACATGCAGCTAGGTGCAATTGTGTGCATGTGCATTCTGCGAAGGTTAGGTGGTGGGCTGGCAACTTGACACCATAAAAATTCCACTGCTAGTCTATCTGAGGACTGGTGACCCACTGTGGCGACCCCCTAATGGGAGAAGCTGAAAGACATATTTTTTTTATATTTAAGTGTGTAAGTATGTTTGTATCGCCCTGGCCTATATACCCATATTGTGGTGAATACAGCTGCACTATGACACCTATATAATGTTGGTCAAAGGAACTAAAGTAAGGGTGCAATAGTAAATAATGCACATACAACAAGTGGAAGTGCATAAAATAACATCCATTGTATTTGAAGGAGACAACTGGGACATAAAGTTTAGATTTGTGGCTGTCTTTTCTCACATCATGTGTAAATAATGCCACATTTGACAACAAATCACAATTTAGTGTGAAACACACAAAATTATGAGTCAAACCTGTACATTTGCTTCAAATATCTGGATAGCGGAGAGTCATACTACATCACCTAAGACAACATGTGGAAACCTTGAAAATGTATAGCACAGTATATGAATATGTACAAATACTGTGTAGCCATATGTTGGTATCTATGCCAGCAACAACAACCACAGTACTATAGCTCCCTGTGTTTGCTGGATGCCACCACACAACTGAACATGTCGAGTAATGTATAATGTTGTGTACTCACTCATTGACAGGGCAAATTGTTCTTGGCCACAGGCTTGTCCATCCAAATGCAAACAGACACACATGCCCAAAATGGCTACTGTTGTCACACAGTGAGAATAAAACACAGTTTTCTGACTTCTAAGCTACTAGATGCAGATGACAGTTAGAAACAATGTGATAATGCAGGCCTCCCAATCTATTCAACACAGGGCTTCTTTATGTCTTCTACGATTAGTTCATCAGCGGTCATATATAAAGCAGACTTGAGCCATGGAGGATCCATTAGGTGTTGTGATCTACAGTGTGCAAGACTAGATAGGTAGGGTTTCTAGTCTCACTCCAGCCCTCTTGTTTTGTGTGTGTGTGTGTGTGTGTGTGTGTGTGTGTGTGTGTGTGTGTGTCTGTGTGTGTTTGCATGTGCATGTCCCTACAAAGCAAGTGAGAATCCCACACTGACCTACAAACTACTATGGTTTGGCACTTTTGGGACTTGAAGTTGATGCAAGCCTCCAAAGTTTTGTCTTCCACAAGGTCTGCTGATATAATCTACCATAAGAGTATTTATAGCTATGTTAATATTAGACTTAAGCTGTATAACGTGTGTTAAGTACTGTGATCTTAAGTATGTAACACTAGATAGGTAGGGGATCTAATCTCACGTCAACCCACTGTGTATGAGTATCTTCCTCAAAACAAATATGAATCCCATACTGACTTGCAAACAGGCAGGGTGTTGCACTGTTTTGGGTGCAACTGTTAATGCAGCCCTTACACTCTTGTCCTCCACAAGGCCTGCTGATGTTATCTACCATAACAGTATCTACAGCCATGTAAATATCAGACTTAAGCTGTGTCCTGTGCATTAAGTACTATGATCTGTAGTATATAAAACTAGATAGGTAAGAGTTCCAATTTCACTCCACCCAACTTAGTGTGTGTGTGTGTGTGTGTGTGTGTGTGTGTGAGTGTGTGTGTGTGTGTGTGTGTGTGTGTGTGTGTGTGTGTGTGTGTGTGTGTGTGTGTGAGTGTGTGAGTTTGTGTGTGTGTGTGTGTGTGTGTGTGTGTGTGTGTGTGTGTGTGTGTGCGTGTGTGTGTGTGTGTGTGTGTGTGTGTGTATGTGTGTGTGTATGCTGTGCAGTGTTCTGTAAACATAAATAGGTAGTGGTGCTATTCTCCCTGAAGCCAAGTCGGTGTGTGTGGATGTTAGTCAGAGCATTTTACATCAGTGTATGGGATTATAGGAATTCACTGAGCTAATGGCCCTTGAACCCTTACAATCCTAGCAAAATTCTTACCCTTATTTACATGATCAGCACCTATTGCCCTTGTCCAAGAGGGACACAGGTGGAATCCCCATGGTGAAATTATGGTCACCAATCCAATCATACAGATCACATTCTAAGAGAGCGAATAAGGTGCTCTGTTTGACATGAAGTGGGAGTATGTTCCAAATGTGTGTTAAACTGTGGTAGTCAAATCACTCCCTTTAGCAGGTTTTATTTGTCACATACCAGGTTAAGGTCTTTACATCGAGTAGCCAGTGTACCATTTGACTTACAGATATGCAGCATTTCCTAAAAAGCCGGTTCAGAGATTGCCTTGTATGCAAGGCTGAGATCACCTCTGAGTAGTCTGTAAGACACAGACTAAAGTAACAGTGATTTGAAATGACCCTAATAGGACAGATACGGAAGACTTGAATTTCCCTTTTTATGAGCCTTTGTGGTCTCTCAACTGGATGTAGGTGCTTGGAAAGGTACATACCAAAAGGGCCACTGCCCTCAACTACTGGCCTGATGAGGGCAGAGTGCATGTATAGCCGGCCTTAGGCATAGGCCAACTAGGTGGCCACTGAAGGCACCACTGTAACAGGGGCACTTTTCCAGTATTTATTTGCTAATGTTTTTGTAGTAAACAAATGGTTTCTTTAAAATATGTTGAATGAATACAGGAAAAAACTGAAGAGTAAGATAACCTATGAGAAAAAAGATAAAAAAAAAATAATCTGGGTGGAGTACGAAGATCAGGATGGGGACACTGGATGGTGTGGGGGGTACTGTGGAGCCCTTTTGCCTCAGGTACCAGTTGACCAAAGGCCAGCTTTGAGTACATGGAGGTTAGAACGTCTTCTTTTTTCTGGGGACAATTTCCTCACTTATGACATGAGCAAGATAGACTGTGGAGACGTGGTGATCTAACTATGGCTGCTCACTAGCTGTCGACCTGTGTACCCAGGTCTCACACCACTGAGTATGTACCTAAGGTGTTACTATTGCAGTGGTACTTAGCAGGAACATCACTGTTACTGAAAGGACTGTTAATACATATATTTGCACTGAGTTTAAGGCCATGACTTTGGCAACAATCATTTGTCCATGTAAGGCCCTCTTGTAGGATGCTCACATAATTTGGTGATTCTATGACTGCTGCCAGTTTGCTGGCATCATCTAACCTTGTCAGCCACAAACAATTCCTTTGTGCATGTACATGGAAGAAATGGCTGCCAAGCACTAGAGGACCCAGGACTGAACCCTGTGGAACACCACTGCGCACAGCTTTGCTGTCGAAGGTGGATTCACCTATGTTGACTATCTGAATTCTATCAGTTAGAGTGTTATTGACCCCCCCCCAAGGATATGCCTATTTGGGTGACTTTGTCAATGATGCCTGAGTGGGACATACTGTCAAATAACTTGAATAAGTCCATGTAGGCTGTATGCACAGATTTTCCCCTCATCCAGGTCCTTGATGACTGTCTCAAAGAAGTCCACCAGGATTAATGGGCATGATCTCCCTTTGACAAATCCAAACTGTGTAGGGTCAACTGGCCTCTCTAAGGGCAACAACACAGCATGCATGGGACCTGATAACATCCCAGTCTGCATACTACATGGGATTCGACATGGATTAGTTACACCATTGGGAAATCCTTACACTCATAGTATAACCCCTGGCTTCATCCCAGCTGACTGGAAAACAGCCACCTTTATTCCCTTGCACAAAGTTGGTGATACCGGTGACACCGAGAAAAATAGAGTTATTAGCCTGACTAGAGTTATCTGCAAGGACATGGAGTGAATCCTCATGGACCTTATCACCAGTGATATAGGTAAGCTCCAAACAGCTGCCCCTATACAGTTTTGATTTGTGAAAGGGAAATAATGCCTGTGACACACTATGGACCTCTTAGAGACAATCATCAAGAACCTCGATGTGGGGAAGTCTATGCATACAGCCTACCAGGATGTAGCCATGGTATTTGACATTATCCCACACCCAGCCATCATTGACAAATTCACCCAGCTAAGTATTAACCCTTATATCATTAGATGGGCCACTAACTGACTCACTGATAGAACCCATAGAGTGCACATAGTGGAATCCACTTCCAACAGTACACCTGTAACCAGCGCTGTTCCACAAGGATCAGTCCCGGCACCTCCACTGTTTGGAATAAAGGTCTCTAAAGTACAGGCTAACATAAAGGTCTGTGGCTGACAAAGTTTGCTGATGACTGAAACCTGGGAGTGGTAATAGAAACTCCAGATGATAACCACATCCTACAAGAAGGTCTTACACACACAAATGATTGATGCAAAACCCATGGCCTTAAACTCAGTGCAACAAAACTGTATTAACATCCCTCTTAATAGGTGCAATGTTCCTGCTAACATATTAAAAAAAAAACCTACGTATGCAATCACTGGTGAGAGACCTGGTTACACAGGTTGGCAGTAATCTTACCTTTGATCACCATGTCTCCACAGTGGTAAAAAAGGCAATATTGCTCATCACATAAGTAAGGCCATTGCACCCAGAAGAGTAAGTAGTTATAACCTCTCTGTACACTTCCCTTATTAGGCCAATAATGGAATCCAATGTCCCTTTTGGTATGCACCTTTCCAAGCATCGGCAGCAATTGGAGAGACCACAAAGGTTTCTCATAAGGATAATTCAAGGTTTTCAGCATTTGTCCTATGTGGATCATCTGAAATAACTGTCACTGTATTCTGTTTCATGCAGACTACTCAGACGAGATCTATACCTTGCATATAATGCAATCTGTGACCAAGCTTTATTGGATACACTGCATATCCGCAAATCAACTGGTACATGGGTCATTAACTTTATACACCTTAACCTGGTATGTGACAGTAATACAACACGCTGGAGGGTCACATATGACTACCACAGGTTACTACACCTTTGGAATTGACTCCCACTTCATGTCAAACAGAGCACCACATTGGTCCTCTTCAAACATAATCTGGACGATTGGATGTGTAACCCTAAATTCATCCTGAGGGTTCCACCTGTGTCCCTCTTGGACAGAACAATTTTTTTTCTGATTATGGAAATATGTGTAGAGCTTGGCTAGGCTTGTAAGGGCCCAAGATATGACCCAGACATGGTGTATGTGGGGGTACATGACCTGTGACATACCTCCCTAGACTATACTGACAGATACTAATTGACCTGTCAGAAGATATCTGTGTGGTCACAGACACATGATGTAAAAAAGTAGAGAGCACAATGACAGGGTAAGCTTATCATGCCTTCCACACAGTCAGACCAACTACTTCCCAGGCAGGGATTAAAGGTGGAGGTGTCTCTATTTTCAACAGAATGAAATGGTCCTCAAGGCTGGTCAAACAGGGCAATGCACTTGAGCTGCACCTGGTCCAAATCACAGTAGGCAAGGTGCAATACTACATCCATGCAAGCTGTAGGCCCCCCTCTATGGCCCAGGTAACTCATACCATGTATTTAAACTTATTGGAAACACTAACCATCCCATGCAATACCATGGCAAGGTTGTCTTGTAGTATCCCAATATTAAGTGGGAATCCTGTACGAAGCCAAACATACAGGCACAAATATTTATGGATTTTTTAAACAGTAGCTACCAGGACCAGATAGCCAGTACACCAACCAGGAGAGCAACCATACCTGGTGTGACCCTCAGCGATATGGCAGATTCATGCACACTCTATACTATAATGTCTTCCATGGTATGGTCCAAACACAAATGGGCTCCCTTGATGTAGAAATCAAACATGGACCCCATCTGCACATGGAATATTCATGAACTACTGTAAGGTCAAAATCCAGCTATTAGGTGATACACTGTCCAAATCTAAAGCCCCCATAAACACTGGGAACACTGTGGCCTATGCAGACATATTAACAGCAATCCTGTATGAGCATGCTACTATCTGCAGAGAGGCAGCCACATCCACCAGGGAGAATTACAGACCTAACTCAAAATCAAGCCACCTTGATGGAATCACACATTCAACAGACTGTATAACAGAAGGAAGAATCCCATGCCAAAACATAGGGGTGCAGCACACATCAGGATAAAAGCCCTCACAAAGTAAACACATACATCAGGGGACAAATGAAGTCTACCACAGTCAGATGTGATGTAAGCCTGGGATCCCAGGCAAAGGACAACCAGAAAGCATACTTTAGCTATGTCCGTAATCACAAAGGTAAGACACAATTGTGTGCATATCTCATTGAAAATGGAACCACCTATAATGAGGCAAATAATATAGCAAACCTCATGGCTCATAAATTGGGCCACATCATGACCCCTCTCTCCCCTCAACTTTCTCCCAGGAAATACTATCAAATATAAGCACACCTACCATCACCTGGGATCAGGTCCTTAATGCTCTCTCTAAGAGGAAGTACACTGCATCAATGGGCCCAGAGAATATCCCAGAACGCCATCTATATAGCATGAAACATGACCGTTTCAGGGTCTCTGGAATTAATTTCAATGTAGCCATCAAACAGGCATCATGCTTCATGAATGGAGAACATCAACAGGCATTCCTCTGCACAAAGATGGGCCATCTACAGACCCTGGAGATCACAGACCCAGATCTGATATGTAAAGCCATGAAAATAATTATAATGGAAATGATCAGTAGAGATGTAGTATAACTACAGACACTGAACCAGACCCAATTTGGTTCCATCAAGGGCAGATCATGCCTACCCTACATGGTGGACCTATTTCAGATGGTAACCAAAGCAATGGATGAGGGGAAAATTATTCACTCTACCTACCATAGCCTGACAAGCCATTGGCACTATAACCCTATCAGGCATTGTTGACAAACTCACGATGTTAGGTACATGCTACTATGTGAGCCAGTGGATAGCTGTGGACATACAGGATCCAGAAAGTTAGCATTGGGGAGTCCACCTCTACAATGAGGCCAGTCACCTGTGGACACCCTCACAAATCATTTTTTGGACTGCCCCTTGTAGTCATTTACATCTCTGCAGTCACATCCACTCAGTAGCCTCTGACTGACTAAATTCAATGATGATTGTAAATTAAGAGTTGTCATTGAATCACACGCTGACACAATTGTTATCCAAGAGGTGCTGACACAGGCATACAGTTGTTGTCAGAGGTATGGACTAACACAAAATGCCAAGAAATGCACAATACTATCCTTCTGGGAAGTCATTCACCCCTGGTAACTATCATATTGACAGCACACCTCCAACAGTTGACCCAATAGTCAGGGACTTATGGACACATAAATAGTGAGGCATCATTTCACTGTCACATGTCTGTAATATTGGGGACACTATTCTATGTTGTGCAACCTATAAGCAAGAGTATGGCATGTAAATTCAGGGTAGTCATTGTTCCACTGTATCTGGCATTCATAAGACCTATCATTGAGTGCAATTTCATCTTTGTTATGTAACTAACCAGGCATATCTGACAACTGTAATATCCACAGAGGTTCCTCACTAAACGACTATATGGTGTATGTAACATGACGTATGCAGACCGCCAAGACCCTATCTATGTATTCTGTCTCCTACATGCTTTGGAGGGTCATGTATGACTGCTATACAGGGTGGTGTCAGACCCCAGTGTGGACCTCCTGCATATCCATGAAAAAACTAGCAGAGGAATTACCTTTTCAACAGACCTACACCCTGCATGTGGTATAAATGGGACATGCTGGAGAGACAGGTTTGTCACCCAGAGACTACACCCTATATGGAACATGATCCCCACCCATGTGAAGCAGAGTCCTGCCTTAATGCCAATCAAGTGCAAGGTACACAATTGGAAGGGGAACAGGACAAAGCAGAGTCCTGCCCTAATGCCAATCAAGTGCAAGTTACACAACTGAAAGGTGAACAGGACAACTATACCTGGTTTAGAACCAATGTCTGTAATGGACACAGGGAAAATGTAGAGGGTTCATCCCCTACACCCCAGCTTGTGGATGCTTCAGCTCCCAAAGCCCAGCTTAGACTTACCAAGGGTATTAGACCTTGGCAGAGTTTTGGGATGCATGGCTACGCTTAAAGAAGCTGTTGTGTTCATTAGCCTATTAACACATATGAACCTATGAACCCCAGAGCCTATATTGTGTTACCTTTCTGATGTCAGTTATTTTCTGTGCTGACATTCAGTCCTGTGCTCTGACTTTGATGGATTGATTGCAGATATGCCACATAGGTATGTCCTACACAGTCCTGAACATGAAACATAAACATTTCCATGAGACACCTTTCATTGTGTGACTATACAGCCATTACAGAAACAACCACAACTGAGACCTCTGCAAGGACAGCAGGTGCACAGGCTCAAAAAACGAGACCAGCAGTTGGCATTTGTCAGAAAAGTGGTATCCCACAGCCTTGAAATTTATAGTACAAATTCTAAGCATACATAATTCTATGGACTTCATATAATAGTTATGTATATACATAGAAGAAGCTGTGTGTGTGTGTGTGTGTGTGTGTGTGTGTGTGTGTGTGTGTGTATATATATATATATATATATATATATATATATATATATATATATATATATATATGCTGTTTTACAGCTTGGCTTCATTTTTTTCTGGTAAAATATATCAAGTTATAACTTTTTACAGTCTGTTGATGTTTGTGAGAAAAGTGGCACCTACAACCTTTAAATTTAAATTTAAATTTATGCTACGGCTTTCAAGTTTCTATGGATTTTATTTGTGCATACATATATGAAGCAGTGTATATATATATATATATATATATATATATATATATATATATATATATATATATATATATATATATATATATATATATATATATATATATATATATATATATATAGATATATATATATATATATATATATATATATATATATATATAAGAAGTCTTTTACAACTTTGCTCGTTTTTTCTGGCAAACATACCAAGTTACAACTTTTGGAAGTTAGGAGAATTTTTTTGGGGGGGCATTGGCCATTAATTGAAGATTGTGGATTGGTTTGTGTGTTAATATGACAAATCTCAATGGCCGAGTGTAAGGGGGATCGGCTTTATCCTTACAACAGCCATTTTCTGATGAGGTGACTTTTGGGCTTGTTTCAGTTATTACGTGGGTCAGAAGAGGTAAATACTGTCCGTTCTTCATAATTTGGATTACTTTAGGGTGACTTTTGTGCTTTAAACATCGGAAGAGATGAATACTGTTCTGATTTTGGTATAAGTTGGAAATTTTGTACATCGCCTATGTTTAAAAGCCAGATAAAGTCATTGTATGTTCTTTTCACATCGGAAGAGGTGAATACCATCTGAGTTACTGGTCAATGTTTTTCTAATGGCTGGCTGATTTGGTCTTCTTCATTTTTGACATTTTAAGACACTTTTGGTTTGGCCCGTGCCCTTAAATAATAATTTTGACTTTTTTGGTGCAACTACCTATTTTTTATGAACAATAATAACTCTTTTGGACAAGCAATAGACATTTACCAATTGGTGAAACCGCCTGTTTTTTTACAGGCAGTAATAATTGTTTTTGAGACAAAAAGAAAGTTAACTTGTTTTATTTCATATTTTTTGTTCTGAATTGTATTCAATATATGCTTTAATGGGTTGGTGACATATTAATGTAACACATTGTCTGACTGATTATTTGTCTATTATTTGGATGCTGGCATTTGTTTATCTATTGCAAATTTTTGACAGTTATGTAGCTATTTTTATGGTTCCATATGTAACAAACTAATGCCTGAATAAAAGGGCTTTGCGAGTATTAGGTTAGTTAAATAGTCTTACTGTCAGCATTTTACATTTTTCAACATGGATTTAATTACTATTCTAAAGGGGTTGTCAGCAGACAAAGAAGACATCCAAGTATTTGGGATTGGGAATATACATAATACAATTGATCAGATAGAGTCTAGTCCAGATACAGCATGTGTCTCTACATTTGACCAGCTCAGCAAACACATGAAAAATCTCAGATCATATGTGTTTGGCATTTAAGGCTTTTTAAAGCCTATTTGGACAAAGATATCACCCCAAGGGGTTTGTGAATTTGTATAAAACCTTTAGTTGGCCAACCTGATGACACATTACTTACATCTTGGGCTGAAATCCAGCAATAAGCATCCATGCAAACCTTACATGAGTTTTATGAATGTAGAATAGATACATATATACCTGAGGTTACTCAAATTTGTGAAAAGGCTAAATCTTTTGAGAGTTCACCAACTTATAAACAATGTTTTGAGAAATTAAGGGATGAGTTGCTCCAATATGAGCAAGATTTAAAAGAGTTCCACAAGGATTTGAGGGACTACCAACGAGGGAAGCTCTCTGAAGATATGAAAAGTATTAAAAATGTTAGGTTTGTCCCAAAGGAGTCATTAGCAATGGGTCAAGGAGAAAAAGAAATAAGTTCATTTTGAAAAAATATATTAGTGACACTTTTGGTGAAGTTTCGTCCTCTTATACTGATACAGAAACTGACAGACAGCAGATGTCACCAGCCAGCAAGAAGTCTTGCAATGTTGAACAAGATAGATCATCACATAATTTTGATTTAATCCCTTTATCCATAACAAAAGGAGGAGGGGGGGCAGGAAACACAAATTTGAAAAACAAGCATAGATGGCTCTTTGGAAGCAATGCTGAATTTTCTGAAACCCAGATAACTTCCACCAACAATGTTATCAATATCTCATCAACTGTTCTGTCTGAATCTGATTATGTGATACTTAATAAAGGTCTAAACTTTATCCCTGTATCTTTTGTTTCTGAAGATATTTTTGTCGAGGATTTGTATGCATTCTGTAGATTGCGTAACCTTAAATTACATTTTCAGGATACTGAATTGGGCAATGAGCTTAATGAATGTAGTAGCGTCAAGTTTAATAAGTCAACCCTTGTTCCACCCATCAATAAAAATGTAGAGGTATTTAAAAAATGTATACTAAAAGAATTACATTTTGGTTTGAATCGTCAAAAACACATTTTTCCTTTAAGTCTGTCATCAGGGGAAGTGGATGATTTAGTAAGGTTAAAGAATAACAATAATGTTATTATTCAAGCTGATAAAGGTGAAGCAACGGTTGTAATGATTAAATCTATGTATGTTGAGGAAGTTAACAGTCAGCTACAAGATGGAAGATTTTACACTTGTATGCCCTAAGATCCCACAGTTAGGTTTAAAAATGAAATAGATACTTTTTTGGAATCTGCAGTTAGTGAAGGCATAATAGATAAGTGCACAATGTTTCATTTAAGAGTTAAGGATTCATCATCACAATATTTCTATCTCCTTCCAAAAATTCACAAAGATATTAATAAACCCCCAGAGAGACCAATCATTTCTGGAAAAGGCTCCCTTACTGAACCTTTGTCTGCTTACCTTACTATGTATTTAAAGCCTTTATTAGGGGTTAGAGCTAGGATACAGGACACAACAGAATCTTTGAATATTGTCTCTTACACCCAATTGGAACCAAGTTGGTTAATGTGTACACTGGACATTACATTCCTTTATACCAGTATTCCACATTGGGTGGGTTTATGTGCCCTGGAATATTGGCTAAATAGAATATCTTTATATAGCCCAGGTTTCAATACTTTCCTTGTATGTTTGGCGGAGGATGTCCTGTCTAAAAATGTATTCTACTTTAACACCAAATGTTATCTGCAGTTGAAAGGTACAGCTATGGGTGCATCTTTTGCACCCATATATGCTGACCTTTTCATGGATTATCTTGAACAGATTATTATATATGACAGCAATCACAACATTTTTCTTGGGGAAATAGATATTTGGTGTAGGTTTTTGGATGACTGCTGGATAATGTGGAAATCGGACATTATATATTTACAGGAATTTGTCCAGTATTTGAATGACAATAAATGGGGTATAAAGTTCACAATTAATTATTATGCTACATCTATTTCTTTTCTGGATGTAACCATATCTAAACAACCTGATGGTACTTAGTCCAGTTCACTATACAGGAAACCCCATCATTCAAATACATTATTACATGCCTCCAGCTGTCATCCAAAACACATTGTTGCCAACATTCCCAAGTCACAATTCATGAGGATACAAATAATTTGTGCTAGCACCGAAGAATACAAACATTGTGATTAAGATTTAATTAACCCCTTTAGGGAATGTTGATATTCTATGTCTAAGGCTATGCAGACTAGTAGGGAGGTTCAACAGCTTCCCCGAAACAATATACTCACATATAAGAAACATCAATTTCAGAGGGACAATAAAATTAGGTTTATTACCACTTATGGTAGAAATACCCATGAATTTTTGGATATAGTGCAACAGCACTGGGATATTCTTTTGGCCGATGATAAATGATGTGATATATTAGGGGACAAATGTTTATTCTCTTTCCATAAAGGTAAAACTTTGGGGAGTCACTTTAGTTACTACAAACGTTTCATGCCCATAGAACGTTCTATACAGGCTACACTGGATGGGACACAAGTTGTGGGTTGTTACTCTTGTGGACACTGTTCTTTCTGCAAATATATTCTTCAGACCAAAGAGTTTTCAAGCAAAAACATTTCTAAAGTTTTTTTCTTTTAATGTTTTTGGCAATTGCAACAGTGATTGGGTTATTTATCTTGCAGCTTGTTCATGTTCAGCTTTTTATGTTGGCCAAACCTCTAGACCCTTTAAATTTCATATTTCAAAACAACTTAGTAACATCAGGAATAAACATTTGACCAATGCTTTATATAAATACACTATTTCCCACAAGACAGCAAGTTTTAAATGTATTATTATTGACAGAACTATGGGACATAGATCCTTTAAAATAGGTTGGCATAAATTGTTAAATAAAAAAGAAAAATCATGGATTGTGAAACTGGGGGGATTATTTCCACCTGGCTTAAATGAGCACTTATAACTGTTTAATTAATGATCAATTATTCTATTATGGTTTTGTATATAATGTTGGGGTTGGACAGACTGAGTTATACATTGAAACAGGCCATTGGGCCGAAACCGGTTTGTTTTTGTGTTAATACACATAAAAGATTTTTTTTCAACAGTTGGGTGCTGGCTTTTTGTAACTACACAGCCATTACAACAGCATCCATCATTATGTATGGTATACCCCTTATACATGGCATCATACAATAACCGTAACAGACCAGTACAAGTAGCATGTCAAAAGCAACACTGGATGAAACAAATTCATATTAATGTAGATAGTCACCCTGTGCATCAGACACATACCTTTATTTCCTTACATCCATGTGGAGGATGACAGGGATGTGGCACGGGTATCATCAGTTGTGCAGGGTGTTGTGTGGGCATGCAGGAGGCCTAGGCTGATCCAACAGGTTGGCAAGCATGTGTGTCAGTCAGGAAGGGAAGCAGGCAAGATGGACCATGGAAATGTGATGTATGTGTCTCTAGGTGACTTGAATGTGACAGTGGTATATGAGTGCCTGCGTGAACACATCCAAGCTCAGTGCTAGCCCTATGTGTCTGCATGTTGGATAGCTGTGAGCCATGCATGCTAGAGCTGACAGTTCATCATCTGCTCCCCCGAACAAGTGAGTTGGCTCTGCCAGGAGTTGCACTGGCACTTTGTCGCCCAACATCAGATATTGTGCTACTACCTGAGGGTGGCTGCTGTCTGCTGGGAATGTGTCCTCCACGGGAATGCCCAAGACCATGAGCTCATAGTCTGCCATGTCTGGGTGTGGACAGCACACTCCCCTCTGGATGTACTGCCACTACAGGAGCATGATTGTACATGGCCATGTTGACTCTCAGCAGATGTAGTTGCTGACCTACGTTCATAAGGTCAATACTCAACTCCAACCAGATGTTCCATCACAGACAACATGCATTCCAAGATAGATAGTGTGCAATATGTCTAAAACCAACATCTTTCCACTACATCTGTCAACAGTTCCAGGATATCAGCAACACGGTGAAGGCAGTGACAGATGTCAGACTGTGCTGCATCCATAACCCTGAGCATTCATCATGAGTTCCTTTCTGTACATGCCTGTGTCTCCATGATGGCCCTAAACATATGTCGAGTGCCACATGATGAGACACCTGCAACAGGTGATGGAGGGACAGCAGGTTTTCTACGAGCACCCCTATCAATCCACCAGTGTGGAACCTCACCAACTGTTTGGCTATGGCCAGTGTTGACAGTCACTCCTGCCACAGAAGCCACACTTCCCTGTTCAATGTCCCCACCCTCTCACTGTCCAAGCAGAGCTCCACGTGGTCCTGCAGAGGGGTCCTGGCAACAGAGAACTGAAAGAAGCGACCACTTTCCAGATTTAAGTATTTTTTGGCTTTTTGTATCTGCATTGTCCTCTCTGGCTTTCATTTAACTAGCTATAACTGTTTTTGTGTCTATCTGCTGATTTCTGAAGTATCTGCACTTAAAAGTAGCATTTTGGTCGACTCTGGTCGATTAATACTGTTTTTTTTGTTAATTTAACTGCTGAGGCTGCCCACTAAAGTGTGCTAGCCTGTGTAAATCGATTTTACTGTTTGCTTAATTGCATTTCTGTGTGCTTTCCTGAAAAAACAAAAAACAAAAAAAAATACTCCTTGTTTTCCCGCCTTTGCTCGACTAGTTTGGACCAGTATACAGGCTTTGCTGTATTCTGGGCTGTGTGTAGTTCCTGTGTTGGCCATTGCCTTACTTGGATAGAAGGAAGTTTCTGAGCTCACCAGTGGGAGTGGGGAGCCTTGAGCAGCCTATCTGTCCCTGGGGGAAGTGACCTCAGCACTTGAGCTGTAAATTATTGGTTGCTTTGGACCATTTCTAGCTCTTTTCAAGTTCCCTGTATAAAAATCCGCCTCAGGGCGTTTTTGCGCGGTTGGGCGCATAGCGCAGCGGTTATACAGGTTTAAACTATTTCTGGCTCCGCCAAGTCTGCTCTTCAATTTTTCACTTAGAAAGCTCTACTCAGTCTATTTAGCTGTATATATTAGCACTTGTTTTCGGGACTTCTAGTCTTAGCAAGCACTCTTATAATAAAGTAAGCACTCTTATACTAAAGTAAGCACTACAGCCATCCACTACCCCCTGTGAATACACTTCCCTTAAAGGCACAGCACTACTTATAATATTCCAGTATGTCGAGTGGTAGACCACTAGCATCCTCTCTTGTTCAGCTGGTTAACCTGGGAATCTTAAGACAATGTTACAATTGTCTCATGTACACAGACAACCCTCTCCTCCTTCCTACTAACACAAATACTTGTGAGAGATGCAACTATATAGCCAGACTGGAGGCTGAACTCTCTCAACTCAGGACTGGCAAGACCAGACAGGAGGAGAAGGTACCCACACCCGAAGCAAAACCGGTCACACATAAAACCCCCACCACTACAAACCAAACACATAAGAACACAAAGACATACTCGGAGGCTCTTATAAAAAACTTACCAAAACAACAGAGGCCTCCTAAGCAGACACCCAGAAATACACCCCCACAAAACGTAACACCCACAACACATACCTCAAACAACAGGTGTGTCACACAATCACAGCCCCTAAGGCAAAACACTATGCCAGAGACATTAGTAATAGGTGACTCTATAGTCAGACACACCGACGTTCCACTTACCAGGCTGAACAAGGAGAAGGTAATGGTGAGCTGCCTATCAGGAGCTAGGATCCGCCACATTACACATGCACTCAGGTCACTCCAAAGCAAGTACAAGTATGATGCAGTCATTGTTCATGCTGGTGTGAATGACCTGAGACGTACCTCCCTGGACTACATGAAAAGAGACATTGAGGAGCTCTCCGATTATGTAGCCCAGACTGGTATGACCCTGACCCTGAGCAGCATCCTGCCTTCACCAAGAATGATGCCTCAGTACAAAGACAAAATGATCAGTTTTAACAATTGGCTTAATCACTGGTGTCATTCTAGGGGGATCCAATGTCTGTCAGCCTGGGATGACATGCTGGACAAGCCACGTTGCTTCACAAGGGATGGCTTGCACCTGTCACCACTGGGCTTCCGGATACTGGCCAAGGCTCTTGCCACCCCATAGTGCCTTTTTAGGCAATGCTCAAAAGACAAATCAACCTCCGTAAAAAACAAAAATGGAAAAAAATTAAGGGTAATGCTGCTCAACGCCAGAAGTCTAAATCTCAAGATGCAGGCACTCGAAGCACTTCTCAGTATGGAGAACATCAATGTCTGTGCAGTAACTGAAACCTGGTTCAAGGCTCCTGAGAGCACTCCAGCGCTACCAGGCTATACCTCATATCATGCTTTTCGGCCTCAAGTTCCAGGCCAAACCACAAAGGGAGGGGGAGTGTCCATTTTCATAAAGGACACCTACACCTCTCGATTGGTGGCTACCCATGAAGCATCAGAAACCATACAAGTTTTACTCACCATAGGCAAAACTGCCATACAACTGGTCGCATGTTATAGAACACCCTCCCAATCCCAGGAATCCCATCAAGCATTCCTGAAAACACTGGAAGATATGAATGTCACACCAAACACCTTCATATTGGGTGACTTCAACTACCCCAACATAGACTGGGCCCACTATTCTAGCCCTAACACCCTAGCCCAAAGATTCCTGGAATTCATTAACTCAAATGCTATGGAGCAACTGGTCACTTCTCCTATGAGGAGAGATAATATACTTGACCTGATTATCACAAACATGGGGTCCAAATGCTCCACACCAGATATAAACCCCTCACTAGTAAGATCTGACCATAAACTGATCACGTTGGATGTACATATCCCACCCCCACCCCAGAACAAAAGACTACAGTGAAAAATTTTTCAAAAGCTGACTTTACACTCCTTAAGTCAGAAATGATATCCTTTAAGCCTACTGGGTTAATGGAAGCCACATCCCAAAATGATGAATCCTACACAACAGCCTTCTACGGACATCTCCAAGAATGCATGGATCAAGCAATCCCAACTAAAACCAAGACCCTCTCCACCAAGGGAAAACGCCCGGTTTGGTGGACCCCGGCTATAAATAAACTGTACAACAAAAGAAGGAAGTTACTGCAGGACAAAGCCAAATCCCACAAGGGAAAGGCTTCCCTGATCAGCACAAGTAAAAAACTACGTTCTCTCATAAAAACATCTAAAGCCAACTTTGAGAGAATGATTGCCAAGGATACCAAAGACAATCACAAGGCCTTCTTCAATTATGTCAGAACCTTGGGAGGAAATTCTCAGATATGCTCTGAGTTGGTACACAACGACAAAAATTCACTGACCCTACCGACATTGCCAATATTCTGGCAGATAGGTTCAGTGCAAATTTCTCCTCCCTCACCCCTAAAGATGTAGTAATTATCCCTGCTGAATGTAACCTACCTGTCATCTCAGACATACAGGTGAAATCAGCACTCAACAAAGCAAAAAACACAGCATCTATGGGACCCGATGGTATCCCCGGTTGCGTGTTACGTGAACTTCAAGATGAACTAAACCCGCACCTAAAAACGCTATTCAATCTTAGCCTCACTACAGGAAATGTACCTGAACACTGGTGCACAGCAACAGTGGTCCCACTCCACAAAGGGGGAAATTCTACTGACCCTGGTAACTAGCGCCCCATAAGTCTGACCAGCCTGGTCTGCAAGGCTATGGAAAGAATCATCATGGCACTCATAAATGGCGATATTGGAGATCTGCAGACCCTTGATCCCACCCAGTTCGGTTTTGTAAAAGGCAGATCCTGCCTCTTAAACTGGTTGACTTCTTCGAGACAGTCACTAGTGCCATCGACGAGGGCAAGGCTGTCCACACTGCCTACTTGGACTTGGCTAAAGCCTTTGACACGATACCACACTCTGGCATCATAGAAAAGCTCAGCAGCCTAAATGTAAATCCATATGTCACAAGATGGGTAGCAAACTGGCTAAAAAACAGAACCCATAAGGTCAAAATTGCTGGAGCCATGTCAGACTCAAAACCAGTCACGAGTGGTGTCCCACAGGGCTCAGTCTTGGGGCCACTCTTATTCAGCATTTACTTCTCGGATGTGAAAGCAAATATGGGAGGATTATGGCTGACAAAGTTTGCAGATGACTGCAAACTGGGTGCCATAGTTGATTCACCTGCTGACACACACATCCTACAGAAAGGTCTCACTGAAACGGACAACTGGTGCCGGAATCATGGCCTCAAACTTAACGCCAAAAAATGTATAGTCATCCCCTTTGGGAAAAACAGAGTACCCACAAATTATCACATAGACAATAACCCACTGAGTACGGAAGAAATAATCAGAGACCTGGGGACTCAAGTCGATAGTGACCTCTCCTTTGAAACCATGTTGCCAAAGTGGTCAGAAAGACATTCTACCTTGCCCATCTCATCATGAAGGGATTCTCATCCAGATCAAAGGAGGTCATTGTACCTCTATATTCCTCCCTTGTCAGGCCCATGATTGAATATAATGCTCCATTTGGGATGTATCTCACCCGGCACATGCAACAACTGGAAAGACCCCAGAAGTACCTCACCAAGAGGATCATGGGTCTCAAACATGTGCCTTATCCAGCTAGATTAAAGAAACTCCAGCTCTATTCAGTAGCATACCACCTGCTCAGAGGTGATTTGTGCCTAACATATAGGGCCATGTCCAACCAAGAACTGATGGACATGCTCCATCTCAAAAATCCAGATCCACCAGAACCACGCGAGCTAAAGATTTCAACCTCTGCACAAATATGAATAAAACATGCTGGAGGGATAGATTCATAACACAGAGGTTACCCGTACTCTGGAACAAAATCCCAGTTCATGTGAGACAGAGCCCTTCATTGGCACTGTTCAAGAAAAATCTCGATGCATGGATGGGAGATCGTAAGTTTACCCCGGGAGTCACCTCAGTGTCACTACTAGACAGAGGTATAGTTTACTAAATAATGGGGTCCCACATGTGTCACTACTAGAGAGGCGCAACTATATAATACGGGGTGGCGTAAGCCACATCATTGTTGGCTAGGCTTGTAAATGCCCCAGGGCAGATAGCCTAGTACACTACTATGAAACTATGAAACTATCTGTGGCCTCAGGGGACTGGGTATGTATAGGCATACTGGATGTGTACTGTGATAATGAGGCCGGGCAAGGGATAACAATCCCTGTGTCAGATTCAGCTCCTGCAACCCCCACTGTACCTCACTTTGGCCACCATCATCAGAGTCTGAAGAGACATTGCACTGACATCAGGTTGTGAAGGCAACAATGACCAACCTCCCTGGTCACCTGTGATAAAAAGGGAGAAGTATTACATTAGTACCAGCACTACTATACTCCGCACTAATATGTTGCAATATATGTTAGACAGTATACACTGCTGTCACTAATACAGGCTTGTATAACCCCCAACCCCATGCAGTAGGACATGAGGACATTATTTTGTAAACCAAATCTGTTATTATTTGGAAATAAAATCCATTAAGAAAGAATCTCATGAGCAAAACATAAATTATGTACACAGTTGAAATTCTGCAACTTTGCACAGTTGACAGCTATGGCAATGTCCTGCTAATACTGTCAAATCAATCACTCTGTTCACACCAACAAAGCATAGGTATGAATCTAAACTATTTACAGTCGGATAATATCTGTACAGTTGGCAATCATGCAAACAGTACATCAATCCAGGCAGCCAGCCTGGGATGAAACTTTAGCAAATACATTGAACTAAATCTACATCTCTGACAAAACAGTTTTCTGCTTACCAGCAGCAGGAGCATGGCCTCTTCTTATTCCTGATGGCCCTGAAAAACATTTGAGGAAGAGATAATGTAAACAGCACCATATGTCACAGTATAACAATGGTACTACATTCAAATATCTCCCATTTACAGCAGCTGCTATGTTAACAGGTATGTGAGTTATAATCTCTGCATGAGCTTAAAACTGCAGTTAACCTCCTTCCCCACCCCATAAAACAACTGACACCCACATAAAGCTATGTATTCCCTGACATGCTAAATGCTACAATAGCCTATCCAACTAAGCATACTTGGATGCTCCTCTTGAGCGGAAATGGTGGCACCCACATCCATGACATATTGTGTGATGGATGCCTGGTAGACGTCCTGTATTGCAAGGTTCACAAGGAATTCTTTACTTGCTGAGAGAGGTTGTTCTGCTGTAGGCCCACCACCAGTGACCTGACGATCCCTGGCCATGTCCACTACCTGTCTGTGTGCAGAGTGGATCATGTCCATGGCATGGTGTCACACCTGCTTATATATGTGAGTCTGGTGACCAACAGCATTTATTTTATGGACCAGTTCTTCCCACAAGTCTTGTCACTCTTGTCTATTTGCCCTCCCTCTGGACAGAAGGACTTGGTAGTGTTGTCTTAATGCTTCAAGTATGAGGTTGTTTTCTGCCTCAGTGAAAGGTGAGCAGCATCTGGCATGCATATCAGCTGAAATAAAAAAAATGAGAACACGTCAGGATCACATATGTTGGTGTACAGTATGTACAAATATAGCAATAAAGGAAAAATATTAGTATTCCCTGCTTGAGTACATCTCATATGCAACAATGTGCCATGCATGCAATGAGTGTGGAACCAACCAGAATAGGAGCAATGGTGACCTACTCCTGTTTGTGCCTTGACAGACACTCACATATGATCACACACTCGACACAGGAGTCCAGTTGTAGTGTGGGCCATAGCAAGAAACCTCCCCCATAACATATGTATAAAATACAGTGCCAAACAAATAGCAGTGTAGTGTTACAGCTGCTAACAAAGGAAGTATCCAGGACACCTGTGTACCTAGTTAACAGACAGCATTATACTCTTGCTGCAGTCTATATCCTCCGTAGGTGTTACACACCTGCAGATCAATAGCATGTCAGCTGTACAGTTTTAAAAAAGGCTTACAAATGTAATCCCCATTCCCCCTAAGTATATTCAAACATATGCATCATGTTGGAAACAAATGGATAAATACCTGATGGAGTAAAATACTCCTCTGTTGGAAGATAAAGATACATAAATGTTGTGACAATGAGTTTACCATAGAAAGTAACTCTTATACACAGTGGTTCCCCTAGTTAGGAGTTTGCCGTTTTAAGATAGTTCTCATTAGCATGTGATTGCCTCTGAACCAATCTGTGGTACAGGAATGTTAACTGCAGCTAACACAGCTGAATTACAGTATAATCATCCAACCCCCATGCAACTATTGAACAAGATATAAGGCCTCCGTGTAGAATCCATCCCCTTTCCCATATGTTAGGGTGGAAATTACAAGGGTAAAGATACAATGTCAGCACAGAGAGAATGTTTGTAGCAGCTATTTATTACATACAGATGTGTGTGCTACAAGCTGCAGCTGCTGTTGCTATAGGCAATAACCATAGTCAGAGAGGCTGCAGAATGTGGAGGACAACAACACGTATGAGTAATAGTATGACCCGTGGCAGCCTTGGTGTACAGCAAGACCCTGATTATGGGAACCCATCCCACAGGAAATAAAGGTATGTATTTAAGATAAGCCAAAGGTATCATTAACAGAGTAAAAGGCAACATGGTTGTTGTGTCCTAGAACAAGGTAGGGGGATATTTACCATTATAAAAGTCAAAGTCAAAGTAAACTTTATTGTCATTCAGAAATCACACAAGTGCAAAAACTGAACAAAATTCCGTGTCTCCGCACTCAATGTGCAGACAACATATAGACTGTTTTCACAGAAATTTGCACATATAACACCTAGCTTTTACATCACAAACATGCAGGTAGACAAGCGAATATTGCACATAATTAGAAACATATTTTAACACTTTTCAAACTAAGCACTTACTTGCATGAGACTTTAGTATTGCACAGGTACTTGGTTAAGACATTGCATTTATCCTTGCATAGAAAAAGACATTTGAGTATTGCACTGTGAACATTAGAGTACTGTACTAGGGACCTTAGAGTATTGCACTATGGTTAATTTACGAATTTGCATGTATTGCACTGAAAGAAGAGATATTTTACTGCATATTATGTCCACCATTTGGACAACCACCAAATCATGTGTTATTTTATTTATTTATTTATTTTTATTTATTTATTTAACATTTGTTGACCGGGAAAGTCCGACTAGGTTCCACAGATCCTGTTTTCAGCGGAGGCCCGGGGAGAAATGCTCCAGAAGCATGTCTTTAGAATGTGGGAGGAAACCGGAGTACCCGGAGGAAACCCACTGAGCCATAGGGAGAACATGCAAACTCCACACAGAAGGCACCCCAGCCAAGAATCGAACTGGAGAACCTCTTGCTGTGAGGTGACAGCGTTAACCGCTGCACCACTGCGCCGCCCATTATATGGTAGTCATGTGGAACGTGTGTGCTGACAACCCTTGCTTCTAGCATGACGTCCATATGTGTATGTTACTTGTGCAGCTGTGGTTGTCTGTAATACCAGTAGCAAATCGTGTGCTGTAGTCTGATATTACTGTGCCTCATTTGAATTACATACATCAAAATCCTCTGTGAATGTATAATAATGAATGACCCGACACTCTATACCCTTTCTAGTGTTGTAATAGGAATATGTTAACTGTGTTCCTATCTGTAGGCCTTTGCCGTCCATCATTAAAAAGCAAATATTCCATCTGTACTGCTTTGGGTGGAAAAATAGGTGATGAAACTGTCATACATACCAGAATTCATAATGGTGATGTACACATACAAGTACTTTAAATGCTAGACACCACTGGATTTGTATCCAGGACCAAAAAAGTACTGCTTTCAAAGCATTTAACAGACTGGGCTACTTAGTCACCGTAACTAATGTCTGAAGAAGACACTGTACCACAGTGACGAAAAGCGCTTTACAAAATAAGCTGTGGACTGGTTTGAAGTGTTGGTTCACTTGTTTTTGTGTATAATCAGTTCTAGTATCCTGTTTGTCGAAAATTACTTAGTCACTGTCAGAACAAGTATATTTTTAAATGTTCTAGATATAATTGCACACTTACATGCTGTTAGATACCTCATTTACATCTATTATTATGTGTTTGGCTTTATAGGGATGTATTTCTCCACCAGCTTCCCAGTTAAATACCTATTTTTCCATTAATCTTTTAGCATGTGTATTTTTAAATGTTGCAGATATAATAGCAAGGTTACCTACTGTTAGATAACTCACTTGCATCTATTATTATGCGTCTGGCTTTTTAGTGATGATCTCAAAACAATTGTTTGTTTTTACACCAGAGCCCAAGTTAAACTCCCATTTTTCCATTATTCTTTTAGCAAATTTGCGCAACACTGCTCGCTGACAGGAAAATGGCAAGTACTATGTTTTGCTTAAAACAGAGGTGTTGATCAAATGGCTGTTTTGCTTGGTGAGTTGATTCACTGTTTTTCATGTGCAAAGGTTCTGGGTTTGAAATAGGGCACAGGTGTAATTTTTGAAAGTGATTGCTATGTTTTCAACTACATATATCAATATAATGCCATTTAGTATAGCTAAGTAGTGCTGTGTATTGCCAGCATTGGGCAAAAAAATCTTTAAAAAAAAGAAATATGGGGAAATAGGACAGTGGTGAAATACAGTGAAGCGGGGGGGGGGGCATAGTGAAAGGCAGGTAGGTATGTGCAGGAAGGGTGTAGGAAAAAAACATAGCTATCCAGCTCTTCAACAGCAACAACTGTGCACTTTAGTAGTTTTTTTAGATGCATTTGGACTGTCACCCCCCCAGGAGAGGGGTGACGGCAACATAAGTAAGTTGTCAAGTCAATTGGACCAAACTAAGTGTGTTCAGTGGACACATGCACAAAATGGAGAGCTATGTATGGGACGATATATATATACATATATATATATATATATATATATATATATATATATATATATATATATATATATGTATATTTATATATTTATTTATTTATTTTTGTGGGACAGGTGCCCATTTTTTTAAAGTGAGAGTGGAGTGTTGGGGAAGGGACATAGCTATGTATGGAGGAGGTAAGTTGGGAAGGGGAAGAAGCTTTTACAGACAGACAAGACAGCAGACAGGGTTGGTGTGTGACACAAGATGGGGTAAACACCTTGGTTAGGGAGGGTGTTGTGGAATCCCAGTCCCATGGACATCAGACATAGTAGCAGTGTGACTCAAGTCCTCACCCATGGAACTGTCAGCACTACTCCTTCACTGCTCCTGTGGAGGCAGTGGTCAATGCCAGCTGCTACGGTGAGGCTTCCCCATCAGGATGGACAGCATGCTCTCCATCTGACATAGGCATGCACCAACAGTTTGGTGCCAGCAGCCCACACACCATATGAGGCAGTTCATAATGGGTGACATAAGCACCCTCCTCCAGTTTCACTCCCAGAGGAGGGACCGCCCCTAGCCTTTGGGGCAGAACTGCCCAGTGGAGCAAGTAGTGCAAGGGCAGCCGAGGGGGCACCACCAGATTGCTGCCCAGATGCACTGGGGCCCAGTGCCTCAGCTGGGGGAGCCAAGGTAGGTGGATCACCAGGAACCAGTCTACCTTGTCGTGCTGTGGTAAATTAAATATAAACATAAGGAAAAATAAACATAACAAAAACAATTTAAGTAATAACATAAGAGAAAGAAATAATGAGTAATGGAAAGAAATTGAAAATAATATAATGAGGAACACAGCAATAAATAATGTAAATGAAAGTTTTTAACAGCAAAGCAGTATTAAATTATACATAAGGCCAACATAGGAGATTACAGATAATAAGATAATATCAAATGATAACAATAAATATAATTAATACATAAAAGGTGGGAAGTGGTGGGATGATAGACAAAAAAATAACATTAGCAACTTCACAAATAATATAACTGCACAGACAACTACTACATACTTATAGACATGTGAGATTTCACTGTTGAGAACAGTAACTGCTTATCCTGCATATATGTTGTGCATGTACAAAGCTTTCAAACAGTTAGCATGGGACATTGTGGATAAAGCCATAGATAATGGTGGTACAAAGACATTGACAAGGAACATTTTTACATAGTGTGCTCATGCATTAGTAGCAAGGTGTGATAACAGCTTTTCCATTAAATCCCATTCCCAGTTGTTGATGTTTGTCTTTTGGCTTTTCCCGGTTAGGGGTCACCACAGCGGAACTCAGGTCTGCTAATGATTGGCAGTAGACTTTCACAAATGCTGAGGTGCCAGCTCGACATTAAACCTTCAACGAAGGCACGCCCATTTAGGCAAGTCTTTCGAACACCCACCCAACAGCGGGGAGGACGTGCAGACTCCACACAGAAGGCACTCCCTGCACTCCAGCCAAGAATCAAATGGGAGAACCTCTTGCTGTGAGGCAACAACGCTACCGCTGCACCACCGCATATGTATTGTCATAACAATGCAACTCAAAGGACCACATATATGGGGCAGGAGGTATTGCATTCTGCAAAAATTGTGACAGTTAAGACGTATGTTTGTGTACACTAACTGTAGTAGACAGCTGAATATTTCTCAGTTGGCTGCTGTGGGAGTAGAACCCACAGGCAGTGACTACAGGAAGACTGACCATTTTATTTTAAAAAATATTTCACACCACCTTCTCCTTTAGAACTTTTATTGATTCCTCTTGTATCAAATCATGATTTTACACACATGCATAGCTGTGCCTAGTGTCAGATTAGAACCCACAAGCAGTGACTGTAGGAAGACTGAGCACTGTCTTTGGAAAAAATAATTATCAAAGCATAATTTCCTTTTACATGTTATTGGTTAATGTTGCTTCCAATCTGGCATTTACACACATGGATAGCTGTCTTCTGTGAGCTTACCAATAAACTTTGCAGTGTGGAGGGTGTGATGTTCACTTCCTAAATTATATTATGCACTTAGTTCACTTAATAAAAATCTAATTGTAAAATATAACTATACAATATATTTTCCAAAATAATCAAATAGAAAAGGGTAGGTAGTCCACAGCTGAGTTAAAAATGGAATATCCTTTATTGAAACACACAAACAAGTGATCCTAGTTAAGTATGATGAAAATCATCAAAAACATTCCTTATATATAATCAGGTTGTTTGGAGCAAGGGAGTAGTTATAGAGGGTGGTTCTGTTAAGAGAAATGAAAGCATTAAATTATTCCTTTAGCCAAGTCACCCTTGGCCTTTAACACCAGAGACTGTGCTACTAAATCTGAATCTAGAAATATGGAGACAATTTACAATCTCATGTGCATAGGCTAACCAACTAATCATAACTTAATTAAGAAACCAAACTAACTAAAAATGATTGACTAACTGAAAAAAACATCTACCAATACACATCTACCACCCTAGCAATACACATCTACCACCCTCCACACTGTGTAGTTTCTTCTTGGCTTGTTTTGGACCCGGTATAGTTTGCATACTGGGTTATTCTGAGACTTCGAGGGATACCACAGATTTCTCTTTTAACTTCTGTGAACTTACAAGTATACCCTGTTCATTTACTGAGTGCAATTTACATGAGCACAACACAAGTTTGACCCTTAATCTGGGTATTACACTGCCTTTAATTCTGAGATATGTTTGCACATTATTTACTACTTCCCCTTTATCAGGTGACTGGTGTCAGATTAGAACACGCAAAAGCAGTGACTACAGGAATACTGAACACTTTATTTGAAATAAAGTAATTATCAAAGCACCATCTCCTTTTAACCTTTATTGATTAATGTTGCATGAAATCTGGCATTTTTTTTTCAAATATAATTTTTATTAGTTTTGCAAGATTTATAACAGAAAAAAAAACAGAAACATATCAAGACACAACATAATACATTATATACAATTATCATTCTTGGTATACAAACGGATTGCAACCATGTAACAAGCAGACATATTCCATCATAGCAAGGCAATAAAAAAGAAAAGAAAAGAAAAGAAAAATAAAAGGTGATAAAGGAAATACTTCTATCCTAACACCCAGGGTAGCTGTATCAAAAACATGAACCTTAGGGACAGAAACTAGTGAAGAGACCCCCCTTATAAGAAACTAATGTGATACAAGAGAAGATATAATTTGTCCATATTTAACAGAAGAATTCACGATGGTTAGAGGAAATAATGCAAGTTTGATTGAGTAGAATAAAGAAGCAAAAGGGGGTATATTGTGAGAGAACACTATTCACAATATTTACAACTATTTACAACGTGGATGCCTTAACACATGTGTAAGCTGTGAGTAAGCTGCCTGTCGGGAGCTAGAATCCGCCACATAACACAAGCACTCAGGTCACTCCACAGCAAGTACAAATATGACTCAGTCATTGTACATGCCGGTGTGAACGACCTGAGACGTACCTCCCTGGACTACATGAAAAGAGACATAGAGGAGCTCTCTGATTATGTAGCCCAGGCCGGTATGCCCCTGACCCTGAGCAGCATCTTACCCTCACCAAAAATGATGCCACAGTACAAAGACAAAATGATCAGTTTTAACAATTGGCTTAATTACTGGTGTCATTCTAAGGGGATCCAATGTCTGTCTGCTTGGGATGACATGCTCGACAAGCCACGCTGCTTCGCAAGGGATGGCTTGCACCTGTCACCCCTGGCTTCCGGATATTGGCCAAGGCTCTTGCCACCCCCAATCAATTTAAAATTGTTTTTTGATCAACAAGACAACACTCAAAGATCTACTGAATTTCGCTTCCTACCATCCAATTTTAATCCACCGATGGATATACATGTAAATGTATTTCAACAAGCCATCATCAAAGATTTGCACCATCTTTTGGGTTCAGGAAACATCTTGAGAGAGAACCTTAGCATGGATGAACAACAGGCACTACTTGATCTCAAATCCAATACCGATATTGTTATTCTTCCAGCAGATAAGGGTGGGGCTATAGTCATTATGGATTCCAGTTATTACTGGGCTGAAGATAAAAGACAGTTGTCCAACAATCAGCATTATTTCCACATGCCTGTAGACCCAACCCCAAATTTAAAAAAAGCTATAGACGCCTTTCTTGATTCTGCAGTAGAGGAGGGGATCATTAGTGCTAAAACTAGAATTCAACTAACAGTACGTGACCCCCGTAAACAATATCTATATCTCTTACCTAAAATCCACAAATCTCTTTTGGAACCTCCCGGTAGACCTATAGTCTCGGGAATTGGTTCACTCACTGAACCCTTGTCCGCCTATCTAACGGAGTATTTGAAGCCCCTACTGGCATACATCAGGGCCAGAATTAAAGATACAACTGAATTTCTTCAAATAGTTTCGGAATCCCAAATGGAATCTCATTGGCTTATGTGTACTCTGGATGTGAAGTCTTTATATACCTGCATTCCCCATTGGGCCGGATTGATGGCATTGGAATTTTGGCTGAATAGAACTAACGTTTATCCTCCTGGTTTTAACACTCTTTTAGTCTGTATGGCTGAACATATACTTACCAGGAATGTTTTTTATTTCCAAGACCAATGCTACTGGCAAATTCAGGGTACAGCTATGGGGGCTTCTTTTGCCCCTATTTATGCGGATTTATTTATGGGGTATATAGAGGAACAGATTATCTATGATGGCATGCACAATTTATACTTGCCTGAGATTGATATTTGGCGGAGCTATTTGGATGACTGTTGGTTAGTCTGGAGAGGGGGATCAGAATATCTTTCAGAATTTGTGGAGTATCTCAATTGTAATAAGTGGGGTGTTGAATTTACTGTTAACCATCATGCACAAGAAATGGATTTTCTAGATGTTCATTTGGAGTGAAAACCCGACCATACACTCAGAACAACAGTTTATAGGAAGTATTCACAATATAACAGTTTGCTACATGCTTCCAGTTTACATCCCAGACATACAATCAATAATATTCCCAAATCACAATTTCTGAGAATTAGAAGAATTTGCTCTTCTGAACAAGATCTAACCATATGTCAACAAGATTTGACTGATAGATTTCTAGAGAGAGGGTACCAGCATGATAATGTCCATAATGCCTCTACATGGGCATCTAATCAATCTAGAGAAAGTTTATTATCATATAAATCAAAACATTCTCGGGATAAACAGGATATTATCAGGCTAGTTACCACTTTTGGGAGGAATACTTCTCAATTCACAGATATCATCAATAAAAACTGGAATATACTCAAAAGCAATATAAGAATAGATGACTGGTTGGGGGATAGATGCAAATTTTCATATAGAAAAGGCAAAACTCTTCGATCACATTTTTCTTATTATAAAAGGGTTACGTCTCAATCCAGCCTTTATCATCAGACCACTCTTTCTGGAGATAGACTGGTGGGGTGTTATCCATGTGGACATTGCTCATTTTGTAAATACATCTTCAAAACCAAGAACTTTACCAGCAAGAATACAGGCAAATTATATGATATCAAGTGCTTTGCCAATTGTGGAAGTGAATGGGTCATTTATTTAGTAACTTGTACATGCCAAGCATTTTATATTGGTCAGACCTCAAGACAATTCAGATGTCGTATGTCTGAACATTTGGGGGACATTCGGAATGGTAGAATGACCAATGCACTGTACAAACATTCACTCACTCATTCAACAGCTAAATTCACTTTCACTATTATTGATAGAGTTTTTGGAAATAAAGATTTCAGAACAGGATGGCACAATTTACTTAACACTAAAGAAAATAAATGGATAGTGAAACTAGGGGGTCTTTTTTCCCCAGGTCTTAATGACAAGTTATAAAACTTTTATCAAGTTTTGATATAATGTCCAGTTATTATTTTATGATTCATATATATTTTTTTGAATACATTCAATTTTTGTTGTTAATTTTTATATTCTCATACATACAACATTTTTATACATATGTACATATGTATTTCATTTGCAAAACTTTTCTTCTGGGTTCAACAGGAAATGATGTCATTATTTGCTTTATTGGCTTTAATATTTAAATGCAGTCTGTCAACCACACTTCATGTATTGCCACTGAGGAAAGCTATAAGCTGAAACAGGTCTGGTTCTAATAAATATTTTTGTTTCTATTTTTGCTTCATTCTGCTTCATTCCCTGGTGCTGGCCTTTTTGTGTGTTATACTCAAGTTACTGTGGTTCGTGCACCTGCCGTACTTGCTAGCATATGTCGTTTTGGAGTCTTGCCACCCCCATAGTGCCTTTTTTAGGCAAGGCTCAAATGACAAACCTACCTCCCTAGAAAACACAAGTGGAAAAAAACTAAGGGTAATGCTGCTCAATGCCAGAAGACTAAACCTCAAGATGCATGCCCTCGAAGCCCTCCTCAGTATGGAGAACATCGATGTCTGTGCAGTGACTGAAACCTGGTTCAAGGCTCCTGAGAGCACCCCAGCACTATCAGGTTTTACCTCATATCATGCTTTCCGGCCCCAAAACTTGGACCGAACCACAAAAGGAGGGGGAGTATCCATATTCATCAAAGATACCCACACCTCCAGGTTAGTGGCAACGCACGAAGCATCGGAGACCATCCAGGTGCCACTAACCATAGGCAAAACTGCCTTACAGTTTGTAGCATGCTACAGACCACCCTCTCAAACTCAGGAACCCCACACAGCCTTCCTGAAGACACTGGAGAGTATGAATGTCTCTCCAAATACCATCATATTGGGAGACTTCAACTACCCAAACATAGACTGGGAACATTACTCAAGCCCAAACACCCTAGCCCAAAGGTTCCTAGAATTCATAAACTCAAATGCGATGGAACAACTAGTCACCATTCCCACAAGAGGAGACAATATACTAGACCTGATCATCACAAACATGGGGACAAAATGCTCCACACCGGAAGTATATCCCTCATTGGTAAGATCAGACCATAAATTAATCTCACTGGAAATCCACATCCCGCCCCCACCCCCTGCACAAAAGACCACAGTGAAGAACTTCTCAAAAGCCAACTTCACACTTCTTAAGACTGAAGTGGTATCCTTCAAGGTCCCTGGGCCAGTGGAAACTACAACCCACACTGCTGAATCCTTTACAAATGCCTTCTACGGACACCTTCAAGAATGCATGGATCATGCAATTCCAAATAAAACCAAGACCCATTCCCCCAAAGGCAGGCGCCCGGTCTGGTGGACCCCAGCCATAAACAAACTTTACAACAGAAGGAGGAAGCTACTACATGACAGAGCAAAATCCCTAAAAGGGAAGGCATCTCTGATCAGTACTAGCAAAAAACTACGATCACTCATAAAATCATCCAAGGCCAACTTTGAGAGAAAAATCGCAAAAGACACAAAAGACAATCACAAGGCCTTCTTTAGCTATGTTAGAAACCTGGGTGGAAACTCCCAGATATGCTCAGAGTTAGTCCAAAATGACACAAAATACACTGAACCCATTGACGTTGCCAACATTCTGGCAGACAGGTTCAGTGCAAATTTCTCCTCCCCCTTCCCCCCAAATGGAGAAATAACTATCCCAGCAGAGTGTAGCCTCCCTAACATCTCAGATGCCCAGGTGAGAGCCGCCCTCTCTAAAGCTAAAAGCACAGCATCAATGGGACCGGATGGTGTCCCGGGCTGTGTGCTACATGAACTCCAAGAGGAACTAAACCCACACATAAGGCTGCTGTTTAATCTTAGCCTTACTACAGGATACGTACCCAAAGAGTGGCGTACGGCAACAGTGGTCCCACTTCACAAAGGCTGTGCTTCTACGGACCCTGGAAATTACCGCCCCATAAGCTTGATGAGCCTGGTCTGCAAAGCTATGGAGAGGATCATTATGGAACTCATAAACAAAGACATTGGGGACCTACAGACATTGGATCCTACCCAATTTGGCTTTGTCAAGGGCAGATCCTGCCTTTTGAACTTGGTTGACTTTTTTGAAACAGTCACTAAGGCCATTGATGAGGGTAAGGCAGTTCACACAGCCTACCTTGACCTTGCAAAAGCCTTTGACACAATACCCCACTCAGGCATCATAGACAAACTCACCAGCTTAAATGTAAACCCATATGTCATGAGATGGGTTGCAAACTGGCTCAAGGACAAAACCCACAGGGTCAGAGTTGCTGGAGCTATGTCAGACTCCAAGCCAGTCACAAGCGGTGTCCCACAGGGCTCAGTCCTGGGACCCCTCTTGTTCGGCATTTATTTTTCCGAGGTACAGGCAAACATAGGAGGATTGTGGCTGACAAAGTTCGCAGATGACTGCAAACTGGGCGCCATAATTAATACTCCAGCGGACACAAACATCCTTCAGAGAGGCCTCATAGAAATGGAAAATTGGTGCCAGAGCCATGGCCTTAAGCTGAACGCCAAAAAATGTATAGTCATACCCTTTGGGAAAAACAAGGTACCCACAAATTACCACATAGGTGGTAATCCATTAAATCTGGAAGAGGTAATCAGGGACCTAGGGACCCAGGTTGACAGTAACCTCTCATTTGACACTCACATTGCCAAAGTGGTTAGGAAGACCTTCTATATTGCCCACCTTATCATGAAGGGTTTCACATCTAGATCAAGAGAGGTCATTGTGCCCCTGTACTCTTCTCTTATCAGGCCAATGATTGAGTACACTGCCCCATTTGGGATGTATCTTACCCGACACCTGCAGCAGTTGGAAAGACCCCAAAAGTTCCTCACCAAGAGGATAAAGGGTCTTAAACATATGTCATATGCTGCCCGACTGAAAAAACTCCAGCTCTATTCAGTCGCATACTGCCTACTCAGAGGTGACCTGTGCCTGACGTACAAGGCCATGTCCAATCCGGAATTAATGGACATGCTCCATCTCAGAAAATCCAAATCCATCAGAGCCACGAGAGCAAGAGACTTAAACCTCAACACAGAAATAAATAGGACGTGCTGGAGGGACAGATTCATAACCCAGAGGCTCCCTACACTCTGGAACAGAATCCCAATCCATGTTAGGCAGAGCCCCTCACTAACTCTATTCAAGAGAAATCTTGACGAGTGGATGGGAGATCGTAGGTTTACCCCGGGGGTCATCTCTGTGTCACTACTAGACAGAGGCACAGCAAACTAAACCCTAAATGGGAGTAGTATTCTCATCCTAAGGGGTGGTGAAAGCCACACACACTCTCTGGCTAGGCTTATAAATGCCCTAGGGCAGATAGCCTAGTACGAACCTATGATCCTATGAACCTATAAAGGGACATCATACTAGTGTGACCGACAACAGATTATCATCGGCATTAATTGGTTATTGGACTGAAAAGTACAAACACAAAGGTCTTCACAGATTCTATTAATAGTACTGATTGTTGTATGACAATTATTTTGATTGAATTAAGTCAAAGAGAGTGCACCAGTATTTCTGGAAACAGTCTTTTTTTCTTTTTACTGTTAGAACAACATTTAAGTGCAGATATATACTTAATTGCCATAGTTTTAAAATTCTCCCAAGAGATTACTGAGGGGATTTACCCAGTTATTAGCTATAAAGTATTTGAGAAAAGCACACACAGTTATTAAAATGTGTCTTCAAAGTCCTGTTATAGGTTAGGAATAATATTCACGAGTGTGGTTTGCCAGGAAAAGGTGGTCTTGTCGTATCCCATTTTTCCAGTTGAGCTCTAAGAGAGCACCATAATTTATATATATTTTTGCAACTCTAAAAGATGTGGAGTAAATCTGCATGCTGGAGGGAACAAAAAGGATACGTTAGGCTTTTGTTGTACCCAAATTTTAATAGAACCACAGGAGTATAGTAGGAGTTATTATTGATCATAAGTTGTGTATAAAGCAAATTCTTGAATGGAGTATTCTGAATAGCTTCATATTTAGACTCAGTAGAAATTTCACCTTTAATGTTATCCCAGTAATAGGAGTATAAGAGCGATTGTTGATATTTGATGTTTTTCAAGAGTTTTGAAGGCATGAGATATCATTTTGTTCCTAAGAGAAAGGGTTTTGATAACTGATTGTGCTAGGGTTACATCTTGTTCACTCACTTTGGTGTTTGTGAATTTTTATTTTATTAATAAATTAAGTTGTCTTAACATGGGGTTATATCTACTTGGGGCCCCAAAAATTTCTTTAACAGCAGCAAAGTTCTTGGAATGGTAAAAATGCCATACTGTGGCATTTTTAATTAAAGGAAGGCTAGATAGGTCTATCATTTTATTATTAGTTTTTATATTTGGGTTTAGGTAAATTGGTTGTTGAACAAGAAGACTATCCTGTAGATTAATAGAACGTAACGATGCTTGAAAGATATTAATTTTATTTTTTAATGTAGGTAGAATTTTGGATTTGTATTCACTGTCAAACATTAAATATGGGATAGAGTGAGGGATTAATTTTAGTGATTGTATATACTTGCACCAGATTTTGACCCAGATTGGGGTCCATGTATCAACCAATGGTTCATAGTTCACAATTTGGATTAAACGTTTTGCATTTATTAGATTATAGTAAAGACTAAAATCGGGGAGGCTTAATCCACCTTTTTCATTTGGAAGTATTATTTTTTTATAAGAGATTCTGGTTGATTTAGAGAACCAGAGGAATTCTGAGATGGTGGTTTCCATTTTATTGAAAATATTTTGGGGTATATTTATGTTTGTTGTTCGTGTTTGTTTGTTTGTGGAGTTTAGATGAAATAATATATGAAATCTGGCATTTGCACACATGGCTAGAGTGCAACTTACAGCATATTTCAGGCAATGAGCAGACCAGAACAGTGACTCTTAATCTGGGTAGACCACAACATTAACTGATGGTTGAAGCTATGCTAAACAGTACTGCATGCTTACTTGCTCTAATTTGCTTTACCATTTCAGATAGGCAGTGACACATTAATAAAAATGTAAGATGTCCCAGGTATGTCATACCTGACTGTTAAGACAGCAACATCTGTATTAACTTTATTGTATTATTAACTTATGAATTAAGTTATTACTTTGATGATTTTCCTACTTACCACACACTTGCCTCATCCTGGCCAAATGTCTTGTACGGGACTGGACATTGCAAGCTCTCTCTTCTGCAGCTGTGGTAAGATAAGCACACCATTATGCATACCAGTTCTGTACACATTCAGCTTGTATATTTATAAATTACTGGAAAACATGCTTACATATCTGTGGGGTGTGCCCAGCCCTAGCCTCTTGGACCCAGGTGTCCAATGTTCCCTTCTTCCTATGTCTCAGGTCATTGTAGTGGTGATAATACTACTCACCAGTGCGGAGAATACCAGTAACACTAGTTAGGTCCCTGGCCAAAATGTACCAGGCCTCAGACTTATACTCTGAGACCTGGTTCACCTTGCAACATCCAGGTTTCATGGGGTGTTGTGAGTCGGGCCTCTACAGCCTTGAAAGGGCATTATTACACATTAACACACACCATGGATGCCATTATTGCACTTAGAGAATAGATTCTCTGTAAAATTGTTGTGTTTTACTTACTTATTTATATTTCTTTTATTACTATATTACAGACCTCTCAACCAATTGGGGACAAATTTCAACAGAATCAGGGACAAGTCAAGAAAAAAATCAGGGACAATCAGGGACACTTTTAAAATATTAGTGCTATTAACTTGAAACACTGACAGAATCAGAGCATATGAATTAATACACATTTTCTGAAGTAAAAGAAGTTTATAACTCTTAATTATTGTCATTATTCATTAAGTGTAATTTACCACCTTTCTTCCAAAAGTCATTAGTTTTAGGAGGGATTAAGAGGGATGGAGTTAAAATTTGAGTCAAAATCAGGGACGTCCCTGAAAATCAGGGACAGTTGAGAGTTTTGCTATATTATTTTGTTTTATATATTTTGGATGTAAAATAATTCCTCTGCCTAATGTTTATAAGTTGCTGTAGTATATGTAAATAGTGTTAAAGAAAATATTTTTACCTACAAAATATATCATTTTAAAAATATCTAGATATTTGTTTTATTTTTTTGGTCCTTTACTGCTAAAATGGTTTCTTTCAGTCATTTGGGGTTTGAAGTCACTAAATAATGACATACATTTGACTTTGAGACTTTATATCCTTCAGCAAACTCATGTTAACACAGGTTATTGTATGTAATTTACTTTTTATTAATTTATTTATTTTATTTAAAATCTGTTCCTCTCTTGGAGCCTTTGTTCCCCATTTATTTCATGTTTATCCACATTTCCTGAGCTAAAAGGTAAACAGGAGTGCAAACCTCTTTTCTGCTGCCAGTGATCCACCAATCCCTCTGCCACACAAATACCACCACCCCCCTGACTGACACACCCTTGCCTTTCAGAAAATGCATGCTAGCACAAGTCGTATTATTGCAGCCAACTCTTTTTTTTTTTTTTTAAACAGGAGTACACTTCTGTTTTGAGCCTTTGCTCACCCTTAATTTTAGGTTTTATTCGTTTAACTAGTGTAAGAAAAGAGAGGTATGTAAACCTCTTGAATGTTGCTGCTGCTGCCCATGTTGGATCGATCTCACTCTTCTCACTCTCACGCACACACACCTTGCTTTCATGCACACATCACACACACAGACACATAAACACACGTGCAGAAACAGAAACATACACATACACACACACTTTCTTTCTTTTATATTTATATTTTACACTCGCTAAACAGCCAAAGCACTGCTTAGCGAGTGTAAAATAATGTTTCAAGCATTTCACATTCACTTACATGTACACATACATTAACACACGCATAGATATAAAGGCATATGCACACTTTTGTTTTTCTTTTTATTTAAATGCATTTTGCACTAGCTAAACAGCAGAAGTGCTTCTTAGCGAGGGTAAAATAATGGTGGACATTCCATTTTCACAGTCCAAGCTCCATGGCAGCTTGATATGCTGCCATGAAGTGCCAGACTCATTTTTCAGTGGCATTACTTGTACGTTAACACCTTGCCGGAGAACGATCATTCTCCAATCAGGGTACTGATGTACAGTTCACCCATTCTCTAAGTCATGTTATTCACCATAGCACAAGTGCTCCCACCAAAGTAGGTTAACTGCAAATTATGTTTAAGTACAACAACAGAAAAGCAATATTCTTCACAAAAAAAAAATATTTTATGTCTTTATCAACTCTGCCCTAAAACTACTTAATTGCATAAAGTATATTATGTGGAAGACTATATAAAGACAATAAAAATCCTCACTGAGTTTAAATATATGGAATTGAGATCTATAAAGAAAGAGAGACAACATTTTTGTAAAGAAAGAAATGGCATTTATGAGATATAGGAATAACTAATGTTGTACAGCAACATGTTGGCACACAGTGAGTTATTAAAAATATGTTGATATACTGGTATTATAATGGAAGTTTAATATATATTTAATAGAAAAGAAAATATGAACAAGGCGAACCCCTAGTCTCTTTGTAAACAGTTGTGGGTGTCTTTTTTGTTTTATTTTTCTCTTTTTAAGGAAGTATATGGATTTACTGAACAAATGGGGGAACTGATAAACCATTAGTGAGCTTCTTGACAATCTAGAGAGAACTGAAAAGATAGGTTTATTTAGTTATTAGTTTTGTATAAGTTAAGAAGTCTTTGATGATTGCACCAGCATTCTCTGCAAAAAGATTAAGTACACTATGCATGGGGATTGCACAGTTTATATAAGTTTGTATTAATATGTTTATTTCTCTTGCAGTAAAAAATAATCATTGTTAAAAATAAAAAAGGACACCTCTAACATGTTATGACTCTCATATCTCAGTCCAGCAGTCTAACCATTATACAGATCAATATTGTTGCCCAGCCTCTTATATGCCACTGTCCTCTTTGCATATTTAAGCTCCATTCTGCCCAGAAAAATGCACAAGGCTTGGAACACAGCTACTGTTTCACAACAGGTTACATATCAGTTACTCATTGCTGACTTGATTTCAGCCTGCATCTTACTACAGACCATGTTAAAGAATCCTATGTATCAGTCTAAAATATTGCATTAAACTAAACTTGCTACATAACTGCTGTTTTCACAATGAGTTACACATCGGATACTCATTACCTTCCTTAAAAATACACTGACTTGATTTCCACCAGCATCATATTAGATAGTTTATTATATTACAGATTTTTGTGTCAGCATAAAATATTGTTTATAATGTGAGCTGTAATGCAGCTTACATTTGACTAACCAGTATCTGATCCAAGCCACTGAATCTCATAACCCACACAATGATTCAGCCCTTGGAGTCTATATCTACGTAGTATGGAACAACCTTCCCTCGGCTTTCATCAGGTTATACTGCCCTTTCAAAAATGCATTAAAATACTTTCACAGCATGTGGCTCGGGTTCAGGCACCTAGGCAGTGAGACATTTCCCTGCGGTACATTTGGCTGGGGACACATGGCTGAAGTGACATTCAGCTGCAGAGAAATATGGCTGTTTGCAAATTCCCTGTGGACAAAGAGAAGCACACACTGCCATGCTCACAGCTTTAATAACCAAATTCATGGTGACAGAAGAAGTAATGAGTGTTGTGCTCAGTGTACAGTACATACTTATATAACTACAACATGTAGAAGTGTGCTACAGCATGGAGGAAATCCAGCAGGCTACTGTAGGCACATTTATGCTCCAGTATGCGTTTTAGGTAATGTTCCCTAGACACTGTGAAGGGGGTAGTGGTCCATACACACAGAGATTCTAAAGGCACTGTTCATTGTGCACTGCATTTTTACTGCCACTGATATGCCCTCTGGCCAGCCTGCTGCTGATGCCTGCCATACTGCCTGCTGTCTCATGCTCCCTTGGGGACCATGGACATTGTTTTCCCCCTGTGCATTTGGTTATTAAAAGTTGTGGACATGGTAACACATTCTTCTCTTTGCCCACAGGGAATTTGCAAACAGCCATATTTCTCTGCAACTGACTGTCACTTCAGCCATGTGTCCCCAGCCAAATGTACCGCAGGGAAATGTCTCACTGCCTAGGTGCCTGAACCCTTTAAATTTAGCTGACATTTTACTAGCTTTCTGTTGGTATATTTTTTACTATGATTAGCTGTTTTACCATAGTTCTGTAAGTTTGCTGTAAAGAATGCTAGAGAAAACATGCAGTGAACTCAAAACGATTTTGACTTATGATTAGTCATCATTCTCTGCAGAATTATAGACATCAACTGCAGATACTGTTGGTTTGTTACGTTAGACAAATTTCCTCTACACATGCCAGAAGTTTTGAAAAGAGAACTGCAGTGTTGATGCGTTTTAGTTTTAACTTAAAAAAATGGATTTTTTAGTTATAGCCTAGATTTACTGTCATGCTCGGCACACATATGTGTACCAAATGGCAACAACTTTTCAAAACACAGCCCTGATTTTATAAATACTGGAATATCATGATTTCTAATCTTTAATTTATGTGTAACAGCATACACATTAGAACATATCGTATTTCCTTGGTCATGGACTTTGCAACCAGAGAGATTAACCAGTCTCCAAAGTTATTGTCAAACATATCCTTGGGATTCCATAATTACGACAGCTGTTATTCAGTAACCAGAGCATTAGAAGCAGCTGTATGGATGCTTTCTGGGAAAAACAAGTTCATCCCAAACTACTGCTGTCAGTCTTATCCATTGTTTTCTGCCATGGTAGGTGATGGAATGCCTGCTAGTGCTCTTGCAATTTCCAGAATCCTAGGTCTCTACAAAGTCCCTCAGGTAAGACTTCCAAGCTGATTAAACTTAATAAGCATGCATTTATGAGAATTTACAACAGGTTTCTTCCATTTCCATAAACAAATTTCTTTACACCAGGATTAGTACATTTGTAGTACATGGCCTGCTACAATTACTCTCTGAAACTGGGGAAAACTTATTTAGCACTTTTCTGATGTAAGAAAGATGCTTAACAAAGTTTGTTGAGGAACTTTGAGTGTTTATGCTCTAATTTTACACTACAATATAAACAACAGCCATCACACATTACAGTGGTGAGAAAGTGAAATAGCTTCAAAAGCTTATGTCACATTTTTTATTACAGTACAAAGTATCTATTGTAACCTTTAAGACTTGTACAGGATGAGAGCTGCAGTTTGTTTTTGGCTGTTGTCTGTGAAGTAATGGTTTGTTATAGATTTTAAAACTGTAAAACATTTTGTACTCTTATAGGTTCTTTTTTTCATTTTTTTCTCTATATCTCTTAGAATATCGGTGAAGTCAGTGCTGAGTGCACTATAAAAAACTCTTTGACAGTACTGTGTGTAAAAGCCTTCAAACATTCAGAGCTCCTCCATTTTTCTTTTCTGGTTTCTTTCTCTGAAACTGGTAATTCAGTTGACTTTATATAAAGCTCCATGTACTAAAAGGACTTTTGTTCAGGTTTCTGTCATCATATCCATGTACTTATATGTTCTTTAAAAATAGACACTGGTAGTCCAAAATAATGAAGGAAAGTTAAATTTAATGTTAAGCACTTTTCATTTACATAAAATAGTAAACTTCATCAAGTTTACTATTTTATGTAAATGAAAAGTGCTCAACATTAAATTTAACTTTCCTTTATTATTTTGGAGTTGGACTACCAGTGTCTATTTTTAAGGGCCGCGGTGGTGCAGCGGTTAGCGTTGTCGCCTCACGGCAAGAGGTTCTCCCATTCGATTCTTGGCTGGAGCACCTTCTGTGTGGAGTCTGCATGTTCTTCCCGTGGTCGAGTGACGTTAAAAACATGCAAATAGGACCGAGCGTGAATGGGTGTGCCTTCTTTGAAGGTTGGGCATTGGGCTGGTAACTCAGCACCATAAAAATCCACTGCCAATCATTAGCAGACAGGAGTTCTGCTGTGGCGACCCCTAACCGGGAAAAGCTGAAAAGACTAAAGACTACCAGTGTCTATTTTTACAGTTTGTCTGATATACATTTTCGTTATTAGTAGTTTATTGACTTGTATGTTCTTGAAATAAAAGACAAGATTCACTTATCATCTTTTGCTTTTATACCACTCTCAAGGTGAAATTTTTGGCAAGTGCCCTTATAGAGTGTGGACAAATACATCATTTATGGACTGAAGAACAACATGCAGGGTTCCTTGTTGTTGTTGATGTAGATGTAGATCAGCAGGTAAGAAGTATGTGTCAAATTTATCAACATTAATACTGATCATGAGCATACCTCTCAACCTCTTAGAGCAAAAAATCTGGACAAAGCCACAAATAATGTGGACAAAGGCCCACAAACAGGGACACTATTTAAATATTGCTTTTACAAACAGAGAAGGTTGATAGACTAACAGGTTTTGCATTAGCATAATATTTTGAAGAGTATGAAGTCTGAAACCCAAATGCCTGTCATTATTTTCTGACTTCAGTCCACATCGATTTGCCAGTGATTTGCCAGAAAACCGCAATTGTAAGAAAAACAGGCCAATAATGAGGGAAAATCTGGGCATTCTGCAAAAATCTGGACAGTTGATAGGTAGGATTCATGAGCAATTTTCAGATATTCTTTTAATGGCATATTTATTTATTTATTATTAATAAACACCTTTATTATGCTGATTCATGGACCAGTAGCACTTGTCAGGGCTTGAACACTGGAACTGTTAGGAAGAGGACTTAACCCTGATCCACTATGTTGTCACTGAATGCATAGTGCAGCTCTTAGGTGCTGGCAAAGGAAAGTAGAGATATGGCTATGAAAAAAAAATGGTAAGATGGTATCGTCTCAAAGGTGGGTTAAACAATATTGTGACTTAATAAAGATGTGCCATAATCCGGCTTAAACCCGCCAGTGATACAATTCACAACTCTATTTTCAAGTAGTGACTACATGATATTATGACTAGTAAGAACTACAGATATGAGGTTTATTTTTTAAACATTTATAAGATCAATAGTCTGAAAATTTAATATTTAAATGTATGAACATATAATGAATATTTTTTTCTAATTTATTAAATGTTTTGTCATTTCTGCCTGAAGATGGCCTTTTTGGTTCATTTTTCCCAAAAGAGTTATACTCGAGTGCTAAGAGAAGCAGTTTTGATGTTTATTTCATGAGTCAAATTGCATAATCTACAATTTTAAAACATATATCCCTGACTCATTCCATAAGGTTCATCGGTTCATAGGTCATTATTGGACTGATGACTACTAGGGTCCTTACAAGCCTAGCCATGCATCCTAATCCACTTGGGTCGCTGAGTATCATGGGAGTCTACACAGGAGGCCTGTTAGTAGGGAGGGAACTAAGGATTTGTAGGCGGGGTGTTAGTTATGATAAAATTTTCTTATTGATAGCTCTATCCATAAGGGACATGAGGCCATATTGGAGGTAGATGAAGCCTTCTAAGCCTGTAGTCAGGCAGTTGGCTTAGAGGATTAAGGAACTATTAATGAGCTGTTTCCCATAGTCTAGTGGTACAAGGTTTGATTCCCTCAGACTCCATTGTCTCACTGTATGACTATGAGCAAGTCACTTAACCAGATACCACTCCCGGGCGGAGTTTGAAAAGGTCCATGGAGATCAGTGCTTTACCCCAGAAGACAAATACAAATAAAATAAATAAATAAGCCAGGAAAAGATCCCCTCTCAGCAGCCTGAAGGAGACTAAGCACAGTACAGTGACGGAACATTTATGTGATCAGTGTAGGACAAGGTGTTCATGCCCTGAATTCTGCTGGTGAGACACCTTTGTGGGTGTTCCAACTTTACAAGTGTCAAGTTAAATATATGCCAAAGGGGACATTGTTTTCAATGAGAGGTCTGATAAGTGCCAAATAGAGTTGTACTATAACTTCCTTGGACCTGGATGCTATCCCCTTACCTATAAGTTAAGCAACGTAGAACAATTTTGTTATTATCTTAGCTGCGTGTTGACCAAAGGCCAGATTACTGTCTACATGTATTCTCAGACCTCTTACTACTGGGTCGACTCTTAGAGATAGTTTATCAATGGAGTAATTTTCTTGGGCTGACATTTTCACAAAGGAAATTACAATCCATTTTTAGTACTGAGTTCTAGGCTATGGCTTCGGCATCAGTCATTTGTCTGTGTTAAGCTCTTTTGCAAGATGTTAGTGTCTTGGGGGGGGGTCTACAATAGCTTCTAATTTACAGTCATCTGTACACTTGATAAGCCAGAGGTCTTGACTTCTGAGAAGTAGATGATGATGTCAAACAGGAGAAGACCCAGCACAGAGCTCTGGGGTACTCCACTGGTGATTGGTTTCTTGGTGGACGTGGTCTCACTGATCCTGACATCTTTTGTCCTGATAGAGAGCCAGCCAGCAATCCAATGACTTATGTAGGAATTAATGCCTAACTCAGACAGCTTGTCACTGATGCCTGTGTGGGGTATTGTATCAAATGCCTTGGCTAGATCAAGGTTAGCAGTGTGCACAGTTTTATGCTCATTCATTGCCTTGGTACCTTCTCAAATACACTAACCTGGTTTAGTAGACATGACCTTCCCTTAACAAAGTCAAACTGGGATAAGTCCAATGTCTGCAGGTCTCCAATGCCCTTGTTAATCATTTCCATGACAATTCATTCCATGGCTTTGCATATTAGGCTTGTTAGACTGATGGGACTGTCATTCCCTGGGTTGGTTGATGGTCCACACTTGTGGAGGCAAATGTCTGTTATGGTCCTCCATTCATTTGGAATGTAGCCTGCTTCAAGGCTGTAGTTGAAGAGTTCCTCAAGTGGTCCTGATAGGTTGTGTTTTAGATTGTTCATGAGGTGACCAGGGATGTTGTCAGGACCTGAGGCAGTAGTGTTCTTGACTTTAGGGAGTGCCACCAGCACCTGGTCCCTGCTATTAGCTGGGGACGTATGTTGGGGGTATTTCACCTGATGGAGCTGGGAGGTGGGGGAGTAAAGTTTGAGCTAAATTTATCAACTAGTAGATTTGCTATGTTAGTACCATTCACCACCAGTTCAACAAACTGCTGTTTGCTGCCTTTATGGTTCCTTATGTAGTTAGAGAAGGCCTTGTGATTGTCCTTAGCCTTCAAGGCTATCCTGACCTTATAGTTCACCATGTTGGACAGAGATCTCTTAGTTTCTTGTTTAGTTGTATAAGGCAGCACTTGTCTTTAAGCAAGTTTATCTTCCTGATTTTGGTCATGAGTTTTCTTCTTTATTATATACGCTGTTTAGGTAAGGATTCCACTAGAAGGATTTGTTTTTAGTGTTTGCTTTGGGTTTATTTCTGGTAGGTACAGCAACCTCTATGCAACCATTCATGTGTTTTCATAGGAACTCTGTGAATAATTCTGCATAGTTATTGTGGTCTCAGTGTTAGGGGGAGCCTTGAATTTTGACCAGCTGTTACTTAATAGGATGTAGTTTGCCTTAGAAGAGTTCCTAACTATGACTGACTTAGCTGGGTTTTCAGACTTGATATTTTACTTCAGATGAGACAGCTTTGTAATCTGACCCTATTAGTGAGAATATGACATGGGGTGCAATGATCTCCCATGTTGGTGAGTACCACATCCAGTATGTTTGATCCTCTGGTTGGAGTGTGCACTATCTGTTCTGGGGTGTTTGTGTTTAAATAAAGTCCAGGAAACAATGTGCCTGTGAATTTGAGGCAGTGTAAGTTTTCCAGTCTATAAAAGGGTAGTTAAAGTCACCCATGAATAGGCTGTTTGGGTGGATGGTGAGCACCTCTAGTAAGTTTAGGTAAGAGTCATGAGGCTAGGGACATAGTTGGTGACTTGTAGCTAGCCATGATATGGTGAGGGACCTTATCTGTGGTGACTTGCATGTGGCTGAGCTTCATGGTATAATACTGTTTACCTAACCTGGAGGTATGTTTGTTCCTAACATAGATTAAGATGCCTCCACCTTTGGCCCTAGTCGGTGCTGTTGTTGGTTTAAATTTGTGGAGGGCACTGTAGCCTTACACTACTAGAATACTTTCTTTGGCTTTAATCCAGGTCCCAGTAACAACACAGATGTGTACATTCTCCAGAGTGTGGAAGGCTCGAAGGACTTGGAATTTTTTGTTTAGGCTCCAAGCATTGATTAGTAACACCTTAAGTTTGCTTACAGACTTTTACATACAGATATGAGGTCAATCTGTCAAGCTACTACAAGATATAGCTACTGCCTGCAAGAACTATCTTCTCAGAAAGCTATTAAATATTTCTTAACGTTTTGATTTACCAGTTCTGCAATGTAATACACAAGTGGGCACTAAACTTAATACATATTATACCATGAAAGCTGCTGCACCTCCTATCACGACTCTTGTTTGCAAACGCTGACAACATCCACATACAACATTGATGTTCATGACTGCACAGGGATACCATTATATAGGCATCTGAATCATGCCGCCATCTTGGCTGTATACATTTGCATATTGTTTGTCTTACTTGCATGCACACTTCATTTGTATTTACTTACATGCTCATTTACATGTGCAGCATATTGAGCAGTTTTGATTCTTTTACGTATATTTTGAATCTTCCATACTCTATATGTAAACACATTTTATGCAGTTCTGCACAGGATATTAGGTTGCCTTACTATAAATCCCAGCCACTGTGCTAAGGCTTGTTCTCTGCCTTATGCCTATTGCTGGTGATGTTAAAGCATTGCTCCCTTCAACCATGAATAACTTAAATTTTGTGCTATACAATGACTCAATGAATGTTTTTGTCGCAAGATGCATTCCCATGACATTCATTTCCTCACCACTGACCCTTGCTCTATAGCATCAATGTTATTTTCTGCTTTGCTACAGTTGTTTAAGGTGAAATTGCTTGAACGTCAGTAGCATGTAGAGAAAAAAAAGTATAATGATAAATGCTGTTTCCTACAGGAAATCATTGCTGGTGTTTTTTCTAAGTGTGCACCAGCAGTTATTTGCTTGTTCTGGCAGATTTCTTCCTTTTTCGAGATGGTGTGACTGTCTGACTCAGCAAAAATCATTTTTAGTAGAGGACCAGGGAGAAACACTGTACAGTTCAATCACGTATATTATCTAAAAATCAAAAGATTTTACGCGAACAGCACATTTTACATGGACAGTTCACATTTTTACATGAAGCGAGTATAGGTACTGAAAGCTGAAAGCTACACGCACTTGATAAGCGTAATGAGAGAATGAAAATGAGAAACAGTGTGTATACCTGTTCAATATACTGAAACAGTCTATATATATATATATATATATATATATATATATATATATATATATATATATATATATAGATATATATATGCGTTACCTTCATTTGACTGAAAGTTCATTTGACTAACAAACATTTTAGTCGGACCAAATGACTGAAACTTCATTTCACTAACACTTCATTTGGGTCTATATCAGAACATCGAAGTTTTAAAACTTCGAATGTTCTAATATTGACCCATTTTGAGCGAACGCTAAAAATAGCGAAGCTGCAGAACAACAAATTCTTTCCTAGGGAAAGAATTCAGTTGGCCGGTTCTGTGGCTTCGCTATTTTCAGCTCTGTGGTGGAAATGTACAGGTTGGGTTCAGGTAAGTGTGCAATTGTGTGGTTATTAGGATTAGGGGGTGGGTTAAGTGAGTTAGGGTTAGGGCATGGGTTAGGTGACTTAGGGTTAGGGTGCAGGTTAGTTGAATTAGGATTAGGGGCAGGTTAAGTGAGTTAGGGTTAGGGCGTGGGTTAGGTGAGTGTGCGATAGTGACGGACCTTATGGTTAGGGTTTGGATTAAGGTAAGTGGATAGATAGTAGTGTATGTATAGTTTAGTTTAGGGTTAGTTTTAGGATTATAAGTGTATGTGTGTGTATTGATGTTTTTTAGGTGAACTTCTGTTGTGTGTATGTGTTTTGGAATAGCAAATTTTTTTCCTTGTGAAAAAATTTGCTGTTCTGAATGTTCGATATTATGTGGTTTAGATATTTTAGGTTCGATGAAATAGCGTTCACTATTTTCATCTTTCGATAACGTGATATAGACACCTTCATTTGACTGACAGTTCATTTGAATGACAATTAGTACTGGCAGTGTCTACAGCACTGTAAGACAAGTAAAAGGAACATGCCCTTTTCCCCACTGTAGTGCGACCTTGGAGTTAGTATATATAGTTAGTGGGGTGTGGAGGGTGCATCCCCCTACATAGTTTGGTTTTACTAAATAATATAAAACCAAAAGCAGAGAATATAACATCAAACTAAGTCTGGGGCTATGCCCTCCCACGCGTTTATATCACGCTATCAAAAGATGAAAATAGTGAACGCTATTTCATCAAACCTAGAATATCTAAACCAGAAAATATCAAACATTCAGAACAGCGAATTTTTTTCCCAAGGAAAAAATTTGCTATTCCAAAACACATACACACAACACAAGCACACCAAAAACACCATCAATCCACACACATACACTTAAAATTCTACATCTAACCCTACACTAAACTGTACATACACTACAATCTATCCACTTACCTTAACCCAAACCCTAACCCTAAGGTCCATCACTATCGCACGCTCACCTATCCTGCGCCCTAACCCTAACTCACTTAACCCGCCCCTAACCCTAACTCACCTAACCCACATCCTAACACTAACTCACCTAACCTGCACCCTAACCCTAATCTACACACAACTGCACACTTACCTGAACCCGACCTGTAACTTTCCAATACAGCGCTGAAAATAGTGAAGCCACGGAACCGGCCAACCACATTCTTTCCCTAGGAAAGAATTCAGTGTTCTGCAGCTTCACTATTTTTAGCGTTCACTGAATAGGGGTCGATATTAGAACATTTGAAGTTTTAAAACTTTGATGTTCTGATATAGACCCCCCTTCCCACACACCCCAATGTAGGGGGATTTGCCCCCCACACCCCCCTAACTATATATACTAATTCCAGGATCGCACTACAGTGGGGAAAAGAACATATTCCTTTTACTTGCCTTACAGTGCTCTAGACACTGCCAGTACTAATTGTCAGTCAAATGAAGTGTCAGTGAAATGAAGTTTCAGTCATTTGGTCTCAGTCAATTGATTGTCAGTGAAATGAACTTTCAGTCAGTTGAAGGTAACCCATAAATATATATATATATATATATATATATAGACTTGTTCAATATATAGAAGTAAATAGATATCATAGTGATTTTTTTTAATGGTACTAACGACAGGAACAGATGGTAGCAATCTGATTTAACATTAAGGATGTATAAAAACAGTTGATTTATAAAATGATGGGAAAGACAGTTAGAAAGTGGGGGGGTAATAATTACGGAAGAAAAAAGTCAGGGAGAAAGTGTCAGTTTGAGAGTTAATGATATGTTATGAGCTAATATACAACACATGGGTTAGAAAGTAGAGAGGTGCTAGGATTGTTGGTTAAGAGAAATCTTGCAAGACAACTCATCCAAGTGAGCAGGAAGAACAGAGACAACATTAGGTTAAGTTCTGTTTAAACAAGGTTTTAAATCTGTTAACCTTATCTGCCTGCTCTAGGCATGTGGGGATGTCATCAACATCACATAGTGGGAGTAGCGAGTCTCCAGCAGTGCTGAATGATTTAATTAAATTATCTGTTTGTTGATAGGGTTAATTCCACTTGTGGCCACTTTTCAGAGTAGAACATATGTGGTATTTATACTACTGCGACAAAGGGGGGAATACTGCCAGCACAGCTATCTGGAATTTTGTAAATAATTATATGTCATTTGTGAGTATCAACATGATTTGAATAAGGTGCTTGTGCTAAAATGTGTTAGAACTCTATGTCATGTGTATATCAAACTGCTGGTACAAACATATTTGTTGAAAAAGTTTTTGTAAAGTGCTGTTTGAAATCCAACCACAGTGTGCCATACTGAAATAAAACAGAATTTTACATCCACTATTTTAACTGTTTAAACATATATATTTTAGCAATTGTAACTGGAATACAGGAGGTTAACTTCAGAAAAATAACTGAAATTAAATTACTTTATGGCTAAGCCATAAAAGATGATAATCTTTCAGTTTCAATGTAGCAAGGAGACGCAATGTCTAAAACTAGGGAGCTTTCCATATTGTCTCTAGGGTAAAATTATTACTAGTCTTGAAATGTGAAGGGATGTATTTTATGACTTCCAGTGTCTGCCAAAAATCTGAGGTCTATGTATTTTCACAGGTAGATACTAAATGCTGTCAGCTTCCAGCAGTGGAGGTTTCACCTGAGATGACAAGAAACAATGTCATTCGGCAAGCTAACTCAGCAGTAATATTTGAGATATTAATGTGAGAGGTCTCTTAGAGAGACAGGGCATTCTGTATTCTGTTTTAGACCCTGCAAGAACCATTCACCACATCTGCTTTGCTTTGATGAAGTACGTTTCTAGGGTAACTCGCTTGGATATAGTCAGGAATATAGCAAAGCTTAGTTTAGATATTTTTCTTTATTTATTTGAAACTGTCCTGCAAAGTTGTTCTAACTATTTCCTGTTATTTTGAACTCTGATTTCACTGTGAATATATACAGAGTATGTTCTTGTTCTTTTATTATTTATTATTAAATATATTTAAACTTTTTATTGTGGTTGATATGTATAAAGATATTTAAGTTTTGGGATTTCTTGCATATTTATTTGGTGACACTGTGTGGGCCACTCCTAATAGCCTTACTCTTGGTCAAACTACCATTTGTATTAATATTACACATTAAGATTGGACAGCCTTTGTTAAGGGCCATAAAGTAGCAGATATGTTTTTTTATTATTTAATTATTTGTCTTTTGTTAACTGGGTTAGTCCATCTGGGCCATATGACCCATTTTCATGGAGACCCAAGGAGAAAAGCTCCACATAAAATGGAAGAATACAATAATTTAACAATACTAAACATATAAAACACCATATAATGGCAGACATGCATGCAAGATACAAATCAGAATTACAAAGATGGAAAAAAATTCATTAGGTAACAGCACAAGTTTTATACAGAAGATAAATATTATTCTTGTTTTGTAATTAACATAGCAAGTAAAATCAGAAAATAAATATGATTAGAACTTGTAGGCTTGATTAGATGGGTGAAGAAAAAAGTACTGGCAGTGAGGTAGAAATAGAGCGATAGGGAATGCATGAAAGAGTCTTAAGTATCGACAAGTGAGAGAGAGGAAGAAGAGAGGGAAGAAAACTATTTTGGAGGGAAAGAGAAGGTGAATTAAAACAGACAACAACAGTCTATTAGTATGAGAGAGGATGTACAATAATTGCTATATTTTCCTAGGACAGTGAATGAAGAATTCAGCTGTTTAGTAGAATAAGAGAGGTTGTACACTATTGTTAACTATTCTTTAGGAAGGAAAGAATGTTAATGATATAACAAGGAAGTATGACTTAGGTGGGTGGTGGCAAAAGCAGGAAGGTGTAGTAGCATGGTGGTTTTTACTCCTTTTTTGAGGAGCAAAGTAGAGGTGATAGAAATATATTACTGGGAAGTTTAAGTAAGGTGTTGGCTGGTGGCAGTGATAACTACCTTATAGTTTGGGCAAAAGGAGTAGTGACATTGATACATATGCCATTTTGCCTATGCATATACTCAGTAGTGTCACAGAAAAAGTACAGTTTTTGATCTTTGATTTATTAATAACAGGCATTATATCTGAGCAATTGTTTGAGTATTTCAAGGTAGAACATCCAACAGTCCCTTTGATATATAGTCTACCAAAATACATAAGATTAAAGTGGAACAGCCTTACAAGACTATCTGCAAATATATAGAGCTGAGTATATTTTTCTGTATTATTCTGTATTATAGAGCTAAATTGTTGCTTAGATATCTGTCGTCTTAGTGTTCTGCAAATATACAGAGATCAGTATATATTTTTTGGGTTTTATAATTTGCACTCTGATTCCTCACATCTCTGTTGAAACTTTCTTCCCCACCCCCTCATTGTGGTTTCTATTGCTTGTGTGTTGTTAACTCAAGGTTCCCTTAATCTGAACTGTTAATAGCAGCAGTCTGCATTTAAAGTGGAACAGCCTTACAAGACTATCTGCAAATATATGGAGCTGAGTATATTTTTCTGTATTATTCTGTATTATAGAGCTAAATTGTTGCTTAGATATCTGTTGTCTTAGTGTTCTGCAAATATACAGAGATCAGTATATATTTTTGGGGTTTTATAATTTGCACTCTGATTCCTCACATCTCTGTTGAAACTTTCTTCCCCACCCCCCACCCCCCATTGTGGTTTCTATTGCTTGTGTGTTGTTAACTCAAGGTTCCCTTAATTTGAACTGTTAATAGCAGCAGTCTGCATTTAAAGTGGAACAGCCTTACAAGACTATCTGCAAATATATAGAGCTGAGTATATTTTTCTGTATTCTTCTCTATTATAGAGCTAAATTGTTGCTTAGATATCTGTTGTCTTAGTGTTCTGCAAATATACAGAGATCAGTATATATTTTTGGGTTTTATAATTTGCACTCTGATTCCTCACATCTCTGTTGAAACTCCCCCCCCCCCTTCCTGTTCTGGAAGTAGTTTAAATTTGGTGGCTTTTGCAGTGACCACCCCACTGTAGATTTGATCTAGGACACTCCCCCAGTCCCATCTCTTTACCGCATTCTACTTAATAAACCCTTTCTGCACTTGCTTTTAGTCGTTTTTAATTTAATTACATTTTTTTCAAACTGTGTGTGGACTAATATTGCTACATACTCAAGTGTGCCAGCTTGCACTACATGTGAATTGTTTTACTACTGTTTTTGCTACTTTTCTGAAAAAGAAAATTGTAAGCCTGTTTCCTACCTTTCCTGTAATTAGTGTTCCAGATACAGATTTGCTGTATCCAGGACTATTTGTAAGCTTCTGAGCCCCCAAGCCTTTCTGTGTTGGAGGGAAGCCTTCTAGCTTATCAGTGGAGTGGTAAGCACTAGGTAACCTCTCTACCACATAAGGAGTGGTTCTGGCCCAGAATTTGTAGTTATTGGCCATTTGGGCGGTCTTCCATCTCTCTCAACTTTCTGATTTGAAGGCCTGCATTTGCACTTGTTTCTGTCCTGTAACTCCTGGGCCCATCTCATTTGCTTACTCAAAAAAAAAAAAAAAATCTGCTTTTACTGTATTTTTGTTTCTTCCTACTTTATTTTGCTTTTGCGTCATCTTAAAAGTACTCAGTTGCATTTATTACTGCTTGATGTAACTCATTCTAAGACTTTTAGTTTAAGCACTTGGGCTTCAGACCAGTTGTTTTACATTAGGAAGGTTTGTGGTCTGCACTGTGGTGGCAGGACAGGTAGCTTACATCCTTCTAAGTTGGGAACTGCTGATTGAGGGTTCAGTGTCAGTTATTCTAAAAGTGTATTAATTCTGTTTTAAGCACTTGGGCTTCAGGACAGTTATTTTACATTAAACGGGTTCATGGTCTGCACTCTTGTGGGAGGAGAGGCTGGACTCTGCCCTTCTAGCTGGGAATTTCTGGTTAAAGGCTTATAGTGCCTGTATATCTAAACTGCTTCTTACTGAAATTGGTACACCTTGTTTGCTGTAGCATAGACTAGATCCAGGCCTGCTGAATCTAGCTTTGTTTGTATAACCTAAGCACTAATCCAGGCATTCTTTAAAGTATTCAATTGTATTTATTACTGCTTGGTAGCAACTTGATTAAAGTGTAGTTATCATTCTAAGTCTTTTGGATTAAGCACTTGTGCTTCAGACCAGTTGTTTTACATTAGGAAGGTTTGTGGCCTGCACTGTGGTGGCAGGACAGGTAGCTTACATCCTTCTAAGTTGGGAACTGCTGATTGAGGGCTCAGTGTCTGTTATTCTAAAAGTGTATTAGTTCTGGTTTAAGCACTTGGGCTTCAGACCAGTTATATTACATTAAGGAGGTTCATGGTCTGCACTCTTGTGGGAGGAGAGGCTGGACTCTGCCCTTCTGAGCTGGGAATTTCTGGTTAAAGGTATATAGTGCCTACATATTTGAACTGTTTCTTACTGAAATCAGTACACCTTGTTTGCTGTAGCATAGACTAGATCCAGGCCTGCTGAATCTAGCTTTATTTGTATGCTGCTTGTTTCTTTGCTTGTTATTTCCCTGAAATGCTAATTCCACCTAAAACGCGGCTTTTCAGCACTTCTGTGGATCCCTAGTGATATCTGCATTGCTTACTGTACTTACTTCCTTGTTTCACTAGAAAGAAAGTTACGGTTTGTCATTTTTGCATTTAAGTTACCTGTAACACACTGCATTTAAGTTACCTGGCACTTGCTCACTAAAGCAATTATATAAGTCAGCACTAAAATATTAAAAGCACTACACCCTCACAAACTCCCCTTGAGTACCTCGTTCCCCATTGGCCGTTTTTTTTCAATTATAAAGGAATTCCAAATACTATTCTAGCATGTCCAAAGGTCAGTTGTCAATCTCCTCTCTGGTCCAGCTGGTGCATCTGGGAATCGTGAGCAATGTTACAACTGCCTCATATACACAAACAACCCTCTCCTCCTCTTAACAAATTCCAACACATGTGAGAGATGCAACCATATAGCCATACTGGAGGCTAAGCTCTCTTAACTCAGTACTGGCGAAACCAGTCAGGAGGAGAAGGAAACCACACTCACTACAATTCCAGTCTCACATAGACCTACCACGACAGCAAACCAAACACATAAACACACAAAAACATACTCGGAGGCTCTAAATAAAAATCTGCCTAAGCAGCAGAGACCTCCAAAGCAGACACCCAAGCAACCGCTACCCCAAAACAAAACACATGCAACACATAGCTCACAAAGCCAGTGTGCTGAACAGTCACAGCCCTTAAGGCAAAACAACACACCTGATACACTTGTAATAGGTGACTCTATCGTCAGGCACACTGACGTCCCGCTCACCAGGCTGAACAAGCAGAAGGTCATGGTGAGCTGCCTGTCTGGCACTAGGATCCTCCACATAACACAAGCACTCAGGTCACTCCAAGGCAAGTACAAATATGACTCAGTCATTGTCCATGCTGGTGTGAATGACCTGAGATGTACCTCCCTGGACTACATAAAAAGAGACATAGAGGAGCTCATGTAGCCCAGGCCAGTATGACCCTGACCTTGAGTAGCATCTTACCCTCACCAAGAATGATGCCACAATATGAAGACAAGATGATCAATTTCAACAATTGGCTTAAGTATTGGTGTCATTCAAAGGGGAGCCAGTGCCTGTCAGCCTGGGATAACATGCTTGACAAGTCACGATGCTTCGCTAGGGACGGCTTGCACCTGTCACCCCTGGGCTTTCGGATATTGGCAAAGGCTGTTGTTTCCCCCATAGTGCCTTTTTTAGGCAAGGCTCAAAAGACAAACCCACCTCCATAGGTATCACAAGGGATAAGAAACTAGAGTAATGCTACTCAATGCCAGAAGTCTAAACCTCAAGATGTGTGCACTCAAAACTCTCCTTAGCATCGAGAACATTGATATCTGTGCAGTAACAGAAACCTGGTTCAAGGCTCCCAAGAGCACCCCAGCACTACCAGGTTATACCTCATACCATGCTTTTTGGCCCCAAAACTTGGACCGTACCACAAAAGGAGGGGGAGTATCAATATTTGTCAAAGATACCCACACCTCCAGGTTGGTGGCACAGCAGGAAGCATCAGAGACTATCCATGTGCAACTAACAGTGGGTAAAACTGCCTTCCAGTTTATAGCCTGCTGCAGACCACCCTCCCAAACCCAGGAATCCCACTCAGCCTTCCTGAGAACACTGTAAAATATGAAGGTCTCTCCAAACACCATTATATTGGGCGACTTCAACTACCCAAACATAGACTGGGAGCATTACTCTAGCTCCAACACCATAGCCCAAAGGTTCTTAGAATTTATAAACTCAAATGCTATGGAACAACTTGTTACCACTCCAACAAGAGGGGAAAACATACTGGACCTGATCATCACCAACATGGGGACTCTATGCTCCAGACCAGAAGTGTATCCCTCACTGGTAAGATCAGACCATAAACTAATCTCACTGGATATTCACATCCTAACTCCACCCATTGCCCTGAAAACCACAGTGAAAAACTTCTCTAAAGCAAATTTCACACTCCTCAAAACAGAGGTGGAATCCTTCAAAGCCCCCGGGCCTGTGGAAAATACAGCCCAGGCCGCACAATCGTTTATAAACACGTTCTATAAACACCTTCAGGAATGCATGGATCATATCGACAAATGCAGACACAAAACCAGGAACCACCAAAATCCAAGGCCACAGGACCCGAATCTCCAAGGAATATACTTTCAAACCAAACAGGTTAAAAACGACACTTTTATTGGTAGGTAGTCCAAATCACACCAATGAACAACCAACAATAAACCAAGCGCTTTTGCTCGGTTATTACCGAGCTTCTTCAGAGTTGAAATAGTTTGTAGTGTGGTTAACCATGTTAAATACTGAATACAAAATCACATGACATAACCCCCCCCACCCCCAATGAACCATCCCTAATCAGTTTTTAAAAATACAGTGTATATAAAACATCCTTAAATATTTGGTGAACCTTCTAATCTAAATGCCAAACTCAAAATGTAAATCCAACAATCTCAAAAAATGTAAGTGTATACTGTATGACAAAACATGTAAGAACATGTGGAAAAATTTTTTTAAAAATAATAATGATCATGCAATCCCAAATAAAACCAAGACCCAATTCTCCAAAGGCAGACGTCCTGTCTGGTGGAACCCAGCCATAAACAAACTATACAATAGAAGGAGGAAGATACTACATGATAGAGCAAAATCCCAAAAAGGGAAGGCATCTCTGATCAGTATTAGCAAAAAAGTACGGGCGCTCATAAAATCGTCTAAGGCCAGCTTCGAGAGAAAAATTGCACAGGACACGAAGGATAATCACAAGGCTTTCTTTAGTTATGTTAGGAACCTGGGTGAGAATTCCCAGATATGCTCAGAATTAGTCCAAAATGACAAAAAATACACTGAACCCACAGACATTGCCAACATCCTAGCTGACAGGTTCAGCACAACCCCCCCCCCCACCAAAAGGGCAAATATTTATCCCAGCAGAGTGCTGCCCCCCTGACATCTCAGATGCTCAGGTAAGAGCTGCCCTCTCCAAAGCAAAAAACACAGCATCAATGGGACCAGACGGTGTCCTGGGCTGCGTCCTACATGAACTCCAAGAAGAGCTAAACCCAAACATAAAACTACTGTTCAGTCTCAGCCTTACTACAGGATATGTACCCAAAGAGTGGCGTACAGCAACAGTGGTCCCTCTCCACAAAGGTGGTGCCTGGAAACTATCGCCCCATAAGCCTGACTAGCTTGGTCTGCAAAGCTATGGAAAGGATCATCATGGACCTCATAAATAAAGATATTGGGGACCTACAGACACTGGATCCTACCCAGTTTGACTTTGTTAAGGGCACATCCTGCCTCGTAAACCTGGTTGATTTCTTTGAAACAGTCACCAAGGCCATTGACGAGGGGAAGGTGGTCCACACAGCCTACCTGGACCTCGCAAAAGCCTTCGATACAATACCCCACTTGGGCATTATAGATAAGCTCACCAGCTTAAATATAAACCCCTATGTCACTAGATGGGTTGCAAACTGGCTCAAGGACAGAACCCTCATGGTTAGAATTGCTGGAGCCATGTCAGACTCCAAACCAGTTACAAGTGGTGTCCCACAAGGCTCAGTCCTGGGACCTCTCTTGTTCGGTATATATTTCTCGGAGGTACAGGCCAACATGGAAGGATTGTGGCTGACCAAGTTCGCAGATGACTGCAAACTGGGTGGCATAATCGACTCTCCAGCCGACACAAGCATCCTCCAAAAGGGCCTCATAGAAACAGAGAACTGGTGCCAGAGCCATGGCCTCAAGCTAAATGCCAAAAAGTGTATAGTCATCCCCTTTAGCAAAAACAAAGTGCCCACAAATTACCACATAGCTGGTAATCCATTAAGTACAAAAGAAGTAATTAGGGACCTGGGGACCCAAGTTGATAGCAATCTCTCATTTGACATCCACGTGGCCAAAGTGGTTAGAAAAGCATTTTATATAGCCCACCTAATCATGAATGGATTCACATCTACATCAGGGGAGGTCATCGTGCCTCTTTACTCATCCCTCATCAGGCCCATAATTGAGTACAATGCCCCTTTTGGGATGTACCTTGCCAGACACCTACAGCAACTGGAAGGACCCCAAAAGTATCTCACCAAGAGGATCAAAGGGCTCAAACAGATGCCATATGCTGCCCGGTTAAAGAAACTCCAGTTCTACTCAGTGGCATACCGCCTGCTCAGAGGCGATCTGTGCCTGACGTATACAGCCATGTCCAACCCGGAATTAATGGACATGCTGCACCTCAGAAAATCCAAATCCCATCGAGCTACGCGCTCGGGAGACTTGAACCTCAGCACTGAAATAAATAGGACATGCTGGAGGGTCAGATTCATAACCCAGGGGCTCCCTTCACTCTGGAATAAAATCCCAGTCCAGGTTAGGCAGAGTCCCTCATTGACTCTCTTCAAGAGGACTCTTGATGAGTGGATGGGAGATCGTAGGTTTACCCCGGGTATCACTTCTATGTCACTGTTAGACAGAGGCACAGTATACTAATCTCGAAAAAGGGCAAAGCAAAATTAATTTAAAATGGGTGGCGAAAGCCAAACACACTCTGGCTAGGCTTATAAATGCCCTAGGGCAGATAGCCTAGTATGAACCTATGAACCTATGAACTCCAGCTACACGCCCTATAGTTTCAGGCTGAAGTTGGATAACTGTGCCACTTTCTATCTTTGTTGAAAAGACTTTGCATGCTGCCTTGACTAATTGGAGCACTGTTTTAAAGGATACCAAGAGTTTTTTAAATAAGCTATCTAAAGAAAATGAAATTATCTTAGGACAATGTCTATTTGTAACGCTTGATAATCATTTTTCACTGTTATACCCAATGAATGGGAAATTGAAAATGTCAGAGAATTACTGCGTGAGAGAATCACCCCTGATACTAAGGTGACACTTATTTGCACACTTTTGGAAATCATCCTAGAAAACAATATGTTTATTTTTAATGATGTTTATTATGCACAAAAAGTTGGCGTAGCTATGGGCATAGCTTGTGCTAATAGCTACGCCAACCTATCCCTAGCTAATTGGGAAATTTAACATATTACTTTCGAATAATGAATACCAGGTTAACATCAAATGGTATAAACGTTTTGTGGATGATATTGTTTTGTTGTGGCATGTCTCAGAGCAGTGGCTACAAGAGTTTCTTTTATACTTAAATCAGTTAAATACTTTCTTGAGTTTTACCTATGAATATTCTGATAAAGAAGTAGAGTTTTTGGATGTTAAAGTTACTAAAAATAATTTATCCACTGTGTCTACTACCTTGTATAAGAAAACTGTTAGAAAGAATAACGTTCTACATTATGGTAGTATGCATCCGAATCATACGAAATTTAATGTGTTGAAAGGACAGATATTTTGAACTATGAGACTTTTTAATGATGATGATAGTCTCATTGTTGCATTACAAACAATTAAACAAGAATTTTTAGAAAGAGGCTATAGTAGTAAACTTATTGATTCTCAGATAGCAGAAGGATGGCGGTATTGGTCAGGTAAGTGCCAGCCATACTCCACCCCCCCTCCCCACTAGTATTAACAACAGGGATAACGCTGACAATACTTTCTCAAGTGAGGCTTCCACTGATACGTCTAGGAATAAACTAAGGATGCCATTGACCTTTGCCAGTAATGTGCATGTAGCATGTGATGTTATTAAAAGGAACTGAGATATTCTGTCTATTGTACATGAGTTGAATGGGGTCATTGGCACACAGCCAGATTTTGCTTTTAGAAATAATAGATCACTTAAGAGCCAGCTCTGTTATCAATCTTTTAGTACTAAATCAACTATAATATCTGATAGACTTGGTACATATATGTGTATGAATTGTATGTCCTGTACACATATACATATTGGTAATCATTTCACACATCCCACTTTGGGTTTTAAGATAGATACTGCTTTTTATGCAGATTGTCGAACAAAAAATTTTGTCTATTTTTGCTATTGTACTACCTGCTTCTCATTTTATATAGGGAAAACAAACAGGGTATTTAAGGATAGAATACTTGAACACCTTAGGGATATCAGGAATGTTAAAGAAACCAGCGCATTATCATTACATGTAGCTAAAGAGGGTAAAGAACATAAATTTAGCTTTATGGTACTAGAGATTCTTCATAGTACCAAGAGAGGAGGTGACATAAATAATAGAACAGAATCTAGTGAACAGAAATGGATTTTGTGCTTTCAAGCTGACAAACTTCTTGGTTTAAACAACAGAGTTTCCCTGAAACCCTTCCTTAAAGCACGGCCATTAAAGCATTGATCTCTCTTTTAATATTTTATCTTATACATTTCAGTAGTCTATTTTTTATTATACTTTTTACTGTATTCGTTACCATTTTTAAGTATATATTGTTCATTTAGTCTGCTCTTATTCAATTTTCTAAAGATCTATATATTCTATAGATGCATTTTATCACATGGCATTTCAGCTATGATGCACATTTTATCGGATTTTTGATTGGATGTTTTAGTGTTTAAAAATGTAACTGTTATTCTATCTTTGTTGGTCTGATGAAGCGGATGTGATTCCGAGAAAGCGCTTACCTTACTACAATAAAGGACATATTGATTTTCACTGCTGTGTGGAACCAGATTGGTTTTCTTTTTCTTGTATTCTCTGATTTTTGCATCTGGTTCCTTATTTGGTTCAAGGACTGTTTTCATTTGGTACATCTCATTCATCAGCCCAATCTGCCCACCCAGAATCTCCTACAGTGCATCCTGCAGGGAATCCTTAACGTCCGCTAATTCACTGCACCCCCCCCAGGTAATATGTTTCCAGTTACCTCTTTCTTCCCCGTCACATCTCCAACATTTGCTGTCTGCCTGAGGAAACATTCTCTGCAGTCTAATTAGGGTATAGAAATATCTATGCAAACATTTCCATGCAAAAATCCTAAATCTTCTAGATTTTTTGCTTATTTGGGAGATATACATATATTCTCCCATTGTTTCTTTATGAATTGCTTATCCAATCTCTCTTCCAATCCATTCTAACCTTTTCTGATTGATTCTTATAGTTATCATGCAATATTTTATATGTTCTATTAATTATTCCTTTTTAAATGGCAGCTTCTGTTCCAGATTCTACTAAAAACTCTACCAGTGCTGATCTTTTGTTTAAGACCCCCCCCCCAAATTCTTTATCTTTGCCTATACTCTGATAACAATCCCTGATAGGGAAGGCAGTCTCTAGCCTGCAGTCCAAATAAATTCTTGGGGTCTTTCCATTCTACCATCTTTCCCTCTGTAGTTATTTGCTCCCAATACCTTGGTTCCTTTGCCAACTTTCTCCAGTGAATTCCAACCTCCTCTTGCCTGTTGTCTATATCCCTAATTGCAGTCATCCCTATTGGCAGGATCTCCTTTTTCCAATCCCGTACTGGCTTAGTTCTTAGAATACTTTCTGCTACTTTATGGATATAATATTCTGTATGATTATTGTTATTCTTCTTAAAGGCCTGCATCAAAAACCTCAGTCTTTCCTTGTGTCTTGAAATCCCCCCTGTTTCATCATCATTCCTTTCCACTTTGAAATATACTGCAGTGTCAGGTATCGATCGACCTGGTGCAGGAATAGAACTCACAACCTGCTGTACTAGAGGTGAGTGTGCTTCCTGTTGCAACACACAGTAGGAGCTTGTTGTCAGAGTGAAGATTTCTAGCAGGATAGTAGTAGAATATAATGCTGGGCATTTATCAGGAAAATATAGGAGGCTGTGGGTTGTGATCAGCTGTGTTTATATAAGTTGGTGTGGGAGCTCTAGATAATTTAATTGTTTTAGTGCAACACATTAATGTGCTTTGTTAAGGAGGCTGGTTCCAAATTTAGCTACTTTGAAGTAGCAAGAAGACAGTTTAATTTTAGAAGTAGTTATGATGTTTGTAAGAATGAGGGGAGAATATAATAATGACGTAAGAGGGTATCTTGATGCTAAAGTAATCCTAGCAGGTACTGTATCAGTTAGGTATTGCTTGACTCTATAGAGAGGGCCAAGCATTTGGGGAGTTTTTTTATAGAATAAAGCATATGATGATCAAGCCTGAGGCTTGTCCTACTAGTTCAGTTTGGACTACAACATCTATTTTAGTGGTATTATGAGCAGAAATATGAACCGTGTGTCTCTTCTTAAAGTAATTTTTTGGGGTGCATAACATAAGTTTGTATTTTGGGGACTGACATCTAAGTTTGAGTTTTTAAGGGAAGATTCAATGGTAGTGAAGACGTGTTGGTTGTTCTCCGTTAACTTTGCTATGTATGGGCCAAGGAAGGTAAGGGTTATGTCATCTGCATATAGTGCAAAAATAACAAGATTAGTGGCTTCATGGGTTTTATTTATGAAAATGTTATATAAGAGTGGGACAAGTATTGACCTTTGGGGAACACCGACAGAGACTCGTAGAGATGGTGAGAAATGTTGCTGTCATTTAACCGCCTATAGGAGAGTAGTCTGATAGCTGTGGAACCAGCAGAGTGACGTAGAGTTGATATCTTGGATAATAGATTCAGAAAGGAGCTTTTGGTAGGAGATGGCATGGAATGCTGTGGCTTAATAAAGGAAACAGAAAAGAAACTAGGCTGCCCTCATTCCTGATTTGGTTTCCTATGCTGGTGAAGCTGAGAAGAGTGGTAGTAGTCCTACGGTTGGGTTTAAACCCATGCTGTATCTTGGAGAGGAGGTTGTGTTTAATTACATGTTACATAAGCTGAGCATGGCTACATTTCTCATGAAGTTTTCAGGAGAGATGATAAGATAACAAAAGGTCTACAGACTGTTAGTAGAGCTGATGTACCCCTCTTTGTGAATTGTATTATGAAGGATTTTTTTCAGATGGCGGGGACATAGTTTTGAATTCCTGATTGGTTGATCAGAATAGAGACAGGGAAGAGTACTGTGTCTACAGAAAGTTTTAGATATTAAGAGAGAATGTTATCAGCAGGGAGGGCCAGCCACTTAAAAAGAACCCTCTCAGTTATGTCTTAAGGCAACCTATTTTCAAACATGGCCTCCTAATCACTGACTTGGGTATTTTTTTCCCCTTGTGGCTGGGAAAAAAAGGAATGTGTGCCCAATCCCTGGGATTGATGGAGATTTTCACGACAAGCACTAATTGGCTATATGCCAGTAAGTCTAGTAGTGATAATCCCCAGTTCAGTGACAAGGTAAGGCTGCATTGAGAAATATCTCATTACTAGCTAATTACTGTGTATTTAAAGTGACAACTCTACTATCAGACCTGACCCTATTAAAGTTGTCCTTATCATCCTATCAATTACAGTTACACAGGCTCCTCACAACAATCACAAGCGCACACAAACACACATGCACAAACACACACACACACACACACACACGCACACACACACACACACACACACACACACACACACACACACACACACACATATATATTTACACACACACACACACACACACACGCACACACACACAAGCACACACATGCACACATTCACATGCATGCACATACAAACACACACACACACACGTGTAAATATATATATATATATATATATATATATATATATATATATATATATATATATACACACACACACACACACACACACACACACACACGCACACACGCACACACACACACACACACACACACACACAGGCAACCCCTTCCCCTCCTTGTACTTCCCAAGCCTACCCTCCATAAGAAACTACTCTTTGATATATAACTTTGTCCACTAGGTGGCACCTTTCTCCTTGTTTTATCCTACTGACTCAGATTCATAGGTTCAAAGGTTCATAGGTTCATACTAGGCTATCTGCCCTAGGGCATTTACAAGCCTAGCCAGAGTGTGTTTGGCTTTCGCCACCCATTTTAAATAAATTTTGCTATGCCCTTTTTCGAGGTTAGTATATTGTGCCTCTGTCTAACAGTGACACAGAAGTGATACCTGGAGTAAATCTATGATCTCCCATCCACTCATCAAGATTCCTCTTGAAGAGAGTCAATGAGGGACTCTGCCGAACCTGGACTGGGATTTTATTCCAGAGTGAAGGGAGCCTCTGGGTTATGAATCTGTCTCTCCAGCATGTCCTATTTATTTCAGTGCTGAGGTTCAAGTCTCTCAAGCGTGTAGCTCGATGGGATTTGGATTTTCTGAGGTGTAGCATGTCCATTAATTCCAGGCTGGACATGGCTTTATACGTCAGGCACAGATCGCCTCTGAGCAGGCGGTATGCCACTGAGTAGAGCTGGAGTTTCTTTAACCGGGCAGCATATGGCATCTGTTTGAGCCTTTTGATCCTCTTGGTGAGGTACTTTTGGGGTCTTTCGAGTTGCTTCAGGTGTCTGGTAAGGTACATCCTAAAAGGGGCATTGTACTCAGTTATGGGCCTGATGAGGGATGAGTAAAGATGAGTAAAGAGGCACGATGACCTCCCCTGATCTAGATGTGAATCCCTTCATGATTAGGTGGGCTATATAAAATGTTTCTCTAACCACTTTGGCCACGTGGTTGTTGAATGAGAGATTGCTATCAACTTGGGTCCCCAGGTCCCTAATTACTTCTTCCATACTTAATGGATTACCATTTATGTGGTAATTTGTGGGCACTTTGTTTTTGCCAAAGGGGTTGGCTATACACTTTTTGGTGTTTAGCTTGAGGCCATGGCTCTGGCACCAGTTGTCTGTTTCTATGAGGCCCTTTTGTAGGATGCTTGTGTCGGCTGGAGAGTCGATTATTGCGCCCAGTTTGCAGTCATCTGCGAACTTGGTCAGCCACAGTCCTTCCGTGTTGGCCTGTACCTCCGAGAAATATATATACCGAACAAGAGAGGTCCCAGGACTGAGCCTTGTGGGATGCCACTTGTAACTGGTTTGGAGTCTGACATGGCTCCAGCAATTCTAACCATGTGGGTTCTGTCCTTGAGCCAGTTTGCAACCCATCTAGTGACATAGGGGTTTATATTTAAGCTGGTGAGCTTATCTATAATGCCCAAGTGGGGTATTGTATCGAAGGCTTTAGCGAGGTCCAGATAGGCTGAGATTGAATAGTAGTTTTATGTTTGGGTTTAGTTCTTCTTGGAGTTCATGTAGGACGCAGCCCGGGACACCATCTGGTCCCATTGATGCTGTGCTTTTTGCTTTGGAGAGGGCGGCTCTTACCTGAGCATCTGAGATGTCAGGGGGGCAGCACTCTACTGGGATAGATATTTGCCCTGTTGGTGGGGAAGGGGGGGAGAAGTTTGCGCTGAACCTGTCAGCTAGGATGTTGGCAATGTCTGTGGGTTTGGTGTATTTTTTGTCATTTTGGACTAATTCTGAGCATATATGGGAATTCCCACCCAAGTTCCTAACATAACTAAAGAAAGCCTTGTCATAATCCTTAGTGTCCTGTGGAATTTTTCTCTCGAAGCTAGCCTTAGACGATTTTATGAGTGCCCGTAGTTTTTTGCTAATACTGATCAGAGATGCCTTCCCTTTTTGGGATTTTGCTCTATCATGTAGTAGCTTCCTCCTTCTATTGTATAGTTTGTTTATGGCTGGGGTCCACCAGACAGGACGTCTGCCTTTGGAGGATTGGGTCTTGGTTTTGTTTGGGATTGCATGATCCATGCATTCCTGAAGGTGTTCGTATAATGTGTTTATAAGGGATTCTGCGGTCTGGGCCGTATTTTCCACAGGCCCGGGGGCTTTGAAGGATTCTACCTCAGTTTTGAGGAGTGTGAAATTTGCTTTAGAGAAGTTTTTCACTGTGGTTTTCTGGGAAGGGGCTGGGGTCGGGATGTGAATATCTAGTGAGATTAGTTTATGGTCTGATCTTGCCAGTGAGGGATACACTTCTGGTCTGGAGCATAGAGTCCCCATGTTGGTGATGATCAGGTCCAGTATGTTTTCCCCTCTTGTGGGAGTGGTAACAAGTTGTTCCATAGCATTTGAGTTTATAAATTCTAGGAACCTTTGGGCTAGGGTGTTGGAGCTAGAGTAATGCTCCCAGTCTATGTTTGGGTAGTTGAAGTCGCCCAATATAATGGTGTTTGGAGAGACCTTCATATTTTCCAGTGTTCTGAGGACGGCCTAGTGGGGTTCCTGGGTTTGGGAGGGTGGCCTGTAGCAGGCTATAAACTGGAAGGCAGTTTTACCCACTGTTAGTTGCACATGTATAGTCTCTGATGCTTCCTGCTGTGCCACCAACCTGGAGGTGTGGGTATCTTTCACGACTATTGATACTCCCCCTCCTTTTGTGGTTCGGTCCAAGTTTTGGGACCGAAAACATGGTATGAGGTATAACCTGGTAGTGCTGGGGTGCTCTCGGTAGCCTTGAACCAGGTTTCTGTTACTGCACAGATATCGATGTTCTCCATGCTAAGGAGAGTTTTGAGTGCATGCATCTTGAGGTTTAGACTTCTGGCATTGAGTAGCATTACTCTTAGTTTCTTATCCCTTGTGATACCTATGGAGGTGGGTTTGTCTTTTGAGCCTTGCCTAAAAAGGCACTATGGGGGTGGCAAGAGCCTTTGCCAATATCCAAAAGCCCAGGGGGTGACAGGTGCAAGCCATCCCTAGCGAAGCATCGTGGCTTGTCGAGCATGTCATCCCAGGCTGACAGGCATTGGATCCCCTTCGAATGACACCAATACTTAAGCCAGTTGTTGAAATTGATCATCTTGTCTTCATATTGTGGCATCATTCTTGGTGAGGGTAAGATGCTACTCAAGGTCAGGGTCATACCGGCCTGGGCTACATGCTCAGAGAGCTCCTCTATGTCTCTTTTCATGTAGTCCAGGGAGGTACATCTTAGGTCATTCACACCAGCATGGAGAATGACTGAATCATATTTGTACTTGCCTTGGAGTGACCTGAGTGCTTGTGTTATGTGGCAGATCCTAGCAACCGACAGGCAGCTCACCGTGACCTTCTCCTTGTTCAGCCTGGTGAGCGGGACGTCAGTGTGCCTGACGATAGAGTCACCTATTACAAGTGTATCAGGTGTGTTGTTTAGCCTTAAGGGCTGTGACTCTATGGCACACTGGCTTTGTGAGCTATGTGTTGCACGTGTTTTGTTTTGGGGTAGCGGTTGCTTGGGTGTCAGCTTTGGAGGTCTCTGTTGCTTAGGCAGATTTTTATTTAGAGCCTCCGAGTATGTTTTTGTGTGCTTATGTGTTTGGTTTGCTGTCGTGGTAGGTCTATGTGAGACTGGAATTGTAGTTAGTAAGTGTGGTTTCCTTCTCCTCCTGAATGGTTACGTCAGTACTGAGTTGAGAGAGCTTAGCCTCCAGTTTGGCTATATGGTTGCATCTCTCACATGTGTTGGAATTTGTTGGGAGGAGGAGAGGGTTGTCTGTATACATGAGGCAGTTGTAACATTGCCTCAAGATTCCCAGATTCACCAGCTGGATCAGAGAGGAGATTGACAACTGACATTTGGACATGCTAGAATAGTTTTGGGAATTCCTTTATAATTGAAAAAAGGGCCATTGGGGAACAAGGTACTCAAGAGGAGTTTGTGAGGGTGTAGTGCTTTTAATTTTTTAGTGCTGACTTATATAATTTCTTTAGTGAGCAAGTGCCAGGCTTTAGAGTAGGAATAGGGTGTTTATTATAAGAACTAGATCAGTTGTAAGGGAAAAAGTGAAGAGCAAACTTTGTGGAGCCGAGAATGGTTTAAACCCAATTAAGCAGCGTTGTCTGATGCTGTGCTATGTGCAAAATGGCGCAAAGCCATGCTAAAGCGGGTTTTATACAGGGGGGACTTGAAAGAGCTAGAAATTGGCCTAAAACGGCCAATAGACTATCAGATTCTTGTGCTGGGAACACTCCTCCAGGGATAGATAGGCTGCTCTAAGCTCCCCACTGACACTGGTGAACTAAGAGGCCTCCCTTTATCCAAGAAAGGAAATGGGCAACACAGGAACTTTCCAAAAGCCCAGAATACAGCAAAGCCTGTATTTGGACTACTCTAGGTCAGGAAAGATGGGAAACAAGGATAATTTTTTTTCTTTTTTGCAACAAACAGCAGGAAAATGCAATAAATATCTAATACAGGCTAGCGCACTTGAGTGTGTAGCCTCAACAGGTAAATGCAACAATAAGGGCAAACTTTAAAAGTGCAGGTGCAAAAACAACTTTAAACAGTTTAAAATAGTTCAAGAAGCAGAAATACTTGCAGTTTAGCTAGATCGGACAGTCACCCAGGTAGTAGCAGCAAAAAAAAAACACTTTTATCAGGTTAGCAGTCGCTCTTTTAGCCTCTCTGCTGCTAGCACCACTCTGCAGGACCACGAGGAGCTTGGCTGAGTAATAACAAGCGCAAAAACTGCGCCAAAGTGGGTTTTATACAGGGGAACTTGAAAGAGCTAGAAATTGGCCCAAAATGACCAATAGACTACCAGATTCTTGTGCTGGGAACACTCCTCCAGGGATAGATAGGCTGCTCTAAGCTCCTCACTGCCACTGGTGAACAAAGAAGCCTCCCTTTATCCAAGAAAGGAAATGGGCAACACAGGAATTTTCCAAAAGTCCAGAATACAGCAAAGCCTGTATTTGGAACACTTCCCTTAGACTTACAGTTTCTATATAAAATATTTGAACTGCTGCCCCTACATATTTTTCTTTCCTTCTACCTGTACTCTAATTCTCTTATTTCCCGTCTACTATCCCTATTACTTTACCTTCTACCCATCTCCAAACTTACCTTACCAAGTCAGCTCTCCACTGATAATTTTTCTTTGGGATCTCTCCTTCAGTGGCTCTACCCCCTCCTTTCGCCCTACGGGCTCACTCCGCTCCCCTACCCTACCCCACCTCCAAATCTCACCTACCCCCAGTACATCTACCTTTATAGTCCCCTAAATCTCCTCCCCTTTTCTCCCCAACCTATCCCATCTCTTTGCCCCTCCCCCTCCCAGCTGCAGTTTCAATTAATTACCCCTCCCCCTCTATATCCCACACCTGACTACCCTCTCAGATATATTTCTCTTCCTTACACCTCCAATTTCTCCCCATTTTCTCTGCCTCCTCTTCTAAAATCTATCCTACTCTATTCATCCATGTCTCCTCCAGTTCAACTCACCTACTTTATATCCATTCTCCTCCTGATAATTCTCTATAATGCAACCTCGTATTCCTCTTCCAAACTACCCTCCTCATTCCCCCCCACCTCCACTCACTCCATTCCCCACCCTTTGACATCCCACTTTTATTTAATAACCCCCTCTCTACTTCAACCAAACCCACTTCATCACTTTAAATTAAAATTCCATATAGTTTTTTTAAAACCTCTTACTATCAAATCAAAACTGTATCTCCCTCTAACTTCATGTCACAATCCAAAGTCTGTCCTCCTTTCTCCCTTTTCTTGGCTTGCTCTAGCAGGTGACATCCACCCCAACCCTGGGCCCACAGCCAGTAACAATCTCTCTCCCACTTCCTCCACTATTAGAAACAGCCATAAATACCTTAAGTTCATTACCATTAATACCCAGAGTATCCACTACCAAACATTAATGGACCAGAGTTTCGCTGTGGCGACCCCTAACCGGGATAAGCCGAAAGACACAACAACAACCCAGAGTATAAATAACAAAATAACAAACTTTCATGCGTGGCTAAATCACACTGTACCTGACATAGTAGCAGTCACAGAAATCTGGCTAAAACCTCACATTACTAACTCTGAAATTATACCGCCTGGCTTCCAATCTCTTCGATTCGACCGCCAAAACAAAAAAAGAGGTGGTGTAGCCTTAAGCTATAACTGCCTGCTAAATCTCTGCCCTTACCAGAATCCGATTCCTCAGTTTAATAATGCTGAACTAATCATAGGAATCCTCAAAATGAATAACTTTAAAAGTATCTGTATTATAGGCATCTATATTCCCCCTGGTGACAACACTTCCACCCTAGAGAATATTCTCTTATGGGCTTCTAACAACATCAAATTTGAGACTTACATTCTAGGAGATGTCAACATCGACTGGAATAAAATTAATAACAATTCTCCCACTCTTTCTATCAATCTTTATAATTTTACTCAACTAATAAATGACATTACCAGGCCTAACAAAAATAACCCCCAGGGTCCAACCTGGAATGGATCTTAGTCAGCCACATTGATAAGATCTCTGACTCTGGTATACTTCCTCACTCAATAAGTGATCATCTCCCTGCCTTTATTCACCGTGCTGCCCAACACCTCCCTCACCAACACCAATATGCCCAAACTCGTAACCTCTCCAATTTTAACCCTTCTATATTTTCTGAAACCCTTAAACTAACAAATTGGGATATCCTAAAAACTATTCCACTAGATGAAGCCTTAGAAGTCTTCAATTCTGCCTTCCTTAAAATCCTAAACTCCCAAGCCCCACCTAGAACAAAATGAGTAAAATACAACTCTGCCCCTTGGCTAACTAAGGGCACTAAAGCTCTCATGCAACAAAGAGATAAAACATGGAAACTCTACAATAAAAATAAACACCCAGCTACACTCCTTCAATTTAAACAACTCCACAATCTAACCAAAAAACTTATTACAAAAGATAAAAAAATCATACTACTCCAAACTACAGTCTACCCTCTCAAATAATCCCAAAAAATTCTGGAATTCCATCAACTCCCTTTTACACCCCGGTACTAAATCCAATCCCTGTCCTGACAACAATAAGACCCACACTGAAATTGCAACCCTTTTTAACTCCTTCTTTATCAGCTCTATAGCTGAACTTACTAAAACTTTCGCCAAATCCACCCCCTCTCCTACCCCTAAACCTACTTCCTCCTCCTCTCCCCTCTCCTGCTCCATTCAACCCCATCCCACTTTTTATCTAAAACCTGTGTCAACCTCCTGTATCAAAAAAACTTCTTTCCAAACTCAAGCCATGCTCCAATGCCCCCGACAATATCCCCTCACTCTTTCTCAAGCTTGCTGCTGATGGTATCGCCATACCCTTAGCATTCTCATCAATAGATCCATCCAGGAATCTTATGTTCCCAAACTATGGTGAGCTGCCTACATTCTGCCCCTTCATAAAGGAGGCAAAAATAATAGCATTTCTAACTTCCGCCCAATAGCCATTCTTTCCCCAATTTCAAAAGTCTTTGAAAAATGTATCCACCTGCAACTCATGCCCCACCTCCTCAATAACCAACTCCTCACTCCTACTCAACACGGTTTCCGTCCTGGCCACAGTACTATTACTGCTCTCCTCTCTTTCTTAGACATTGTCAACCTTGACCGTGACTCTGGAGATATTGTCTCCACTGTCCTCCTTGACCTTTCCAAGTCATTTGACACTGTATCCCACACACTCCTTCTTAACCACCTTTCTATCCTCAATCTCTCCCTCAATTCCCTTTCTTGGTTCAAATGTTATCTCTCAGATAGATCCCAAGCTGTGAAATGGCAAACAGGTACCTCTACCTTCCTTCCTACCCCTACCGGAGTTCCACAGGGTTCTATTCTTGGACCTATGCTCTTCAATCTCTTCATCAATGACTTTCACTCTGCAATTCCACACTCTCAAATTGTGCAATATGCAGATGACTCCATGTTAGTCTGCTCAGCCTCTAGCCTTCCCGAGCTCCAGGCCAAGACCCAATTTGCTTTCACAACTACAGAGAACTGGATGCTTCAAACCCATCTCTCCCTAAATGCCAATAAATCCCATATCATTCTTTTCTCTCCCTCAAAAGCCCTCTCACTTGATAAGCACTTTTTCAAGATCACCAGCCTCTCTCACTCCTCAATAGAAGTTGTTTCTTGTGCCAAACTACTTGGTGTTACCATTGATGAACATCTGAAATTTAATACTCATATTCAACTAAACATAAAAAAAAACCACCAGAAGCTCGGCATGCTTTATAGAAATGCCCACTTTCTATCATTAGCTAATAGACAAACCCTTGCCTCCACCTTCCTTTTACCTTGTCTATTGTATGGTGCTCCTCTTCTTACCAACCTCACAGCTTATATCTCCTCAAAACTTGAAAGTTGCTACAACAAAATCACCAAATTCGCTACTAACTCTAGGCATTCTACACACCATTGCATCTCCTTCCACAGTCTTAAATGGCTTGAACTCCCTAATCATCTTGACTACCTCCAACTTACTACTGCCCACAAACGAATTTTAACCCCACTGCTTGCCCTACACTATCTAATATCTTGCCTTTCTACACTCATCTCAGGCCCCTAAGCTCAGTTCACCAAAATCTTCTTACAGTTTACAAACCTAAACGACCCCCTGGCAACCTACTACTTTCTTATACTATAGCAAAGAAATGGAACTTGCTTCCTCCCCTGCTAAGAATCACTACAAGCCCAGAAAAATTCAAATATCTTCTCCACTCTCACCTCTTCCAAAACTGGAAATGTAGCTGTATACTTCCTACCTAGATCCTTTCAATTCCCCTTTTCAATCCTCTCCCTCCTGCCCCTCTTTCTTCCAGCTCTTTTCTCCTGCCCCTCTTTCTTCCAACTCTCTTTTTTTTCAGCCCCCACCCTCTACTCTCTGTTTTCTTCCCCCTGTATAAACTCTAAGTAAATACTTTTATATCTTCACTTCCCCACTGCTTATATCCCTCTTCTTGCAACTGTATCTTTTAACATTGCCGTAAAATGTATCTTTCACCTCAAACATAAAATGAAACTGTGTAGCTTGTTCTGTGCTACAAATTTAATCTTTTTAAAAACTTTTATTTTTCTTGTTTGTAAATTGTTCAGTGTACAATGTGTTTGTAATATGGACCTTTAAGTGTGCAATGTGTTTGTAAATTCGGAGCTTTTGTCCCCGGGCCTCCACTGAAAACGGGCTTTCGGGTCCAGTGGACATCCCTGGTTATCAAACTGGAAATAAATAAATAAATGCACACATGCATGCGCACCACAAGCACGCACACACACACACACACACACACACACACACACACACACACACACACACACACACATATATACATACACACACTCACACATACACACACACACATACACAGACACACACATATACACACAAACAATAGCTTTCATACTCCTATAGACTCTAACATGCATATCTGTGCACACAGAAACACACACACAGACACACACACATATATAAAGAGAAGGCCACTTAACTTACATCTGAAATATGAAGAAGTCAGCTTCAGTTGTAATGTTTTAAGCAGCCTTTTATGGCTTGAGAATTTGTTAAATTTTGTAGTGGGGCAGAGTAAACCTGCAGTGATCCTTCTGGAACTCAGAATGTGAAATGAATCTTGAACATGCTCCGGATGTTGCTAATATGGCCTGCTGAAAACAAATCTAAAGATATCTGCTGAAGTGTTGTCATCACCAACTGTATATCTTTCTTCAGAGAAGAGTCAGAGTGGGAATGCTTAGAGCTGCTCATTTTTCTACTAGCCAATAAGTCTCCAGAAGATTCTGACAGGATAAAGCTGATGAATTTCACAAGATTTGGAGGCAATTTCCATAGTCTACTCCAGCCTTTGAGCTACATATATTCTCCTATCTCCTGTGGTCCTGCTGGTCATCAAAGAGAGTAAGCCTCTCCCTAAAAGACCTGCATACCTCATCCCAAGGAAAGAACCATACTACTCCCTGCCTTATCTTTTTTCTCCTCCAAAAGGGTCTCCAGAAAGTATGTGTGTTGGTAACTTGCTTGCCTCAATAATTACTGAATAATTGATTGTACCTTATCTCTACTAGGTGGTTAGTGCACACACCCCATCAGGACAGCCAGCAGCCAAACCCTCCAAATATTGCCCCCCCTTACTCCTTATCCCACGTTTTTTAGCCAAACATTTCCTCCCTTTTTTGTCCCCTGGCTCGGGAACTCTCACTGTGGTCAGTGCTACAGACATAGTTTTGTCCACTAGATGACAGCCTGTACATAATTCTAAAATCCCCTTTAGCTGTACTTATTTCCACCACCTTTGACTATACTGCTATAGTCTGGTGTTCGTAGTCCATTATCTCCCTACAACTCCTTTCCTTCTCCCTATCACTCACTACAACAACTGCCTTTCCCTCCATCTGCATACTTTCTTCTCCAATCCTACCTTTCTACTCCACTGATTGTTTCTCTTCTGGGCTTGGAATCTTCCTTCCTTGGCTTTTCCCGCTCCGTTCGCCCTCCTGGCTCACTCCGTTTCCCTACCCTGCCCCTAATTTCCACCTGCCCCAGTACATCTACATTTATAGCTCTCTAGCCACTCCCACACAAACCCCTCCCATCAAACTAGTCCCTCCCTCCCTCTACACCCTATCACTATCCTACACCTATTGTCTTACACCAAACCACCACCCAATACCTGTATCAGACTCTAATCTTCTATATCCCTGTGAATACACCCTCACACATTTCATTTTAATCCTCTCCTCTCAACCTTATTAACCATCTCTCTTCCTACACATCCCTCTCACTCAACTCACACTCTGTCTCCCACCATGCAAACAAAACCTGCCTATGCTCTAATAACCTTATTTCTAAGCCCAGTTCTCTTCTGCTTACTCTACCTTACCAGTCTTCCACAGCTTCAGCACTCCCCTCTCTTTCCCACAACTGTGATTTACATTAAAAAAGACTTTCCCTTTAGTACCCAAACCTCCCCCCACCTCTACAAACATAATCAATCTTTTCTATTTCAAAGGAAGCTCTTCCTTACCCCTAGTAAACCACTTCCCATACCCACCAAACTCACCTCATTACGTTCCAATATCTACACCTATGACCCATTAGAAAATAGATATCTATCCATACTCTACTCAAAATTTATCACCCTCCTCCTTTGTTCTGGAGACATACACCCCAACCCAGGGCCTTCACACAACACCACCTCTAAACCACATTCACATACCCCTCCCCTGCATCACAAATCTCTTCTCCTTGCCACACTTAATGTCAGGAGCCTTTGTAATAAAATACCGTCTTTTTACACCTGGATCTCTCATAACAAACCTGACATTGTCTCTATCACAGAAACCTGGCTAAAACCACACATAAAAGATACTGAAATTATGCCCCCTAACTATAAACTTATAAGAAGTGACAGACCTCAAAAGAAAGGAGCAGGAGTAGCCTTACTCTTCTCCTCCTCCTTAACAGTAACACCTTATACTAAGCCCATATCCTCATTTGACACCGCCGAGCTAACCCTCACCCTTCTCAAAGTAAATAACAATAAAACTTTATGTATTGCCTCCCTGTACATTCGTCCTGGTAACAATATCCCTATACAGGAAGATATTCTTGCCTGGTTCACCTCCAACATAAACAGTGAGACAAAAATCCTAGGCAATGTCAACATAAACTGGTCTTCCATTGACTCTTCTACCCTTCACAAAGCATCAACCTATATCAATTCACACAGCTAATCAAAACCCCTACTAGACCAAATAAAGATTACACCACAGGTAGCATCCTTGACTGGATACTAGTCTCCCACCCTAACTGAGTTTCTGATAGTGGTACTCTCGCAAACTCCCTTAGTGACCATCTCGCTGCCTACATATGCCATTTCCCCTCCACCATCCTCTTTCAGCACAGACACATTACCACCCGCATGCAACAGCTAAATCCCTAATTTTCTCTAATACCTTAAAACAGATAGACTGGAACCCTCTAAAGTCCCTCCCTTTAGATGCCGCAGTCTCACATTTCAATAGAATCTTCACTGATATACTTAACCACTTCGCCCCCAGTAGATCCAAAAGACTCAGATCCAAAACAGCCCCCTGGCTAACTAAAGACACAAAACTACTTATGCATCACCGAGATAAAATCTGGAAATACTATCAAAAATGCAAAACTCCCAACTATCTTGCAGAATACAAGCAACTGCGAAATCAAGTAAAAACACAAATAGCCACTGACCACAAATCCTACTACCTTAAACTTCAAAATAATCATAAAACCAACCCCAGAAAGTTTGGGAATAGTATTTCATCAATATTATCTCCAGGCAAAAAAGAGAACCCTTGCCCTGACCCAGACACATCAGACCTCCACCTAGCTACCCAATTCAACTCCTTTTTCATTGACTCCATAGGCAAACTCACCTCTTCTTTCCCTAACAACACCCCTCCAACTTAACTGATAACAAAAACTTAACATCCATGAACCCTAAGTCCTCTCCTTTTACTCTCAAATCCATTCCTACCCACACTATAAAAAAGCTCCTACAAAACTTAAAACCTTGCTCTAATGCCTCAGATGACATTCCATCCAACTTTCTCCAACTAGCTGCTGATGGCATAGCCCTTCCAGTCAGTATCCTAATCAATCACTCCATTCAGGAGTCCTATGTACCACACCTCTGGAAAAAAGCCTTTATCATCCCCCTCCATAAAGGAGGTACAAACTGTTCAGTCCCCAACTTTTGCCCTATTGCTGTCCTATGCCCTATCTCTAAGATACTCGAAAAATGTATTCACCTCTAACTATTACCCT
>NC_056726.1:1017384010-1017534010 GCF_019279795.1 Protopterus annectens | reverse complement strand
TTAGAAGGCATGATCTGCCTTTGACAAAGCCAAACTGGGATGGATCCAAAGTCTGCAAATTCCCTATGTCTTTATTTATGAGGTCCATTATGATCCTCTCCATGGCTTTGCAGATAAGGCTTGTCAAGCTAATGGGACGGTAATTTCCAGGGTCGGTGGAGGCACCGCCTTTGTGAAGTGGGACCACAGTTGCAGAGCGCCACCACCTGGGTACATATCCAGAGGTAAGACTATGATTAAACAGCTGTCCTAGCTGTGGGTTTAATTCCTCGTTGAGTTCGTGGAGCACACAGCCGGGGACACCATCAGGTCCCATGGATGCTGTGTTTTTGCTTTGGAGAGAGCAGTTCTCACTTGGGCGTTGGAGATGTTTGGGGGCTGCAATCGCTTGGTATAGATATCTCTCCTTTGGGGAGGGGAGAAGTTTGCACTGAACCTGTCAGCCAGTATGTTGGCAATGTCTGTAGGATCAGTAATCTTCACATCATTATGAACTAGTTCTGAGCATATCTGGGAGTTTCCTCCCAGGTTTCTAACATAGCTAAAGAAGGCCTTATGATTGTCTTTTGAGTCTTTAGCTATTTTTCTCTCAAAATTTGCTTTGGATGATTTTATGAGAGCTCTTAGTTTTTTACTTATAGTGATCAAGGGTGTCTTACCTTTTAAGGATTTTGCTCTATCTTGTAGTAGCTTCCTCCTTTTGTTGTAGAGTTTGTTTATGGCTGGGGTCCACCAGAGTACAGAATCTAGTACAGAATCTTGAATACAGAATCTAGCATAAGCAATCAAATATGCAAATTATGCAAAACAGGACTTTTCTTTTTATATGGATACTGTACTGTAACTTTATGAGGTCAGCATTATGAATGTTAATGTTGTCTGGTTGAATGTGTGGTGTACTTAGTTGATAACAATAGTCTGTATTGATCGTGTTAGGTACTGGGGAAAATGTGCAGGATAGTGAATAAAATGCAAGAAAGGGAATGTATGTCTCCTGTATACAGAGCTTAAATATACATTTGCAGGCAGTGAACCTTCACTTTAAAGGAACCATTTATGCATTCAAAAGGAGGTACATCAGCTGGTGTCATGAGGTCTAAAATGCTGCTTTTTATTTTTTAATATATATATATGTTCATAGGTAGGTACTAGGCTATTGGCCCAAGGGCCTTTGTAAGCCTAACCAACAAGTTCCCTGGCTTTCACCACCCAAGAGAGTTATTTTCCTGTGCCCCTGTTGAGCAGAGCCACAGAAGTGATCCCCGGGGTGGATTTCTTATTTCCCATCCAATCATCAAGATTTCTCTTGAAGACTGCTAATGAGAAACTCTGCTTGGCATAGATAGGTAGCTTGTTCCAGAGTATGGGAAGTCTCTGCGGCAGTAATCTAGCTCTCCAGCATGTTCTGTTTATTGTGGTGACTAGGTTTAGGTCCCTAGAGCATGTATCTCAGAGGGATTGTGATTTCTTTAGGTGTAGCATGTCCAACAGCTCTGGGTTTAACATAGCTTTGTATGTTAGGAAGAGATCACCTCAGAGTAGGCAATATGCTATGGAGTAAAGCTGGAGTTTTTTGAGATGGTCAGCATAGGGCATCTGTCTGAGGCCCATAATCCTCTTTGTGAGGTACTTCTGTGGTCTTCCCAGCTGTTGCAGATATCTTGTGAAGTACATTCCAAAAGGGGCGTTGTACCCAATAATGGGTTTAATGAGAGCCGAGAAGAGGGGAACAATGACCTCTTTTTTCCTGGATGAGCATCCTTTTGTGATAAGGTGTGCCATGTAGAAGAATTTCCTGACTACTGTGGCGATGTGATTATCAAAGGAGAGGGTACTGTCCACCTGAGTACCAAGGTCTCTTATCACACCTTCAGCGTTAAGTGGACTGCCACTTATGTGGTAGTTCATGGGTATAGAGTTTTTACCAAAGGGGATGTCAATGCACTTTCTGGTGCTAAGCTTGAGGCCATGGGTCTGACACCAGGCATCTGTCTCACTGAGGCCCTTCTGTAGAATTTCCACATCATTTGGGGACTCGACTATGACACCTAATTTTCAGTCATATGTGAATTTCATCAGCCAGAGCCTGTCTGTGTTAGCCCTTGCTTCAGAGAAGTAGATACTAAACAGGATAGGACCCAGGACTGAACCCTGTGGTAAACCACTTGTCACTGGTTTTAAGTCAGATTTGGAGTCTGCACCTTTTACAATGTGAGTTCTGTCAGTGATCCATTTGTCAACCCATCTTCTGACGTATGTATTTATACCCAGTTTAGTGAGTTTATCTATAATTCCAGAATGGGGATGGTGTCAAAAGCCTTGGTGAGGTCAAGATAGGCTGTGTGAACTGCCTTACTCTCGTCTATGGCTTTGGTGACTGTTTCAAAGAAGTATATCAGGTTCAGGAGGCATGATCTGCCTTTCAGAAACCTGAACTGGGTAGTGTCCAGAGTTTGGAGGTTTACAATGTCTTTGTTTATAAGTTCCATGATGATAGGTCCCATAGCCTTGCAGACAAGGCTCGTCAGGCTAATAGGGTGATAGTTCCCGGGGTCCGTGGTGGCTCCCCCTTTGTGGAGTGATATAACTGTTGCTGTGCTTAGGTGGGAGGCCAATTCATTCTGAAGTCCGTGTAGAATGCAACCTGGGATGTTGTCTGGTCCCATGGAAGTTGTATTCTTCGCTTTGGAGAGTGCAGTTTTTACTTGCACAGTTGTGATTGCAGGGGTTCTGCAGCCTTCTGGTATAGATATGGGCCCTTTAGGGGGTGGGGGGGGGGGTAAAGTTAGCACTGAACCTATCAGCCAGGATGTTAGCAATGTTAGTTGGTTCTGCAATTTTCATGCCATTGTGCTGTAACTCAGAGCAGATCTGGGTGTTGACATTGAGATTCTTAACATAGCTATAGAATGCTTTTTGGTTGTCCTTAGAATCAGTGGCAATCTTGTTTTCATAGCTAGCTTTGGAAGATTTTATGAGGGAATCTCAGCTTCTTGCTGAGGCTGACCAGGGAGCTCTTCCACTCATGGGATTTTACTCTCTTCTGCAACAGTTTCTTCCTTCTGTTGTAGAGTTTATTTATAGCAGGGGACCACCAGATTGGCTTCATTTTTGGAGGATAGTGTCTTGGTTCTCTTAGGGATAGCACAATCCATGCACTCATGTAAGTGCTTATAGAGTGCATTTGTATAGGATTCAGCAGTCCTAACTGTATTGTCCATCTGCACGGGTGTTGGGAAGTTTGCCACTTCTGTCTTAAGAAGCATGAAGTTGGCTTTGGAGAATTTTTTTACAGTGGTTTCCTTAATGGGGGAGGGGGACAAGATGTGGATATCTAAGGTGATTAGCTTATGTTCGGATCTGACCAATGATGAGTTGACTTCAAGTGTGGAACACCGGTCACTCATGTTGGTAATGACTTGGTCTAGGATATTGCTTCCCCTGGTGGGGGTGTGGATAAGTTGATCTAGGGCATTGGAGTTTATAAATTCTAGAAAGCATTGAGCAATTGAGTTGGTATGTGAGTAGTTTTCCCAGTTAATGTTAGGGTAGTTGAAATTGCCCATTAGTAGGGTGTTTGGTTGAACCCCAATATTTTCCAGTATATCAAGAAAAGAGGAGTGGGAATCCTGGGGCATGGCAGGGGATTTGTAGCAAGCTACAATTTGGATTGAAGTTTTACCCAGAGTTAGTTGCACTTGGATAATTTCGGATGCATTATGTTGAGCAACTAGCCTGGAGGTGTGGATAACCTTAATGAATATGGACACACCTGCACCTTTGGTGTTCCGGTCCAGGTTAGATGGCTGAAAGGTATGGTATGAGTTATAGCCTGGTAATGCAGTGGTGCTCTCTGGAGCCTTGAACTAGGTTTCAGTCACTGCACAGATATAAATGTTCTCCATTTTAAGGAGTGCCTCAAGTGAGTGCATTTTGCGGTTTAGACTTCTAGCATTCAGTAGCATTACCCTTATTTTTTGCTTGCCTGTACCTGTTACGGTGGTGGATTTGTCATTTGAACCTTGCCTAAAAAGGCACTATAGGGTGGCAAGAGCCTTAGCCAATATCCAGAATCCCAGAGGCGACAAGTGCAGTCCATCTCTGGCAAAGCATCATGGCCTGTCGACCATGTTGTCCCAGGCAGACAGATACTGGATCCCCTTAGAATGACACCAGAAGCTTAGCCAATTGTTGAAGTCAATCATTTTGTCCTTGTACTGCGGTATCATTCTGGGCAAAGGTAGGATGCTACTCAGGGCAAGGGTCATACCTGCCTGGATTACAACATCACAAAGCTCTTCTATGTCTCTTTTCATGTAGTCCAGGGATGTACGTGTCAGGTCATTTACACCAACAAGGACAATGACTGATTCATATTTGTACTTGTTGTGGAGTGATCTGAGTGCGTGTGTTAGGATCCTGGCACCTGACAGACAGGTGACAGTAACCTTCTCCTTGTCTAGTCTGGTGAGTGGGACATCAGTGTGCCTGACTATAGAGTCACTTATGACTAATGTGTTGGGTATGTTGTTTTGCCTTATGGGCTGTGGTTGAGTGGCACACTGAGTCTGTGGGTTCTATGTCTTTTGGGTTGTGTTGAGTGGTGGAGGTTGTTTGCATTTCTGCTTTGAAGGTCTCTTTTGCTTGGGCAGATTATTACTGAGAGCCTCTGTGAATGTTTTTGTGTATCTATGTGTGGGTTTTGGTGGTGTAGGTTTAGTGGGACTATGTTATGAGTGTGGTGTGGTGCAAGTGTTCCCCTTCTCCTATTGACTGACAAGTTCAGTCTTAGCTTGAGAGAGCTTTGTTTCCAATTTGGCTAGATAAATGCATCTTTCAGAGGTTGTAGTGCTGGGTGGTAGGAGGAGAGGGTTGTCTGTGTGCATGAGGCAATTTCTACATTACCCCATGATGCCCAGATTCATCAGGTAGACAGGAGAGACCACCGGGAGCTGTCCCTTGGACATGCCTGGGTAAGAGACCACCGGGAGCTGTCCCTTGGATATGCCTGGGTAAGAGAACACCGGGAGCTGTCCCTTGGATATGCCTGGGTAAGAGACCAACGGGAGCTGTCCCTTGGATATGCCTGGGTAAGAGAACACTGGGAGCTGTCCCTTGGATATGCCTGGGTAAGAGACCACCAGGAGCTGTCCCTTGGATATGCCTGGGTAAGAGACCACCGGGAGCTGTCACTTGGATATGCCTGGGTAAGAGACCACCGGGAGCTGTCCCTTGGATATGCCTGGGTAAGAGACCACCGGCAGCTGTCCCTTCGAAATGCCTGGGTAAGAGACCACCGGGAGCTGTTTCTTGGATATGCCTGGGTAAGAGACCACCGGGAGCTGTCCCTTGGATATGCCTGGGTAAGAGACCACCAGGAGCTGTCCCTTGGATATGCCTGGGAAAGAGAACACCGGGAGCTGTCCCTTGGATATGCCTGGGTAAGAGACCACCGGGAGCTGTCCCTTGGACATGCCTGGGTAAGAGACTACCGGGAGCTGTCCCTTGGATATGCCTGGGTAAGAGACCACTGGGAGCTGTCCCTTGGACATGCCTGGGTAAGAGACCACCGGGAGCTGTCCCTTGGATATTGCCTAGGTAAGAGACCACCGGGAGCTGTCCCTTGGATATGCCTGTGTAAGAGAACACCAGGAGCTGTCCCTTGGACATGCCTGGGTAAGAGACCACTAGGAGCTGTCCCTTGGATATGCCTGGGTAAGAGACCACCGGGAGCTGTCCCTTGGATATGCCTGGGTAAGAGAACACCAGGAGCTGTCCCTTGGACATGCCTGGGTAAGAGACCACAGGGAGCTGTCCCTTGGATATGCCTGGGTAAGAGAACACCGAGAGCTGTCCCTTGGATATGCCTGGGTAAGAGACCACCGGGAGCTGTCCCTTGGATAAGCCTGGGTAAGAGAACACCGGGAGCTGTCCCTTGGATATGCCTGGGTAAGAGAACACCAGAAGCTGTCCCTTGGATATGCCTGGGTAAGAGACCACCGGGAGCTGTCCCTTGCATATGCCTGTGTAAGAGAACACCAGGAGCTGTCCCTTGGACATGCCTGGGTAAGAGACCACCAGGAGCTGTCCCTTGGATATGCCTGGGTAAGAGACCACCAGGAGCTGTCCCTTGGATATGCCTGGGTAAGAGAACACCAGGAGCTGTCCCTTGGACATGCCTGGGTAAGAGACCACTGGGAGCTGTCCCTTGGATATGCCTGGGTAAGAGAACACCGAGAGCTGTCCCTTGGATATGCCTGGGTAAGAGACCTCCGGGAGCTGTCCCTTGGATATGCCTGGGTAAGAGACCAGCGGGAGCTGTCCCTTGGATATGCCTGGGTAGGAGAACACCGGGAGCTGTCCCCTGGACATGCCTGGGTAAGAGAACACCGGGAGCTGTCCCTTGGACATGCCTGGGTAAGAGACCACCGGGAGCTGTCCCTTGGATATGCCTGGGTAAGAGACCACCAGGAGCTTTCCCTTGGATATGCCTGGGTAAGAGACCACCGGGAGCTGTCCTTTGGATATGCCTGGGTAAGAGACCACCGGGAGATGTGCCTTGGACATGCCTGGGTAAGAGACCTCCGGGAGCTGTCCCTTGGATATGCCTGGGTAAGAGACCACGGGAGCTGTCCCTTGGATATGTCTGGGTAAGAGACCACCAGGAGCTGTCCCTTGGACATGCCTGGGTAAGAGACCACCGGGAGCTGTCCCTTGGATATGCCTGGGTAAGAGACCACCGGGAGCTGTCCCTTCGATATGCCTGGGTAAGAGACCACCGGGAGCTGTCACTTGGATATGCCTGGGTAAGAGACCACCGGGAGCTGTCCCTTGGACATGCCTGGGTAAGAGAACACTGGGAGCTGTCCCTTGGATATGCCTGGGTAAGAGACCACCGGGAACTGTCCCTTGGATATGCCTGGGTAAGAGAACACCGGGAGCTGTCCCTTGGATATGCCTGGGTAAGAGACCACCGGGAGATGTCCCTTTGACATGCCTGGGTAAGAGACCGCCGGGAGCTGTCCCTTGGATATGCCTGGGTAAGAGACCACCGGGAGCTGTCCCTTGGATATGCCTGGGTAAGAGACCACCGGGAGCTATCCCTTGGATATGCCTGGGTAAGAGACCACCGGGAGCTGTCCCTTGGATATGCCTGTGTAAGAGAACACCAGGAGCTGTCCCTTGGACATGCCTGGGTAAGAGACCACAGGGAGCTGTCCCTTGGATATGCCTGGGTAAGAGACCACCTGGAGCTGTCCCTTGGATATGCCTAGGTAAGAGACCACCAGGAGCTGTCCCTTGGATATGCCTGTGTAAGAGACCACCGGGAGCTGTCCGTTGGACATGCCTGGGTAAGAGACCACTGGGAGCTGTCCCTTGGATATGCCTGGGTAAGAGACCACCGGGAGCTGTCCCTTGGATATGCCTGGGTAAGAGACCACCGGGAGCTGTCCCTTGGACATGCCTGGGTAAGAGACCACTGGGAGCTGTCCCTTGGATATGCCTGGGTAAGAGACCACTGGGAGCTGTCCCTTGGACATGCCTGTGATATGCCTGCAAGAGACCACCAGAGACCACCGGGAACTGTCCCTTGGATATGCCTGGGTAAGAGAACAATGGGAGCTGTCCCTTGGATATGCCTGGATAAGAGACCACTGGGAGCTGTCCCTTGGATATGCCTGGGTAAGAGACCACCGGGAGCTGTCCCTTGGACATGCCTGGGTAAGAGAACACCGGGAGCTGTCCCTTGGATATGCCTGGGTAAGAGACCACCGGGTGCTGTCCCTTGGATATGCCTGGGTAAGAGAACACCGGCAGCTGTCCCTTGGACATGCCTTGGTAAGAGACCACCGGGAACTGTCCCTTGGATATGCCTGGGTAAGAGAACAATGGGAGCTGTCCCTTGGATATGCCTGGGTAAGAGACCACCGGGAGCTGTCCCCTGGACATGCCTGGGTAAGAGAACACCGGGAGCTGTCCCTTGGACATGCCTGGGTAAGAGACCACTGGGAGCTGTCCCTTGGATATGCCTGGGTAAGAGACCACTGGGAGCTGTCCTTTGGATATGCCTGGGTAAGAGACCACTGGGAGCTGTCCCTTGGATATGCCTGGGTAAGAGAACACCGGGAGCTGTCCCTTGGACATGCCTGGGTAAGAGAATACCGGGAGCTGTCCCTTGGACATGCCTGGGTAAGAGACCACTGGGAGCTGTCCCTTGGATATGCCTGGGTGATCACTATTTTCCTCTAGACAAGTGAGGGAAGTAAGTACTAGAGCTTGTTGTCCTCTAAGCAACTGAGGAAGATAAGTACAAAAAAACTATTATCCACTCCGTAATGAGAAAAGTTGAGTGCTGTAGTAATTTGTAGCTTTTTTAGTGCTTACAACAGATCTGAACCAGTGCTGAGCACAAAGAAGCAGATTCAAGTGCTAAAATTAAGAATCTGGCTAGTTCTAAGCGAAAAGCAGACTTTATGGCGCCACACACACACACACACACACACACACACACACACACACACACACACACACACACACACACACACACACACACACACACACACACACACACACACACACACACACACACACACACACACACACACACACACACACACTCACACACAAACACACATACACACACACATATATATATATGTGTGTGTGTGTGTGTGTGTGTGTGTGTGTGTGTGTGTGTGTTTGTATATATATATATATATATATCTATATATATATATATATATATATATATATATATATATATATATATATATATGCTCTGAGCTACAAAGAATGGCATTAAATATACTGATCCCAAAGATATTGCCAATATTCTGGCAGATCGATTTAGTGCCAACTTCATCCCCCTCTCACCCCCTAAAGGGCCCATCTCAATACCAAAAGATTGCCAAATTACGGTAATCATGGCTACACAGGTAGAAACCGCACTCTCCAAAGCTAAGAATACAGCATCCATGGGACCAGATGACATCCCAGGCTGTGTGCTACATGAACTACAAAATGAACTGGCACCTCACCTAAGTGTCATATTTAATCATAGCCTCACCTCAGGCTTTGTGCCCACTGAGTGGCGCACAGCTACAGTTATCCCAATTCACAAGGTGGGATCCACCTTAGATCCTGGGAACTACTGTCCCATCAGTCTGATGAGCCTGATCTCATGGAACTTATAAGCAAAGACATTGGCAACCTTCAAACACTGGACCCTACCCAGTTTGGGTTTGTGAAGGACAGATCTTGTCTCGTGAACCTGATTGACTTCTTTGAATTAGTCTCCAGAGCTGTGGACGAGGGTAAGGCAGTCAACAGAGCCTATCTGGACCTTGCCAAGGCCTTCAACACCATCCCCAACTCTGGAATCATAGATAAACTTACTAAATCCCTACGTCATTAGATGGGTTGCCAACTGGCTTACTGATAGAACCCAGACTGTAAAAGTAGCTGACTCCAAATCCAGCTTCAGACAAATGACAAGTGGAGTACCTCAGAGTTCAGTCCTGGGACTGCTCTTGTTTGGCATCTACTTCTCTGAAGTACAGGCCAAAATTAAGGGAATCTGGCTAACAAAGTTCGCAGATGATAGCAAACTGGGAGCCATTATTGAATCCCCAAATTATGTGGATATTCTACAAAAGGGCCTTACAGAAACAGATGCTTGGTGCCAGAGCCATGGGCTCAAGCTTAATGCCAAGAAATGCATAGTTATCCCCTTTAAGATAAACCATGTCCCCATGAATTACCACAATGGTGGCAGTATACTAAACACTGAAAGTCTGATTAGAGAATTAGGGACACAGGTGGACAGTTGTCTCACCTTCAATAACAACATCGCCACAACAGTCAGGAAATCCTTCTATGTGGCACACCTCAACACTAAGGGCTTTTCATCCAGAAAAAAGGAGGTCATTATCCCACTGTACTCATCCCTCATTAGACCCATTATAGAGTACAACACCCCGTTTGGTATGTACCTCACAAGACATCTGCAACAGCTGGAAAGGCTGCAGAAATACCTCACTACAAGAATCACAGGCCTAAAGCAGATGCCCTACGCTGACCGTTTAAAAAAACTCCAACTATACTCTGTGGCATATCGTCTACTCAGAGGTGATCTCTGCTTAACATATAAAGCCATGTCAAACCCTGAACTGTTGGACATGCTGCAGTTAAAGAAATCCCAATCCCTCAGAGCCACACACTCCAGGGATCTAAACCTTATCTTCACAATGAACAAAACATGCTAGAGGGATAGGTTCCTGACCCAGAGACTCCTCATACTCTGGAATAGACTGCCCATACATGTCAAGCAGAGTGCCTCCTTGGCCCTCTTCAAAAGGAACCTTGATGCTTGGAGGGAAGATAGGAAATTCACCCCAGGGATCACATCATTCATCCTGCTAGACAGGGGTCCAGAGAAGTAAATATTGTGGGAAGAAATTTCCAGGGAATTGTTATGGCTAGGCATGTATAGGCCCTAGGGCCGATAGCCTAGTACCAACCTGTGAACCTATGAACCTATATATATATGTATATATATATATATATATATATATATATATATATATAATGTATATATATATATATATATATATATATATATATATGTATATATATATATATTTAGAGTGAAATATTGAATTTCAGTATTTTGAAACTATAAAGCCGAACTTCCGAAATAGCGAAACCCCATAACTGCAAATCCGGAAATGTCGAATTTGCGGTTATGGTAGTGCGCTACGTGATGTGGGATGTATTGTGTGCCTGATTTATGGTTTGGTATGTGGATATGGTTGGAGATTCAACTAAGTAAGTATTTTTTAAGGATTTGGGGTAGGGATTTGAGTGTAAGTGAGTGTTCGGAAGTTGTAGGTGTGGGTTAGGGTAGGTAGGTAAGAGTATGAGTGTGTAAGTGTTTGAAGTGGTGGTGTTTGTACATTTGTGATGTGTGTGCGAGGGGACTGTAGAGTGTATAGGTGTGACTTTACTGTCTTTTTCTGTTTGGTGCGGCCACAGAGTTTTTATATATAAGTAGTGGGGATGTGGGGGCACAGCCCCCCACATGGGGGTTGAATGGGGTCTTGCCCCCTGAATAGATGTAGGGTAGGTTTATTTATTTGTATTGTTGTGTTTGTGTATGTTTTGTTTGTTTGCTGTAATGTGGAGAGGTTGGTGTATGTGTTGTGTGGTGTATGATGTGTTTACGTTCGCCATTTTGACTTTAGCGGTTTTCAGGTTTTGATGTTGTGTTTTTTCGGCTTTATAGTCTCGAGATACTGAAATTCAATATTTCAGTATTTCGAGATTATAAAGTGAATCTATACATATATATATATATATATATATATATATATATATATATATATATGTGTATATATATATATATATATATATATATGTGTGTATATATATATATATATATATATATATATATATATATATATATATATATATATATATATATATATATATATATATATATATATATATATAGATATATATATATATAGATATATATTGATGGAATCCGTCAATATGTTCGAAGTTTCACTACTTCCAACCCCACTTTACAGAGTCCACTTGTTCGAAGTAGTGAAACTTTGAACATTGACTTCGGCAGTCACACTACAGCACAGAATGGGAATATTCCCTTTTCCCTGCTGTAGTGCAATCTCGGAGTTGGTATATTTAAGTAGGGGGGTGTGGGGGGCACAGCCCCCCACATGGGGGTGCAGGGGAGCTTGACCCCCTGCAAAAACATGTTTAGTGTTTGTTTGTTTTTTTTTGGGGGGTTGCGTGAGGAACTAGACTTCAGCAAAAGTGGACTTTCGTTTAAGTGTAGGGTCTGCTGCTCTATTTCGAAGAAGTGTATTTTCGATGTAAAGCACTAGGCCCATATATATATATATATATATACATATATATGTATGGATATGTATAGGGTCTGCTTATATTTAGTAATTTGAATATTCTTCTGTTATTCTGGTGGATGATTCCTGGATGTATACTTTTTGCTTTCATTGTGGCGTGTATAACCATGCATTTGCTTCAGTCACTAGTTTTCATTCGTGAAGGCTATAGCAAATGTTGTCATAGTAAGACCTTGTCGCTGCCTGTCTGAGTAGTGGGATCCATGATATAATTTATATTATTTTGCATTGTTGGCATTTTTTTAATACTTTACTTGTCTGGTAATAAATTATATATCTTCTATGATGCCTTGATAAAAGTGGCATTTGTGCATCATTCTGGATACATTTCTGTGTTTTGTTAGGGTATTTTTGGTTAAGCCATTTGTGCTTCTGTTTGGGGATTCTTGGTTACCTACTTTTAAAGTCAATAGAGGAAATGTATATTAGTTTGTGAAAATCATCAATGTTCCATTTTATGTTGTAATAGGAGGCAACAGTCTATAAGTATATCTCTAGAATCAGGAAATTTCCAAGAATCCAAAAACAGATTGTAAGTCTACAATGCTCATACCATATGGGTGTGCAAGGTTGTGACCTTTAATGAAGTTTTGCATTACTGTTTTGTACTGTTTGCAGATTCATTCCTGCTATCAGTTTGGAAAGTACAGAAGAAGAAACTGAGAAAGCTAAAGCGGAAATGGTAGTGTGAGTTTAACATGAATATGTTCATAGGGTTAGTGCTTCACCAGTATAAACCAGCATAATATATATAAGAATTTTTATTATCAACTTTAGCACAACTATAGAATTTGGGGAAATGAGAAAGTAAAACCAAGGTGGAATATACTGTACTCTATGTGTTGATTTATGTAGATTTATACTAATGATTTATTCTTCAGATAACCTGCATAAGCTCCTGTTCTGTTACAGATCAGCCATGCAACAACACTTCCTCTGACTAGTGACAAAACTGAGGGCCCATCATTCCTCAGCATTGTAGCTAGTTTTAAATTTCAATCCATTGGCATAGCTCGTTTGCTAATCCATTTTGGTTGGACATGGGTGGGCTTCATAGCCTCAGACAATGACTATGGTTTAGAAGGTATCCAAAATTTTAAGAATGAATTTCTCAAGGCTGGCGGATGCATTGCATTCTCAGAAATAATTCCAGCACAGAACTATGAGAAAAAGATGAATCAAGTTGCTGAGACGATTAAGGCATCTACTGCATCAGTGGTTGTTCTTTACCTAACCACGGAAAAAATGAACCCATTAATGGAGACAGTATATTTACATGGAATAAGTGGAAAAGTATGGATTGTTACTTGTCCTTGGCCCAGTGGTGAAGACTTTAATAATCAACATATTCGAATTGTAGCTAATGGTACCATTGGATTTTCAATCCATGCGGGTCCAATTGATGGCTTCAAGGAATTTCTCCTTAGTATTCACCCTTCAAAATCACCAGATGATATTTTCATAAAGGAATTCTGGGAGCAAGCATTTGGGTGCAGGTGGGCAGAGAATGGCAGTGGTGAGAGAAAAGAAAACACAACAACAAACGAGCCTCCATTCTGTACGGGTAGTGAACGGTTAGAGACAATCGATAGTTCCATATATGATGTTTATAACTTCAGGTTTAGCTACAATGTGTATAATATTTTGTATTCCCTGGCTTATGGGCTTCACGATCTGCTTTCCTGTAAATCAACTGAAGGACCATTTAGCAATGGATCTTGTCCAAAGGTTCCTTATTTTCAACCATGGCAGGTAAGGACAAATTTCAAATTCAGTTATTTTACTTTTAAAACAGCATGCTCGCATTATTATCATGATGGCAGTCTGTGTGCTGATAAATTTTGGTTATAAATGGAACATGACAAATATAGTCAGATGGCTGCTTTTTATTGAGGAATATACAGGATCTAGCACAGTCTACTAAACTCCATTGATATGAAATCTTTTTGTAGTCATCAGTCTCATTTTATCAGTAGTCACTAACATCTCCTGGGTGCCAGTAGGCTCACCATATTTACTATTTAATCTTCAAGAAATGTCCAAGTGTATATATTCTGTAACAGATGTCAGATAATTCATACAACACAACACCTGCTTTAATACAATTTTCCCTCATCGTATTCTCATTATGTACTATCGCTGTGATTTACAGAGAAAAGCTGTTCATTTCGTATGCTACACTGCGTTTAATGCAAATATTTGCCTAGTTGTTAGTAACACATAATAAGAAAATTCAAAAATTCATGTGCTTATTTAGAAAGGGAGAAAACTATAACTTAAAAAGCCAGATAATCATTTTCCCCTCACTAAGTCTGCCATTTATCAGGAATACAATGACAGCAGAGAAGAGTTGGTTTCCTTGATGAGTTTCTGTTTAGGGAGTTTTGGTTGCTACTGATGTGTTAAAAAAGCAGTTAAACACTTGGTCCTTGATAGTTGGTTCTCATACAAACTGCTGTCAGTAACAAAGACTTAAGTCCTAGAAATATTTTTGTAGGTAGATACACATTTAGCCAATAATTAAGTTATTTAAAATGGCAAATATTTCTTAGTATGCTATGTAATGAGAGATATATAAATGCAAAAGAGAATATGTGTGTGTGTGTGTGTGTGTGTGTGTGTGTGTGTGTGTGTGTGAATGCACATGCATTTGGGTGTGTGAGATAGTGAAAGCAGTTCTGTATGCACACACATACACACACACACACACACACACACACACACACACACACACGCACACACGCACACACAAACACACACACGTACGCACGCGTGCACACACACACACACACACACACACACACACACACACACACACACACACACACACACACAAACTATGAACATGACCAGACATGCTCTGACACACATAAGATATTTAATGTCTGAGGAGATAAACTGCTTTGTACATATACAATTTGAATGCAGGCATGAACACAATGATTCAATAGTAAGATCAGTTTCACGCAGTTCTGTTTAGTTCTGATTTACCCATACAAATGTTTTTTTTCTAGGTACTCCAGTTTCCTTCTAATCCTAAAAATATGGTGATTGATTGGCAATGTTAAATTGTCCATATGTGTTATATATAGCCTTGCCCTTATGACTGTTGTTATACTTAAAATGGATGTATGGACCAGTGTATTTGCCTTATGAATAAAAATTTGAATGATAGATAGATAGATAGATAGATAGATAGATAGATAGATAGATAGATAGATAGATAGATAGATAGATAGATAGTGTAAAAGTCTGGACAAACACTGAATCTATGAGGAAATATGCAGGCAATTAGAAGAATGAGAAATGATAAGCAATCAATGCATCTGAGGGTCGGTACAGTTAATGTCTCGTATCTGGCAATGATTACAGGTGAGTAGAGCACTTTATATACTGTTTTGAGATGTCCTACATACATTGTAAATTGGTCATGCAGTTATTTTAAAAGTGCTACTATGTCAGTTTTTCCTTTTTTGCAACAAGTACAGACACAAGCATTTCTTGCTTCAGGTTTATCATCATATGTTCTAACTTATTGATTATTTCACCTTCTAATAAGAAAGAATATTTATTGCTACTACAGCTGCAGTTAATATTTACATTACTATTACTGTTGAATAGTTTAGAAATAATGAAAGTTTGCAACTTACAAAGTAACACAGAAGCTTAATAAAAACTTCATATAAAATCTGCAGCATATAAGGCACAACATCTGCTCCTGTCATTCATTCTATAGACAACTTATGAAATAGAATAATATAGCAATAACTCACGCCTGGGTGTGGGTAATGCTGGATTTACCCACAGTTGGCGTAGTTTGGTCATGAGGGTGAAGCCCAAGTGGCCAAACAAAGACAGCCGTGGGTAAATCCAGCATTACCCACACCCAGAAGTGGGTTATTGCTATTATACAATGACATTATTTAAGAAAAGAAATAATTACTTTTCTTAAACAATGGCATTGTATAATGCCTTCTTGCTGCCCTTCCACAGCTGTCTGGTATTCTGCGGCAGTTCTGATATACTGCGCATGCGTATGCTTATGCAGTACATCAGAGTTGTGGGCAGAAGCAATGGAGAAAGCAAGATCTCCGTTGCTTTCTACAAACTGTCTTGCTATGTTAAAAGAGTTTAACATAGCGAGACAGCTTTAAAAAAAGCAACAGAGAATCTCTATTACTTTTTTAAAGCTGTCTCGCTATGTTAAACCCATTTAACATAGCGAGCCAGCTTTAAAAAAAGCAACGGAGAAAGCAAGATCTCCGTTGCTTTTTATAAAGTGTCTCACTATTTTAAAGGAGTTTAACATAGCGAGGCACCTTTAAAAAAGCAATGGAGATAGGAAGATCTCTGTTACTTTTTTAAAGCTGTCTCGCTATGTTAAACTTGTTTAACATAGCGAGACAGTGTGTAAAAAGCAATGGAGATCTTGTGTTCTCCGTTGCTGTAACAAAAGAGTTATACTAATGGAAAAAGTCCAGGCGACCGGACCTTTTTCCATTAGTATAACTCTGATTTACAATGTGCACTCTGACCAATCAGCATGCACGTTTTGGAATATTAATGGGGGGTCATTGTATAATATAGCAATAACCCACGCCTGGGTGTGGGTAATGCTGGATTTACCCACAGTTGGTGTGGTTTGGTCATGAGGGTGAAGCCTGAGTGGCCAAACAAAGCCAACCGTGGGTAAATCCAGTATTACCCACACCCAGAAGTGGGTTATTGCTATAATACAATGACATTGTTCAAGAAAAAAAATAATTACTTTTCTTAAATAATGGCATTGTATAATGCCTCCTTGCTGTCCTTCTGCAGGTGTCTGGTATTCTGCGGCAGTTCCGATGTACTGCGCATGCATATGCCTATGCAGTACATCAGAGCTGTGGGCAAAAGCAACGGAGAAAACAAGATCTCCGTTGCTTTTTACAAACTGTTTCGCTATGTTAAATGGGTTTAACATAGAGAGACAGCTTTAAAAAAAGCACAGGAGAATCTCCGTTCCTTTTTTTAAAGCTGTCTCGCTATGTTAAACCCATTTAACATAGCGAGACAGTTTTGAAAAAAAGCAAAGGAGAAAGCAAGATTTCCGTTGCTTTTTACAAACTGTCTCGCTATGTTAAAGGAATTTGACATAGCGAGACAGCTTTAAAAAAAGCAACGGAGAATCTCCGTTGCTTTTTTTTAACGCTGTCTCACTATGTTAAACTCCTTTAACATAGCGAGACAGTATGAAGCAACAGAGATCTTGCATTCTCTGTTGCTTAAAAAAAGAGTTATAGTAATGGAAAAAGTCCGGGCGACCGGGCCTTTTTTCCATTACTATAACTGATTTACAACATGCACGCTGACCAGTCAGCGTGCACATTTTTGAATATTAATGGAGGGGGGGGGTCGTTGTATGATATACATTTTCTTATTCTTTGATGTTTGTAGTATATATGTACATTTTCCAGACCAGTATTTTACATTCTGTTTATTCTTTACACATATAATTTAGGAATATTTTGATAGAAATAGAAAAGTGCTGATTGACACATGTTTATGTATGTTTATGAAACTTGTAATAGAAGAGCCATTCCCTGTTGTTACAATACATCAGAGTGTGTCAGTGTGTGACCCATGCTCCTGGCTGCTGTAACCTTTCCATTCTATCTTTATGCTAATAGCAGACTGAGCTTACAGTTTTAAGAACCACTGTAGTCTTATAGCTGGTTTACATTTGTCATCTGACATCTGATTATTAGAGGAAATATTTTCAACATAAATATTTACTCATATTGATAATTATGCCTTGATACAAAGAGGGATTATTTATAAGCACTATCTTATCTTGGCTGATGTGCTTTTAGCCAGGCATTGTATTAACCTGCAGCTTTGTATTATTTTATGTCACTCTTATTCACATAAAAGATTGTTCACACATGTTGCTCAAGGAACATTTAGTAAGCGGGTGTCCCAAAATTGTTTGAGATCCCAATGCTATAACATATAGATAGATAGACAGACATATAGCTGGATAGCTAGATAGATAAATATATTGACGGATACACAGGTAGATAAATTGATACGAACATACAAATAAATAGATAGACAGGCATACAGACAGATAGACAGACATACAGATAGAGAGCTAGATAGATAGAAAGATAGATAGATAGATAGATAGATAGATAGATAGATAGATAGATAGATAGATAGATAGATAGATAGATAGATAGATAAACAGATAGGCATACAGCTAGACAGACAGATATATATGTTACAGGGTTGGGAGGGTGGCCTAATGGTTAAGGTGTTTGCCTTACAAACACAAGGTACAGGGTTTGAATCTCACAGGGGATAATTGGCTAGGTTTAAAATGGCTTGCAACGGCAGTTAGCCTAGTACTTGAAATATATATGTGTGTGTGTGTATATATATATAAATATATTTATACATACAAATACATATACATGGGTCTACTCCTATAAACCAAATGTACACTTTCCTGAAACTGAAAACAATGAGTCCACTCTGCCAAACTACAAGAAACTACACACTACCAGACCATGGAACACCAAACAAGTAAGAATGCTAACATTTCTGGATCTTACCTTTTCTACAATGTAATGCAATCTCAGAGTTGGAATACAAAATCTGCAGAGGATGGGATGGTGGGGAGATGCAACCCCCCCTGCAAAAACATCAAGAAAGGTAAATTTTTAAGTGTACATGTTAAAATGTGTAGAGTTTTTTGGATGTGTGATAGCTGATGTTCAGTGTTCTATGGTTCAGCAGTGTGTAGTTTCATGTAAGTGTAGTTTCGGCAGAGTGGACGTGTTGTTTTCAGTTATGGAAAAGTGTAAATTCAGTCTACAAAAGTAGACCCATGTACATATATCTATATCTATCTATGTCTATCTGTCTACAGTATATATATATATATATATATATATATATATATATATATATATATATATATATATATATATATATATATATATATTTTGCATTGTCAACTCATAGCAAGAGGTTCTCCATTTCAATTTTCAGCTGGGGTGCCTTTTGTGCAGAATCTGTATGTCATCTGTTGTGTTTATGTGGGTTTCCTCCGGGTACTCAAGTTTCCTCCTATGTAACAAAGGCATGTGTTTGGAGTGTTTCGCCCTGGGCCTCCTCTAAAAATTGGCTCATTCCAAGTCAGACTTTCCCAGTAAGCAAATGATAATAAATAAATAAAATAAATAGACAGATAGACAGATAGATAAAGAGGCTACTTCTCAAGACCGAGGTGGAAAGTTTCATAGCCCCCTTGCTAAAGGATAATGCTGCCCAAACCACATAATCCTTTACAAGTGCATTCTATGAGCATCTACAGGGATGCATGGATCGAGCCATCCTAAGTAAAACCAAAACTCACTCCTCCAAAAAAAGGAAACCAGTCTGGTGGTCCCCTGCCATAAATAAGGTTTACAACAGAAGGAGGAAACTACTACATGATAGAGCTAAATACCAAAAAGGAACGGCATCACTGATCAATATTAGCAAGAAACTATGATCCCTCATAAAATCATCCAAGGCCAGTTTCAAAAGAACAATTGCTAAGGACTCTAAAGATAACCACAAAGCCTTCTTTAGATATGTCAAAAATCTAGGTGGCAACCCTCAGATATGCTCTGAGCTACTGCAAAATGGCAAAACATACACGGAACCAACCGACATTGCCAACATCCTGGCTGGCAAGTTCAGTGCAAACTTTACCCTCCCAACCCCAAAAGGGCCCATGTCCATCCCAGAAGAATGCAGAGCTCCAGACATCATGGACACACAGGTAAAAACAGCCCTCTCCAAAGCTAAGAACACAGCATCAATGGGACCGGATAGTGTCTCAGGCTCCATCTTACACAAACTCCAAATGGAACTAAACCCTCACCTAAATTCACTGTTCAGACTTACCACAGGCTATGTACCCAAATAATGGCATACAGCAACAGTCATCCCACTCCACAAAGGTGGTGTCACAACAGAACCAGGGAACTATCGTCCTATAAGCCTGACTAGCCTGGTCTGCAAAACAATGGAGCGAATCATCATGGAACTCATAAACAAAGACATTGGGAACCTTCAGACACTAGACCCTACCCAATTTGGCTTTGTTAAAGGCAGATCCTGCCTCCTAAACCTAGTTGACTTCTTTGAAACAGTTACCAATGCCATAGATGAATGAAAGGTAGTCCACACAGCCTACCTGGACCTCGCTAAGGCCTTCAACACCATTCCACACTCTGGCATCATAGATAACTTCACCAGCTTGAACATTAACCCCTATGTCACGAGATGGGTGGCCAACTGGCTCACAGATAGAACACACATGGTCAGAGTCGCAGGTGCCATGTCCGACTCTAAACCAGTTATAAGTGGCGTCCCACAGGGCTCGGTCCTGGGACCCCTCCTGTTTGATATATACTTCTCTGAGGTACAGGCAAGCATGGGAGGACTATGGCTGACCAAGTTCATAGATGACTGCAAACTGAGAGCCATAATCAACTCACCGGCTGACACAGACATCCTCCAGAAGGGTCTCACAGAGTCAGATACCCGGTGTCAAAACCATGGCCTCAAGCTGAATGCCAAAAAATGCATAGTCATCCCGTTTGGGAAAAACAAAGTGTCCACAAATTATCACATAGGTGGTAATCCACTAAGTACGGAAGATGTAATTAGGGACCTGGGGACCCAGGTAGATAGCAACCTCTCCTTCAATAATCACATTGCCAAAGTGGTTAGAAATTCATTCTATGTAGCGCACCTAATCACGAAAGGGTTCACCTCTAGATCAAGAGAGGCTATTGTGCCCCTCTACTCATCACTCATTAGGCCCATAATAGAGTACAATGCCCCATTTGGAATGTACCTTACTAGACACCTGCAACAGCTGGAAAGACCACAGAAGTACCTCACCAAGAGGGTTATGGGCCTCAAAGAGGTGTCCTATGCAGCTCGTCTAAAAAAACTCCAGCTTTACTCGGTTGCTTACCGCCTGATCAGAGGTGATCTCTGCCTGACGTATAAGGCCATGACCAACCTGGAATTAATGGACATGCTCCACCTCAAGAAAACCAAATCTCTTAGAGCCACACGCTCCAGTCAACTAAACCTGAGCACAACAATAAATAGGACATGCTGGATGGATTGATTCCTGTCTCAGAGACTTCCCTCGCTCTGGAATAGAATCCCAATTTATGTTAGGCAGAGCCTCTTGCTGACTCTCTTTAAGAGAAATCTTAGGTTTACCACTGGGATCACTACAGTGGCCCTGCTAGACAGAGGCCTAGGAAACTAATTTAAAGGGGAGGTGAAAGCCAACACATTCTGGCTAGGCTTATAAATGCCCTTGGGCAGATAGCCTAGTACCTACCTATGAACCTATAAGAAAAATGCAGTTCAGAACAGGGGAGGTTTAAGAGAATGATAAAAGCAGAAAAGAGATTAGAAACGCATAACACATCATTCTTCTACTCAAACAGAAGAATGGTTGTGAAAAACAAGTTTGTCATTTTGCACATAAAATGGATTAGGAGAGGCATGCAATTCCACCCTTAACATCAGTTTCTGTGAACACCCTCAAGCACTGCATACTCTATAACATTAACAGCCAATAAGTGTTTTCCATGAGTGGGCTATTAACTGTATGGTCTGTGATAAAAGGAGTGCCAGTGTCATAACGTACAAGCAATCATATATTTTCCTGAACCACTAAATATGGTAAACACTTCCCATATCACCCTTGTTTTAAGAAAAATTGTTTGATGTTTCTACCATTGTAATGCACCAGTCTTCCCAAAAATGCAACAGTACAACCCTGAATCATATCAAATAAATGCTAAACTAGATTTCTTCTTCACTTTCCATTATGTTACCACTTAACATTTTGAATTTCATCCATTTTCAATGAACAGTACAGAAAATTCTAAGTCATTTGTTCACCTATAGTCCTTTGGTCATCTGGTTTTTGAAAGGGTATCCAATTGTCTGTAAAAGTAGTTTAGCATGCCATATTTTGCCGTGTTTGTCTACTTACTAATATAGGATCATAGGATCATAGGAGGTTACTAGGGTAATGAGTCTAGGCCCATTTCAAGTCTAGCCCAGTTTTACCCTTATTTCCACAATCAGTACCTATCATCCCTGTCCAAGAGGGACACAGGTGGAACCCCTGGAGTGAATTTATGATTACCCATCCAATCATCCAGATTGTGTTTGAAGATGGCCAATGAGATACTCTGCTTGACATTAATGGGAGCCTGTTCCAAAGGTGTGATAACCTCTGGGAGACAAATCTGTCCCTCCAGCAGGTTCTGTTAATGTCATATACCAGGTTAAGGCCTTTTGACTTACAGATATGTAGCATTACCAACAAAGTAGAGTCAAAGATTGCCTTATATGCAAGACGGAGATCACTTCTGAGTAGTCTGTATGAAATAAAATAAAGTGACATTGATTTCAGATGACCCTCATAGGACAGATGATGAAGAGCTTGAATTTCCCTTGTGAAGAACCTTTGAGGTCTTTCCAATTACTGCAGGTGCTTGAAAAGGTACATACCAAACAGGTCATTGCACTCAATCATTGGACTGTTGAGGGAAGAGTACAGGAAGGTTATAACTTCTTTATTACACACACACACACACACACACACACACACACACATATATATATATATATATATATATATATATATATATGGGTCTGCTTCAAAGTATTGAATTACCACTTCATCGAGATGACATTGCTGAAACTGCAGAACATCAAATTCCCGGAACATCAAAAACTTTCCATGGGAAAAGAAGCACTTGGGCTCCATGGTGAACTTGTCTCTTTCCCCCTCTGTAATGCAGTCTTGGAGTTGGTATATTTAGTTAGGGGTTGTGGGGGTGGAGCCCCCAACATGGAGGCTGTGGGGGTCTTCAACCCGCTCCACATCGGTGGGTTTATTTGCTTTGTTTTTTTTTTTTTTTTTTTTTTTTTTTTATGTTGGGTTCACGATTGTTTTTCCGGGGTTAGTTTTCAATGTTACAGGTTTTGGCAACATCGTCTTGCTGAAATGGGATTTGATAAAATGGTAATTCAATACTTTGAAGTCGACCCATCTCTCTCTCTCTCTATATATATATATCTATATATATATATATATCTATATATATATATATATATATATATATATATATATATTTATATATATATCATGATCTATTTGAATGAAAGATCTATTTGAATTTCTGTGGATAGAGCACCCAGTCACACCGGTTTTTAAGGCTCTCCCAAAATTATACAAAGATCCTGTTAACCCTACCATGAGACCTATTGTCTCGGGGAGGGGATGGATCACTGAAAACATTTCGATATGGCTGGAGTGCCTATTGAAACCTTGTGTAATGGGTTGTACAGAGGTGTTGAGAGACTCTGGGCATTTTCTAACTTCATTGAAAGAAACGGTAGAGGCGAAAGGTATTTTGCAGTACATCATGGTAACCCTTGATGTGCAGAGTCTTTTCACAGTGATTAGTAATAACTATGGCATAGAAGTGGTCACACATTTATTAATGGGAATGAATGTACTGGGGGAGGTCAAATTGAAATTGATGAGAGAACTGTTGAGTATGGTTTTGGAATATAATGTCTTTATATGTGGAGGCAAACACTACAGACAGACACAGGGGGGTAGCTATGGGCACCCCCTGTGCAAACAGTTATGCTAATCTGGTATTTGTTTTCTGTGAGAGGCAATTTGTGTTGGGACAGTCCAACAAGTGGAGGGATAGGATACATCTATACAGGTGCTTTGTGGATGACATTTTTCTGTTATGGGAGGGAGATGAGGCAGAACATTTTAGTTTTGTCAGCTATTTAGGATCTTCCACCACCTTCCTTAAATTATCTTTGAATTTCTCCAGAACAGAGATAGACTTCCTGGATATAAGATTATTGCAGGATACAGCGGGGTTTAGGACCACACTTTATAGAAGAGGATGATGGAAAATAGCCTGCTAGCACGGGACAGCATGCATCCCCATTATACCTTTACCAACAAAGTCAAAGGGCAGTTGGGTAGGGTTTCTAGATTATGTACTGAGGATGATGATTTTGAAATAAAAATGGAACAATTAAAGTATAACTTCATAGAAAGGGGCTATGGAGAGGAGAAGATTAGTCAGACTTTTACTAGGCAGAAGAAATTTCGACAGTTTAGATTGATCCCGTGGTTTAAATCAAGGGAAGCAGATGAATTCACAAATCTAAACAGGAAGTCATAGAACAAAGGTCCAATGCTTATGCTGACTTATAGTAACAATGCACATGGGGTTTGTGATATAATCAGAAATAATTGGAAGATACTAGCCTCTGATGAGAAAATGAGTGCAATTGCTGAAACCATGCCATCTTTTGGCTTTAGGAGAAATAAAAGTCTAAAAGATTTTTTAAGCAATGAAAGTAGAGATGTCCATAGACACACAGCGACAAGGAAGGGGACCAGACCATGTGGTTCCTGCAAGGCTTGTTGCTATATTAATTCAGGTACTGAGTATATCCACCCCAGCACTGGAAAAAATATTCATTTCCCAGAGGCCCCCCTCACTCTGGAATAGAATCTCAATTCATGTTAGTCATAGCCCCTCGCTGACCCTCTTCAAGCGAAATTTGGACACGTGGATGGGAAATCGCAAATTCACCCCTAGGATCTCTCCTGTGTCCCTGCTAGACAGAGGCACAGTAAACTAATCTTAAAAGGGTACCTTCTGTGACCTACTTTACAGAGGCACAGTAGGCTAATCTAATAGGGAGACGGAAGCCAAATACACTCTGGCTAGGCTTATAAATGCCCTAGGGCAGATAGCCTATTATCTACCTATGAACCTATGAACCTATAAACCTGTAAGTGCCAATTGTAGATTTATGAATGTCATATATTTAGCAACATGTCAATCCTGCAACTGTTATTATATAGGAAAGACCAACTGCATGTTAAAAACTAGAATCTTGAATCACCTATCAGCCATAAGGCTGAAAAATGAGCATAATGCTCTTTTTAGGCATGCATCAACATTTGCAGGTCACAATTTTAAATTTATGGTTATCAGGCTGAAATCCAAAGGGAACAGAGTGGGCGATATTGTGAACATGACTGAGTGTGAAGAAACTAGGTGGATTATAGGATTAACAGCACACAAGATTTCCTGGCCTCAATGAGGTCATTCCTATTAAGCCCCCCCTGAAGAAAAGGCGGACTCAATATTGAACATTGATTGGCTGTGAAGGGTTTTAAATGATTTCCTGTATCTGTTATGTATTGTCTGAAGAAGGGTATTCTTGGATTTTATTTACTGCTTTTATTTTTGTACTTGTGGTTTTGTACCAGTGACGAATAAATACTTCTTCATATTGGTGGCAACTGCTTTTTATGGACTTATATTGCTATGATTGTAAATTCCTTTTTATAAGACCCTCTATGACTTTTGGAACTGTATGGGTGTTCTTCTTCCACATTGCCTTCATTTCTGTCTGCAAATCCTGGTATTTTATAACTTTGTGTCTCTCTGTATGTAAGTCACTGTAGTCACTGGGTGCAGCAATTTCAAAAATCAGTGCTGCTTTTGTCATCTTTACATGGACTACTATATCTAGTTTTCTCACACTTATTTTTGAACTATTGATAATGGGTAACCCATATGATACACACACCATCATTTTCTATAATGCTTTGTGGCTCATGTTTCCAGTGTTTTTCAGCTACTTCAATATTATAATGTTTGCATAATCCCCAACGCAAAGGTCTTGCCACATTATGCCTTTCAGTATACAGTTCTTCTGCTATTAGTATATCACAGCCATGTGTGACTGTTTCCAATTCTGTTTTACTAAACCTACATTTATCTGTCTCTCTCACATGTTCAATGAACATTGTAAACCAATATGTACATAGTCATCTGTCTAAGGCCACCAATGTTATATATTTTTGTTTAAATTCACCTCTCCTTAACGATTCCTGCATTCGATCCTGATCAACATGAGGTTGGTCCAAGAGTTTTCTATACTTGCAACTATATTGATGCATTTTCCCCATTTCTTCCTTTCTCATTGGATCCTTCACCTTATATTCTTTCTTATGTTTTTTGGCACATTCAGTTCCTGCCTGATTTTAATCTACTTCTGGTTTGATTTACATCCCTGCTTGATACTGATATGCTTCTGCTAAAGCAGTGAACCCATTTTAGACTTAACCTCATGTTTCAAAACTTTCATGGTGTTTGAGTCTTGTGAGGTTAGCAAATATGCATGCAGTCCCACAATTGCTGATTTATAAATGTAATCAGTTTCAAAGAGGCCCATACCTCCTTCAGAATGGGGAATATATAATTTTGGTATACACTGATTTTCGTAAATCATTTGTTGAGCATGAAGCATCCTTCTTGTTTTGCTGTCAAATCTATCAATCACTTTTTGGGGCCAGTCAATCACTCCAAAACTGTAAGTTAGGACAGGAAGAGCAATTTGGTTTATATCTTGGACTTTGTTCCTAGATGTCAACACTGTTTTCAGTATTAATTTAAGTCTTCTAAGATATTTCTTATTAAGTTTAATTCACATTTGTTCATGTTTTATTGCTGATTGTCAGAGAAATATGCATTTATGTATATGTCTAATGCTTATTAGAAGCTAAAAGAATTAACACATTTTCATTCTATTTTATATATAGCTTAATTCTGTGTGAAATTATAAGACGCTTTTTGAAACTGCAGTATGCTTTCTGAAAACTTGCAGGCTGCCCCCCTGACCTAGTAATTGCTAGCACAGCAAAATTCATGTTTATGCCTTTTGGAAATGTACTGAGAAGCAGGTGATTATCTGCTAGGTCAGGAAGTAATAAATGAAACAATACTATATTCTATAATGTTATGATTTTGAACAATCAGCTCTGTTCATGTTATGAGAACATGCACAGCTGTGGAAGAATAAGAGATACATAAGACAAAGGACTGCTTGGAGATTCTGTACTTGCTTTGTACTCGAATTAGCTGTAGTACCTTGAATAGAAACATAACATAGTGGGAAACTGTATCTAACCGGTGGTCACCCAGGCCACGTTGTTTTTCTTAGGAAGTTTTTCATAAAATTGATAGTGCAAGCAGAAAATTATGAATAAACAGCTGCTATGTAATGATAATGTTAAAACTTGTGATCTGCTACGTCAGCTTGGTAGGCAATGTCTTGTTAGAAAGTGTATAAAGATGAATTTACTTCCTGATTTTAGTTAGACAAACTCTGTATTAGCACATTTTTGTCTCCTTGCTGCAAGATTAAAGTGCCTTAACCTGAACCTACCATATATTGATCATTTTTAAATTATATTTTTCCTTTGACAGATTGGTCCTTCGGACCGGAAACATCTCTCACTCTAGCTCAGGTCAGATGGGCCCGGTGGCATGAAACTGTACGGGGAAGAAGCCACATCGGTTCTTCTGCTTTGAAAAGACCTCCGACTGAATTGTCATTCAAAAGAGGCCAGCCACTGTTTCTGATCTGCGATTGGAGGACGAGTCAACAGTTCCGGTGAAGAGATTAATCACGGAGGCTCAGGTAAGGAGGATTTTACCTTTTCTTTGTTTTAGATCAGGGACTTGTTACAGTATTTGTTTTTGTCAGGAGATTTGTTGTAAATCAGGGACAAAAAAGATTGCTGTCTTGTCATAGATCAGGGAAACAGGATAGGTAGGCAGTTATTCTAGATAGACTGTGAAGAAGTGTAAATCGTGGTACCACGTGATAAAAAGGGTTACGTAACAATTTCTAACTTAGCTAAGACAACATGGGAAATAAGTGCACAAAAAGTTCCCAAGACCCACCTTTAACAAAGAAGGGAAATATATGCAATTACAGCATACCGACAATGTTAGGTACTATACAAAATGGGTTAATAAATACAAATTTGATGGTAATTTAGATAAACCTTCGCTTATCGAACTTGTCAAACAACTTAAAATGGACGCAAAAGGTCAGATAAAAAAGCAACGTCAATTTGGAGTTCCTCAGGCACACAGTTGGCTTGAGGAAGAAAATCGCAGGGAACATAAGAAAAAAAATTCAAAAGCAATGTTTTTTGATAAAGAAGACAATAACTTGGTAATAGCAACAACCCCTCCGCCCCCCTCCACTTCCCTTACCAGAATATGAAGCGAGTGGACAAGCTGATCCACCTCCGCTATATCCAGCTGTTCCTGCAAAACCAAAACTGTTTGTCAGAGATCCTATCGAGACTAGGTCTTGAACACGCAACTTAAGAGGGGATATTGAATTGTATGAAATAAATAAAAATTCACAAGCTATGAGCGAAGAAGAGATGTGTCCACTCATAGAAGTACCAAATCCACAGGCAGGATAGGACCCAACTCTTCTAGTAAATAGACCGTGGACACCGGAAGACATCCGGAAAGCCACAGAGGGAATTCCCCATCCGAAAGTTAATTTTAGAAAATTCTTAGAAGATTTAAATGGAGAGGATGTAGAGAAAGTATTCAGACAAATCGTAGGTCCAGATTGGCACATGATCATTGGCAACTGGAATCCCCGTGACGCAGAACACAGACCACTCCCACATAGTAACGCAGAACTGGATAACAGAGTGAAAGGTCTGACAGACCGAATCTCTGAGAAATGGAAGCCTAGGGCTGACTGGACTTGCATTAATTAATGCATACAACAAGAAGGTGAAACTGTTGATAGATATTATGCCGGATTGTTAGAGTGTTTTAATAACCATTGTGGAATGCATGTACCTGAAGACCAAACACATGATTCACCATATGAGCAGCAGCTAAAGAATGCATTTTTGAAAGGCAGTATTGCACCCATTAGCAGCTTTATTACAAAGCACATGGTAGATCATCGAACAAGTAGGTTACAGTCATTACTTGAATATGCAAGACATGCCGAAAGGCATTTTAATAGCAAAAAGAAAAAGAAAACTCAAGTATTTGCAGTAGAAGATGGATCAGAAGTGTTTGTAGTACAGACCGGGAAAAAGGGTAAGAAAAATGCCCAGGGAAACAAACAATCTGATAAACGATCAGAGGACTTTGAAGAAGGGAAGAAAAGGGGTGAATGTTTCAAATGCGGGAAAAAGAGACATTTAGCAAGGGATTGCAGGCAAAATAAAAAGGTAACCACAGAAGACAAGGAGGGTGAGGACTGACTATATGATAGTCAAGAATCACTGAAGAGGAATAATCAAGAAAAGACAATTGAAATGTGATAGAAGGAGTAGAGGATGTGATAGAAGAAATAGAGGATGTGCATGAAATCACAGATAATAAAGAAAATAAAATTTTAGACTTGGCATTATTGAGCCTAGAGCTCTACTTAGCAGACACAAAACTGGAAGTTACACTTCTGGTAGAGGGGAGGGAAGTTAAATTCCTGTGTGACTCAGGGGCTTCACGGACCCTGATACATCCTTCCAAACTACCAAAAATTTCAGAATCACTTGACTACATATTAGTGAAAGCAGCTAATGGACAGCTGTATCGGGAGCCACTCTCCCACAATATAGCAATAACTGACCCTGTTTCAGGGATGACCCAGAAAAGCAAAATAGTTGTTTCTGCAAAATGCCCAGTGAATCTTTTGGGCAGAAACCTAATGCAGATATTTGGCATAGCAGTAGTTCCAACTATGCAGGTTATGGAAGCACAGCGACAAATGGATACTTTTGTAGTGTGACCGGAGGGTGAAACATTTTATTGGTACAGCCAGGACTTGGTTACAACTGGTCCAGGGGCAGTAACCGAAGAACTGATGAACATAGCCATCAATAAATCCCCCTCCCTTGACACTGATAAACAGCATTTATTGCATTGCACTCTATATTACTGTAGCAAACCAGGACCTGATAAAGAATATGAGCAAGAACTGTTTAGAAACCATGCTAACAGATTAGTGTTACGAAATCTGTACTGGGACACAGAAGGAAACAGTGTAGTAAGCTGCTCATTGCCCCAGGAATTCCTAGCACTTTACAAATTTAATCGATTACCACATGTGAGTTTGACTAAAGATAAAAACGTGAAGTGGGCAGACCTAGGAGAAAAAGTCACAAGGTGGGAAAAACAGACAGATTTAGAACTTTCAAAACAGGGAGTACAAAAGCAGAAGTTGAATTGGATAACACAGACACACCCAGCTGTGCACTTGCAGGCAAGTGAGGACAGCTGAGTAGCACTCTTACTAGAAGAAGAGAATAAAGCCTTACGAGACATACCAGAGACTCTCTGGTCAGCGGGAAAATCAGATGTAGGACTTATTCGTACAGCAGGACCAGTCACTATCACGCCAAAGTCAGCATTTAGACCTCAAAAGAGACAGTATCCCTTGAGAAAGGATGCAGAAGTAGGAATCAAACCTATAATAGCAGCCTTACTTAAGGAAGGAGTGTTGATAGAATCTCCTGATTCACCATGTAATACACCCTTATTTCCTGTTAGGAAAGCAAATGGAGAATGGCGTATGGTCCAAGATTTACAAGCTGTAAATGACGCAGTTATACCTAGGGCACCTACGGTGCCAGATCCACACACCTTATTAAATGATTTGAAACCTCACAAAAGTATTTTTCTGTGGTAGATATTAGCAATGCATTTTTCTCAATACCAATACACCCTGACAGCCAACATTGGTTTGCATTTACATTTCAGGGGAAAAGGTATACATATACGCGACTACCACAAGGATATTGTGAGAGTCCAACAATATTCGCACAAGAAATGGCAAGTAACCTGGCGGGATTTATCCCACCAAAAGGCAGCCAAATTTTACTTTATATAGACGACATTCTGCTGGCAGCCCCCACCCAGCAAGAATGCAGAGAGGATACCATAGCATTACTACAATTTCTAGCTACTCAAGGACACAAGGTAAACAAAAATAAACTGCAACTTTGGAAAAAACAGGTCAAATACCTGGGATATGTAATATCCAAAGAGGGCAAAATATTAGATGAAGACAGAAAAACAGCAATATTACAAGCACCCAAACCAACTACCAAGAAGGAAATGATGTCCTTCCTAGGTACGACTAATTTTTGTCGGAGTTGGATTCCAAACTATGCCTTGGAATCTGCTCCACTGACTAACTTGATATTCAAGAAGCCTATGGCAGCACAAGATTTATTACAGTGGACAACAGAAGCAGAATCAGCTTTCTGCAAATTGAAACAACTAATAGCATCCTCATTAGTTTTAGGATTACCAAACTATCATAAATGATTTTTTCAAACTGTAGATTGTAAGCAGGGTTATATGACATCAGTGTTAACACAGCAGCATGAGGACAAACAACACCCCATAGCTTACTATTCATCACAGCTAGACCCAGTGGCGCGATCCCTGCCCCACTGTGTACAAGCAGTAGTCACAGCTGCAGTGGCAGTGCAGGCTTCAGCCTCAGTAGTGTTATTTCACCCTCTCACATTGAGAGTGCCTCATGCAGTCGCAATTATTTTACTGCAAGAAAAAGTAGCATATCTTTCTCCTGCTAGACATCTTTCCTGTATGACTATACTGTTAAGCCAACCTCATATGACAATTGAATGATGCACAACTTTGAATCCGTCAACCTTGTTCCCAACCCCTGCAGATGGCAAACCACACTGCTGCCTGCAGGAGATTGAACAAAAGACACTACCTAGAAAAGATCTCACAGATGTTCCCTTGGATGATGCCAAGGTGACATACTATGTGGATGGCTTGTGTAGGAGGGATCCTACAGGACAGAATCTAGTGGGGTATGCAGTAGTTTCTGATACTGAGATTTTAGAAGCAAAGTCTTTACCGCACAACTTATCTGCACAAGCAGCAGAATTGATTGCTTTAACAAGGGCATGTACCTTGGCAAAGGGAAAATGAGTGAACATTTTTACTGACAGCCAGTATGCTTTTTCTACTGTACATGTTTTTGCGCAGCAGTGGAAAACTAGAGGAATGACAACATCTACTGGTAAACCAATTAATCATGCGCAATTTATTTTAGATTTGTTAGACTCTATTGTTACCTCAGAAAGTAGCTATTTGTAAATGCATAGCTCATACCAAACAACAGGATAGGATTTCAAACGGTAATGCAAAAGCTGATACAGCTGCAAAGCAAGCAGCTTCAGCTTCAGAAGTATTTCTTTTGAGTGAGGAATTACAACCATCTGAGATTTTAGACTTAGAAATGTTAAAAACAATGCAGATACTTACTACAAATGTAGAAAAACAAAAAAGGATAAAACGAGGAGCAATTCTTGAGAAAGGGCTGTACATCTCCAAAGAGAGGAAACCGATTTTACCATCTAACTTGTTTAGATATGCAGCTTTGTTGAGCCATGGGCAGTGCCATGTCTCAACAGGGGGGATGGTACAGTTAGTGAATCGAGTGTTTACAACATATGGATTTACAAACTACACAAAAAATTTTTGTGCAGCATGCCATGTTTGTAACAAGCATCATGCACAGGGGACATTGAAGCCTAAGCAAGGAAGTTTCCCTACACCACTGTATCCATTCCATACTATCTGTATGGATTTTATAGAGCTGAACAAATGTGAAAATAAGAAGTACTGCCTTGTCATTATAGATATGTTTTCCAAATGGGTGGAAGCTTTTCCAACTAAAAATCCAGTTGCAGCTACTGTTGCAAAAGTCCTCGTTAAAGAAATTATTCCTAGATTTGGCATACCGGAAAAGATTTATAGTGACAATGGCACACACTTTGTAAATCAAACTATACAACAATTGAGCTGTTATTTAGGGATTTCTCTGAAAAACCATTGTGCATACCACCCCCAATCTGCAGCATTAGTAGAGAGGCATAATGGAGTTTTAAAAAATAAGCTTAGGAAATTGATTAGTGAGACACAAAAGAACTGGGTGCACTGTCTGCCTCTGGCACTGTTGACTATGAGAACTGTTCCAAATGTAAAAGGGTTAACTCCTTTTGAAATTTTATTTGGGAGGGCATATTATACACCTCAGTGGAAACCTCTCATGCCTGCAGACCAGGAGGCTGACAGTTCACTTGCAGAGTATATGAGGCGATTTTTGAATAACAAACTTTTGCAGTTAAACTCTGTTTCAGATAAAGAACAAGCCAGACCATCGGAAGCAGCAATAGTCCCAGGCACGTGGGTCTGGGTAAAAGTCATAAAGAAAAAGAATTGGAGTTCTCTGAAGTGGGAAGGACTGTACCAGGTGCTACTGTCAACACCCACTGCAGTCAAGATCGCAAAACAAGCGTCCTGGATACATCTGACACACTGTAAATTAGTTAAGAACTTTGAACTGGACAAAAACCTTGATACTGTTGTACAACGAGAACAAAATGACCAGGTATAGAGTAAACAGGAATGCAGAACAACCTCAGAAAATTTGCACAATTATTCTGATAACTATACTGATAACAATGATCTTTTTGTTGTGGTCTTTCCTTTTTCCAGCCACACGAGTTGAACTGAACAAACGTGATGCATTACTCATAGATTGGCATGCAAACTTTAACACTTACCAAGCAATTAAATATGTGTATGCTGAGACTTTTAATGTTTCGAACTGCTGGATTTGCACAGCTATACCAACAGCATTATTGATGACTGCTGTCCCCCTAGGGGTCAATGAGACCTGGGAAAACTTGATTTTTGATACTACACCTGTGAAATCACAAGACAAAATAGCATTGTACTTACCTGTTACACAAAAAGGGATTGTATGTTTTTATAAAAATGACACTATTCAGGTGGGTTGCAATGTGACTGTTTCTTATAAATGTTATATTAAGGCTAATAAGGCAGAAACTATCTGTGATACAAACTATGACTCATATTTTGAAAAAAAATGAAGAGAACTGTTAGTGAAATACAGCATAATCCTGTTCTTTTGAAGCAACTTTCTATTACTGACAAAAAATGTTTCATGCAGGGCGAGCATATATCAATACTAAAGTAGAGAATTGTTATTTTGTTTGTGGAAAAAAAGCATATAAATGGCTACCTGAGAATTGGTCCGGCAGTTGTTTTTTGGGTTACCTGGTTCCGGCCATATGACACACTGCAGCTTTGCCTCAGGGGAAAATCCAAAACGTAAGAGAGGTTAGCAGTAAACCTAGAAGTCCAATCAAGAGACCCGAGAATCCAGTGGGATGAATCAAAGCAGGGTGGAAAAACCATAACTCCATGAAAAACAAAGATAAACTGACACATATGGACTTAAGTGACACTATTATATCATGGGCAGGCATATCCCCTGCATATGGTGCAATGAAATCAATTTGGGAGCTGAGAAAACTGTCCATATTCTCAAAGTTATGAGCAATGCAAATTTTTCTGCTCTCGAATTAGTGACTGATGAACTAAATGCTATGAAAACTGTGGTACTTCAAAACTGCATGGCTCAACCTAGCAGCGAGAGGTGGTACGTGTGCTTTAATCAAAGAAGAATGCTGTTCATATATTCCTGAAAACCAGCATGAAATAAATGACCATCTTGAGGTAATTCAGCAAGTGTCGACCATGACCAAACCAAGCCCAAACCCTCTGACAGACTTTTTTCAGAATTTGTTTGGGGGGTGGGGTTCCATCCTAATGAACATCCTGATTGCCATTTCTGTGGAATTACTCCTATTAGGAGCATGCATTTGTTGTGGTATTCCCTGCATGATAAAGTTAATCAAAGATTTTATAAATATGTCAGTTTCTGAGACTTTGTATCAAAGTACCGAAATTGAAGAGTTGTTAAAAACTGAAATGCTTTCATAAGTCTAAACTACATGACTCTCTTAACTGCAAATCTGGAATGGAAGAGGTTAGGAGAAGAAGAAAACTGTTTATGCTTTTGAAAATAAAATAAAAAGTATTAACAGGGGAGAAATGTCAGAGAAATATGCATTTATGTTTATGTCTAATGCTTATTAGAAGCTAAAAGAATTAACACATTTTCATTCTATTTTATATACAACTTAATTCTGTGTGAAATTATAAGATGCTTTTTGAAACTGCAGTACGCTTTCTGAAAACTTGCAAGATGCCCCCCTGACCTAGTAATTGCTAGCACAGCAAAATTCATGTTTATGCCTTTTGGAAATGTACTGAGAAGCAGGTGATTATCTGCTAGGTCAGGAACTAATAAATGAAACAATACTATATTCTATAATGTTATGATTTTGAACAATCAGCTCTGTTCGTGTTATGAGAACATGCACAGCTGTGGAAGAATAAGAGATACATAAGACAAAGGACTGTTTGGAGAATCTGTACTTGCTTTGTACTCGAATTAGCTGTAGTACCTTGAATAGAAACATAACATAGTGGGAAACTGTATCTAACTGGTGGTCACCAAGGCCATGTTGTTTTTCTTAGGAAGTTTTTCATAAAATTGATAGTGCAAACAGAAAATTATGAATAAACAGCTGCTATGTAATGATAATGTTAAAACTTGTGATCTGCTACGTCAGCTTGGTAGGCAATGTCTTGTTAGAAAGTGTATAAAGATGAATTTACTTCCTGATTTTAGTTAGACAAACTCTGTATTAGCACGTTTTTGTCTCCTTGCTGCAAGATTAAAGTGCCTTAACCTGAACCTACCGTATATTGATAATTTTTTAAGTATATTTTTCCTTTGACACACTGATCCTTCATCAAGTCCCATATATTTGTACATTCCCTCTTTCTCAATTATTTTATATCACATTCTTGTCCCAAACTGATGTTTCCTTTCTTGGTGCTGCAGCTTTCCTGCTTTCACATTTATCAAGACCAAATGACATTCTTACATCTGACAATTTCATTCTGACATCTGAAAAAGTTTTCACCACTTGCAGTTGTGCTTTCAGTTCCTCATATGATGAACTATACAGTTTAAATCATCTATAAAAAGAAGATGGCAAGTCTTTATACTTTTTTGTTTTCTGGGAGCCAAATTATAGCCATGACCTATTCTATTAAGCAAACAGCTTAATGGGTTAAGGGTAAGACAAGAAAGCAGTGGTGGCAGAGAGTCACCCTGGAATATCCCCTTTTGAATGTTTTTCCCTGGAATAATAAATTGTTCTTTATCATGGCTTAACTACAAAGTGTTTGCCACTGTTTCATGGTTGCTGTAATATAATCAATCATTGTAGGGGGTATATTATACATTTTTAAGCACTCTTTTATCCATGAATGTGGGATACTGGCAAATGCTTTTTTGTAGTGAATCTATGCCATACTTAGATCCTTCCCCTTTTTACAGTTCTCCATTATGACTTTATTTAACAACAAATGATCCTTTGTTCCATATGACTTTCTTTTATTTACTTTTTGTTCTATTGCCATTATTGAATTCTCTTCTAAATGACTATAAACTCTGCCATCATCAATTCCAGTGTATAATTTATACATCATCGGAAGGCAAGTTATTGGTCTATAATTTTTAGGGTAGCTTGCAGGTTCACTCTTGAGTAGGAATCTTGTTTTTCCTGTTGTTAACCAGGCTGATGTCTGTTCGGGTGTGAGTATAAATAGTTCTTACTCATGGCTAAATCTTCATGTAAAGATGCTCATAGGTTCATAGGTGTGTACTAGGCTAATGGTCTTGGAGCCTATACAAGCCTACCCCATAGGATTACCCTGGCATCATGCCACCTGACCTTAGTTCCCAGTGCCTCTGTCAAGTACAAGCACTGGAGTGATCCCCAGGGTGAATTTTCTATTTCCTATCCACTCATCAAGATTTCTCATGAAAAGGGCCAGTGAGGTGCTCTGCTTGACATGTATGGGAAGCCTATTCCTTAGTATGGGCAGTCTCTGGGTTATGAACCTGTCCCTCCAACATATTCTGTTGATTGTGGCAATGAGGTTGAGGTCTTTGGAGCATGTGGTGTGGAGGGATTGGGATTTCTTTAGATGTAGCATTTTTAACAGGGCTGGGTCAGACATGGCTTTGGAAGTCAAGCAGAGATCGCCTCTAAGTAGATGATATGAGACAGAGAATAGTTGGAGTTTTTTGAGTCTGTCCATATAGGATAAGTGTTTAAGGCCTAGGATCCTCTTTGTGAGGTACTTTTATGGTCTCTCCAGTTGTTGCAGGTGTCTAGTGAGGTACATGCCAAATGGGGCATTGTACTCAATGATTGGCCTAATGAAGGAAGAGTAGAGGGAGACAATGACCTCTTTCTTCCTGCATGTTAATACTTTTAGCCAGAAGTTAGGTACTGTATCTGGGCCTGCGGTTTTCCGATTAAGAGCTATTCTTAACTTTGTTTCAATCTTTCTGTTACTTCATCTCATTTCATATCCTGAATGTTTGAACTTCTTTTTCTTTCTTTTACTTCTTCTCTCCATTTACCATCCTTGTTATGTTCCACAGGATCATAGATATTTCTCTAAAATGCATCTATTTCTTCTTTTTTGCTGGTGTTTCATTTCTTTTTATAGTTTCCCAATTCTCTATAAAATGTTTTTGTGTCATCACTAAATTGCTTATTTTTTATTTTCCTTTATACAGTATTTATCTGTGCATCTTCTAACTTTTTCTTCCTGTGCTGATATGTTTAGTTTATTATTTGCGATGCTGCATGATAAATCCTGATCTGTTCTGATACTGCATATTGTTTTCATCACTTCTATCTTTCAAAGTATTTTTGTTGATCTGTTCCCTCTTCTATCCACTTTTAACAGTGACACTTCGTATCTTAATTGCTTTATAGTTTTCTCTGTTTAGTGCTTCCATGATGGCATTTGATTTCTGCCCTTCCTTTTCCTCACTACCCTATGTTTTTGTGGTAAGACTTTATCTGTTATTAGTTTAGCTGCACAGTAATATAGCCTATTTACTTCTGTTATATCACATGAATTTCTATGGACAGTCCTAATTACTGTGTTCATTTGTTTTATCAGACTTTTAACCTTTTGGGTTTTATTGACTTCTGTAGTCTATTTTGTTTGTTGATCTTATTTACTTATTTATTTATTGCATTTGTTAACCGGGAAAGTTCACTGGGCCTATAAAGTGCTCATTTTTAGTGGAGGCCCAGGGAGAAAAGCTCCACATTAATTACATGCAAAAGTAAAAATAATAATACACAGAACAGAGATTTGAGCAGTACATTCACATTTAAAGAAAAAAAAATAGCAAAAAATTAGTAATAATGTTTACAAGCAGGTATAAATGTGGCAGTAAAAGATGACAAGTATTTAAATAACACATGAGAATAACTATATCTGTAAAATTTCTAGCAGAGTGAGTTGACTACAGGGTAGAAAGGGAGGTAGCAGTAGGGCTATAGGAAGAATGAGTCAAGTTAGTGATACAGCAAAAGGTCAGTGTGGTAGCAAGAAGGGGAGGAGATGTTTGTAGTTGAATAGTTAAAGTTGAGACTCCAGAGAGAGAGAGAGACAGAAGTCAGGAGTTGGGCTTATGTGTCGGGATACAGGAGCATAGTCAGTGGGAGGAGGGATGTAATTTGATGGATTTTTTAAAGGAGCCAGGGTTGTTGATAGTCCTGAGTGAGGAAGGGAGATCATTCCATAACTTAGAGACAGTATGAGAATACAACATTTGGCCGGCTGAGAGCTTGGTTTTCTTGACAGTCATTAGCATTTTGTTTGCAGACCTGAGGTGGTGATTAGGATGGTACATAGTCAGTATGGAGGAGAGAGAAGGGCAGGTTTCAGGTCCATAGATTATCTTGTGGGCTGTAGTTAGTTGTAGATAAGTGAGATGGTGAGGGAGTTCGAGCCAGTTTAGATGATGCAGAGAGGAACAGTGGTAGGTAGAAAATTTAGCATTTGTAACAAATTTTGTGACTTTGTTGTAGCAAGAGTCAAGTTCAGTTTTTAAGGAGGATTGTAGCTTGGTGAGGATGGGGGTACCATATAGCAGAGTTGGAAGCAGGAAGGATGATGCCAGGGCCTTTTAGAGGAGAAGCTAAGAAAGTAGTTGTGCCTATAAATGACACCAAGCTTCTGATGTTTTTTTTTTATGTTATTATGGATGTGAAAGTCAAAAGTTAAATTGTCTGATGTTTTTTTGATGTTATTATGGATGTGAAGGTCAAAAGTTAATTTGTCATCAGTGATGACTCCTAGCAGTTTGGTACTAGGGACAGTTGTAGTAGTGTTGTTTTGGGAGTGAACAGTGATTAGTGACTTGTCAACAAGGGTAGATTTTGTAGGAGTGAAAATTAGGAGTTTTGTTTTGTTGGTGTTAAGGGTGAGATGGTTTTGAGACATCCAGGTTTTGGTGGAGGTAAAAGCTTCTTGGGTGAGATGCTGTTAAACAGTGGCAGATTTTGAAGGGCAAATGACAGTTGAGACATCAGCTATTTGGATGACAGTGCAGTGGGTCAGAGTGGTATGAAGGTTATTGACAAATATACTGAATAGGAGGGCACCCAGAATTGAACCTTGGACAACACCTGTATTTGTACTGATGAAAGAGGAGGGAGAGTGCTGCCATATAGTAGATCGCTGCCCATTGCTGAGATAGTTAGTAAACCATTGTAGGCCAGGGGGAGATAGGCTCAACTCAGAGAGTTTAATGAGCAGTAGGGAGTGGGAAATAGTGTCAAATGCCTTTGAAAGATCAAGAAAGAGGGCAGAGACAAAGGAGCCAGCATCTTCAGCTCTATTTATTGTGTCTAAGAAGGAAATGAGGCAGTGGTGGTGCTATGTCCGGACTTAAAGCCATTTTGAGTTGGGGAAAGGAGTTGCTGTTTTACCAGGTGACTTAGGAGCTGGGTGTGAATGTACTTCTCTAGTATTTCAGAGATGGAGGAAAGAATGGTGATAGGATGGAAGTTTGAGATGCCGGGATTGCAGCCAGGTCTATATTACATGATGGAATGGTCAAATAGTCGAACATGTAATAGCTGACCCGTAATAATCAAACTGCCACAATGTCAAATGGTTCAATGGAGATCTCTGTACATTGCAGAAATAGAAGTTTTCCATTGTCTGCACTGTAGTGCGATCTCAGAGTATGTATATTTAACTAGCGGGGGTGTGGGGGGTGCAGGGGGCTTGTCTTCCTGCATAAAGTGTTCAAATGGTTTGTTTGGGTGGGTTTTCCTTTTTTTATTTTCCATTTGACACTGTGGTGGTTTGATTTTTTATGGGTCGACTATTACGTGTTTGACTATTAAACCATTCCATCACGTAATATAAACCCATTGCAGCCACCTTTGTGAAAAGGGAGGACAAATGCTTTGTTCCAGTTATCAGGTATGCATGATTCCTGGATGGACCTATTGAGGAGAATGCTGATGGGGTAGGCAATGGAGGAGGCTGCAAGTTGTAAGTATTCTGCAGGTAAGATATCTGGGGCATTAGTGCATGGTTTCAGTTTATGAAGAAGTTTTTGGATGGTGGATGTAGGAATAGGTGATACTGAGAAAATAGGTAGAAGATTTGAAGGGGTAAGTTTTGATGGTGTTACTTGTGGGTCTGGGTTGATGGGTGGAAAGGTAGTGGTAAGTTTGGCAATGGTGTCAATGAAGTATGAGTTAAAGAGTGAGGCTAGCTCTGAGGAAGATTTTTTCTGGGTTTGGGCATGGAGTATTGTTAGTACCTGGGTGGAGTAGGGAGTTAATTGCTCCCCAGAATCCTTGGGGTTTTATCTATGCTTGTCTTGGATAGCTTGGAAGTATTCTTTTTTTATTTTTGACAACTAAGCATTTGGCCTGATTGCGAAGTTGTTTGTATTCCATGAGGCTGGAAGGTGTTTTTTTTTTGGCCAGGCTTTCCGGGCTTTATCCCTAGAAGACATAACTTGCTTTGTTGACTTTGCAAGCCAGTTAGCATGTTTTGCTTTGATTCTTTTTAGCTGGAGTGGGGCAAGACTATTTAGGATCCGGAGGAAATGTAGAATTGAATAATTCCACAGCTTCATTGAGTGGAGGAGATTTCAGAGGACTCCAGTTAGTGTTCTGCAGGATGTCATTGAAGGTATTTGGAGAGAAGTGGGATAGATCTCTGGTATGTCGATACTGGTGAATGTTTGGTAATGAGGTAAGCTCACGTATTATAAATGCTGGTGAGTGGTCTCTAATACTATCAGGGAGTGTGCCAGAGGAGGTAATTTTGTCAGGATCAGTAACCAAGATCCAATCCAAGACTGAGCCTTTGTTGTATTTGTTGTTTAGTCTGGTGATGTCAGAGATTAGCTGAGTGAAAATGTGAAGGTTGATATTAGTGGAGGGGTTATTACTGGCGATATCTAGTCAATTGATATTGACGTCGCCTAGAATAATAGTTTTTTATGTTGTTAGTTGTCCAGGCAAGAATTTCTTCTAGAATAGGAGTATTGTTAACTGGGGAAATGTATATGACCATGATGCACAGGTTTTTGCACTTGTTTAGTTTTAGGAAGGTGACAAGCAGCTCTTCAGTGGAAAAGAGGGGAATTTGTTTGGAATAGGGAATTACTGTAAAGATACTTCGGAATAGTAAGGAGATGTCTCCACCTTTTTTTATGAAGTCTGTGAGCTCTGACGCAGGAATAGTTGGGAGGTAGAAATTCAGAATCTTTGATATATGGTTTTAGCCAGGTTTAAGAAATGGCAGTGAAGTCAGGTTTGTGTTCACTCAACCATGCATGTAGCTGAGGAATTTTATTTTGAATGATTTGGAGATTAATTGTGCTGAATTTTATGGACTTATTGGAATTAGGGCAGTTGTGATTGGGAGGAGATGAGCCGGGGTTAGGGTGTACATCACCACATAGGACTAGATTGCAGAGACTTGGAGAAGTGCTAGGTAGCGGCTTCTTTTTTAGATTATGGAGACATTTATGGACTTGGTAGTGAGGAGGGCTGTGTTGTGTGGTGAGGAGGATCAGTTTCTTTTGTAAGATTAAGTCAGTTTTATAAAGACTACAACAGAATGTAGAATAGCTGGGGAGGTTGTGAGAAAAGGGTGATGTAAAAGGAGAGGGTGGGGGAGGTAGATGAGTAGCCTGAATTGATGACAGTTGTAGAAGGAGAGAGAGGTAGAAAGTACGAGTGATGCGAATGATGTTGAATACAAGAGAAATAGCTGTGCAGTATTTAATGAGAGAAGGTTAGGATGAGAGTTGTGCTGTGAGAGTGGTGATAGGTTGTATAGATAGGACTGTGGGCATTTAACAAGAGTGTAAGAATTTGGAAGTAGAAATGTTAGGTAAGAATAGGGGAGTGTGAATGTGGACAGGTATGGGTATTTGGAGGTGGATTTCAAGGAAGGGTGTGGAGTTGGGAAAGTGAAATGAGGTAGGAGTAAGAAGAGAGGAAGGGGTGGAGTGTGTGGTGTTAATAAAGATGGTTGTGTGTTAAGAGAGTGGGTGATGTGTGGAGGAGGAGTTGTGTGATTGGAAGGTGGGTGGGGCTAGTTTAGCTGTAAATGGAATCGATGTAGGGGTGGGTGTGAATGGCAGTAGGGTAGGGGAGCGGACTGAGCCTGAGCATGGCAGAGCGGGTTTTCCCAGCAGGAAGAGGCAGGAGACATTAGTCAAATGCTTGTCTTAAACCTTTCATTAGCTCATTTGAACCATGAGCTGGAATATTTTAATACAGTATTTATTATATCATATTCTACCACTAACTAATTAGTGCCAGGCTGGTCATGATGTACTTTATTTAGCAAAATAGGTGACTACTGTTATTACAGGTGATAAACATTGATGCAAGGGGAGTTTTGATTCCTACACTTCATTCTAGCCATATAAAATTAAATATTTTATATGAAAAATGAATTAATTTCCTCTATGATTAGCAATGTCAACCTCAATATCTCCTATATGCAGACTTACCTGGTATCTGTCCTCAAACTTAAATTTACAACCTGCATTCCCAATATATATATATATATATATATATATATATATATATATATATATATATATATATATATATATATATAAATTATTTGGTCTTTATTTTTTACAGGTGACATAAGATCTGCAGCCTTATAACAAAGGAGCTTGCCTTTGCAATTTGATTGATATCTGCATGAAGCTAAATTGTATTTTCTGTTTTACAACTGGCTGAACTTTATATTCATTTACAGCATTCCTTATAGAACATTTTTACCTCTACTATTTATGTGCAAGAACTGTAGGGTCCCCAGAAAATTCTGCTGCTATCCTTTGACTTAGTTCTGCTGTTTACCCCACCAACATGGTGTTTTTGTGCTAATATTTTTGTTTGTTTTACTTTTCTTAAATGAAATATACTGTCTAGTTTAATTACATGATGCAACTTCTCCTCTCTTAATAAAATTATTCCAGGGTTTATTTCTGCTGTCAGTCATATCATTTAGGCAAGCCATCTCAAAATGATTACATCAGTTCCCCAGGATTCAATAAACTCCATGCAGGAATAGTGCTATTCCTGCATGGAGTGAACCATGTCCATTTCCGCATAGTTTAACAGCAGCATACCTTGCATATTCATGAAGGCGTGCTACTGCTAAGGCTAAGTGAACTCAAACACTATTGAGTGCAGGGGGTATGTTTAAGTAGTGCATGCACATCTAACATATCTACTGCACTCTCAAAGTGCTGAACGGAACTTTTAAATGCTTTTCAGTGTCTGCGGACATTGAAAGCAAATAAAATAGTTTAACAATGTCCGCTGACACTGAAATAGCTAGGAGATCAATAAACAAATGCAGGGGGTGTGTGACAGGTACTGTCACACACCCTCCATTGTCAAAGTGCAGTATGGCCAAACCCATCAAATGTAAAGGTTTCCACAGAATGTCAAAATGTCCACCTCACATACCTCTCAACCTCTTGGAGCAAGAACTCTAGACAAAACCATAAATAATGGGGGGACAAAGGCCCAAAAAATAGGGACACTTTTTAAATATCGCTCATGCAGACTCGAAAAGTGGATAGAATAACAGGTTTTGCAATAGCACGGATTTCCTGAAGGGTATGAAGTCTGAAACTCAAATTATGTCATTATTTTCTAACTTAAATCCTGAGAGTGATTTGCCAATGATTTTCTAGAAAATCACAATCATATGAGAAATGAACCAAAAGTATGAGGCAAAAATCTGGACGTTTTGCAAAAATCTGCACAGTTGAGAGGTATGTTGCATCATATGTTTGGTATGTTCCCCCAAATATATGTCCCTACCTGGCAAATAGCAGAGGATTTATGTCTTTAAATAATGACAAACATTTGAGTTTAACACACCACATCCATTTGAAAAGTCATGCTAATGCAAAACCTATTATTCTATCAACTTTCTAAGTTTGTAAAAGCAAAATGTAAAATCTGTCACTATGTGTCCCCTTACAATTGCCCTTATTGTGACTGACAATGAGTATTGATACATGTAAATAAAGTAGTTTCATTAATTTCCATTTTTTTTCCATTCTTAGGTATGGTTAAACGTAGCTGAGTGGGTTAGTGCATTAGGGCCCTCTGCTCAGCATTGCTTAAACATCTCATAGCAGCTAAATAAAAATGTTTAGCTAAAGTCTCAATGACGAGATAGCATAGTGGTTAGAATCCTGGCTTTGCATGCAGGCATTCACGGTTTGAGTGCTAAGACAGGTACTTTATTTTCACATGGAAAAGCATTGTTAAAAGTAATTTTATTTAGGTTAAATTATGTAGTAAGTGATATTTGTTGGATCTATATTACAAGCTCGACGGTTGAAAACATCGAACAACATATGGTCGACATCATATGGTTGATGTCTTCAAACGTTGACCTTATAAAAAGACAAAAAAAAAAGTTCCCTAACGAGTTGAGCAGGGAGGCAAGCCCCCTATCCCCCCACAACTTAAATATACCAAATCTGAGACCCCACTACATTGCAGTAAATGGAAATCTCCCCTTACGGAGATTTCCATTTACACGCCCGAGATTCTGAGCGTTCGCTATTCTCATGTCGACAATGTCAGATTCAACATTGTCGACTTTTGAGAATATAATATAGAACCATATTTGTCACTCAGGGTAGTGTAGCTGGTGCAAAATGGAAGTGTGAGTGCATATAACATGTGAAATCACCCATGTATACACAAGTGTCCCATATATTATAGTCACACCCCAAGGTAATGTAATGAAAGCACATAGGGGGATGTCATGTAAAGTAAATCATATACACTCAGTAATATGCTGGTAATTAATCTACAATCCTGACATTTTTAAAATGAAAACTGAGCAATGCTACATAGTGCTAAGCTCTGCTTAGCTGGTGTAAGCATTGCTTAAATCTAAATGCTAAGCAGCAGTTAGCTCAGCAAAGTGGATTTGTGCACTGTTAAGCAGTGCTCAGCATTTACCCCTTTAAGCACTGTTCAATTCAGCTTAGTGGATTTGCGCACCACTTAGCTGAGCTTAGCATTTACAAAATGGTCCAATGACAGCAAAGGGCGGGCATATGGCCTTATTTAAACTGCACGGGTGGGAATATAGCCAGATATACAATGAAACAGCAGCAAATATGAATAATACCACAAAGGAGAAGGAACAACAGACCTCAGTATGAAAATTCTTTAATGGATCTTAGCACTTCGGCTAACAAGCCTTCAAGAGATTAAACATTACATTCACAATAGTGCTTCTATAAGACACAAATCAACACCCATCTCATTAAAACTTAATTAGAGGAACACCCTCCAATTACAACCAATGTTTAACCCATTAGGTGAGAATGTTTCAAACTTTAATATACAAACAGTTTCCTTGTATAGAAGTCTTTTTTAAATTTCTATATCATCCCATCCTTGCACAGCTCCTAATATTGTGGCCCTTAAACAATCATTATTTCCATTATGACATAACATATAATGTTGTGCTATTGGGCTCTCTATTTTCTTATTTTTGTTATCTCTTACGTATGGAAGTCTGGAAGTCTGGAATACAGCCAGAACATGTTGTAGTTGATCTGTGCAGGTACTATGTCAGGCAATGGTGAAGGAGCGAGCTTTTGGGCACAGCACTGAGGCATTCAGGAGTCCAGGGTCATGGCTGAACTCCTTGTAGAAAACTATGATAAGAGACTGCTGCATTGCCAGTGCCAGGCCTCAGAATACAAAGTGGAGGCCTGGGACCATCTTGCACGTGATCTCACTAGTGCTACTGGCATCCCCCAAACTGGTGAGCAGGTACAGCATCATTATGCTGACCTAAAGTGGAGGAAGACAGCACTCTTAACCCAGTGGAGCGAAGACAAATGGGCACAGAATGATGTAGCAGTGTGTAAGTATCAGTATCAAATAGTTTGTACCAAAGTCTAGCCTGAGTATGTGATAGACAGGTATGCATAATGTTTGTTTTTCTTCCCTACAGCTGTAGCAGAGAGGGCTAGGAACATCGAAGCCCATGCTGACAGACTGTTAAGGCTGCACTGACTGGCTGGTGAGTTCTGTCTTGCAGTATATAGTGCAAATAACTAAGAAGGAGTACATTGTTTACTGAGAGTAGGTATACTGTTACTGTGTTAACTGAATAAATAAAGTTTTTCTGACTAATACTGATTTACAGGATATGTAGTACTAAAGCACTGTGTCATGTCACTGTAATAAATGCAGTGGTGTAGCGGTTAACATTGCCACATCACAGCAAGAGGTTCTCCATTAATTATTGGCTGGGGTGCCTTCTGTGTGGAGTTTACATGTTCTCCCTGTGTTTGCGTGGGTTTCCTTTGGGTACTACGGTTTCCACCCACAATCCAAAGATGTGTCTGGAGCATTTCTCCCCGGGCCTCTGCTGAAAATAGGCTCTGTCCTAGTTGGACTTTCCCGGTCAACAAATGTTAAATAACTAAATAAATAAATAAATAAAGATCCATACCACAACCTATTGTGTTTACTCTGGTATGTTGTTGTAGAAATAGAATGTATATAGGTTCTCCACAGCAAATATGGCTTTGACAGCATGCATGAACTGAGGTTGTTCTAAGAACCAGCTGTTAAGTAAAACTGTAGATTGTGGAGCTGTAAAATATTTCTGTATAAATGAAATATGAAATATATACTGCACCAAACTCTGAACCCTGAATAGTAATGTGTAATGTATCACAGTGTGTCCCATGCAGCATTGCCGTGTGTTAACCTTTGCTTTCCAGATTGTCTTATTTCAAAGGATTAATGCACAGTACACTATCTGCCATGCATGCATCTCAGGATTACAAGGTCAGACTGTCTAAACAAGAGAAACCAGTCAAACAAGAAACAGCAGTTCTCCAGTAGCTCAGTGTGATGAGAAATAGTTTAGTTGTTAATTTTGCACACCCAGACATGGCTTGAATCCAGGTAGTGATAGTGCGATATGTGCATATTTACACACACGGAATCAGGAATAAATGTAGATACAGTCAGACAGAGTTAGATATGTTCTCCACAGGTTTTACAGGTAAAGAAATGTTGGTAGTACCCGTATGAAGAGTATACTAATACACCGTGTACAACTGCTCCACTGTCCAGCGCCACGCCTGCAAATGACAGCAGGGTAGGTACGTACAACATGCACTCTTCCCGATACATGTCTTTCAAGTGTCATGGTGTCATGGCTAGTGGTCACTGCTGCCAACAACCCTGGACACAGATAGGAAACCAGGTGAAGTATGCCAGTACCACACTCACATAACATCAGTGCAGGGTACCCATTCTGTGACCGATATGTAACCCTGACAAGTACGAGTCCCCTCTAGTCATGTACCCAGAGTTGTCACAGTTTGCAACCTACCATTCCAGGTTGAAAGTTTAACAGGTATGCTTGTGCTACAGGAGCTATGGGCCATAGTTAGATGTAAAGTGAGGGCAGACCTGTAGAGTATTTAGCAGTACTGTTGTGAAAAATAAAAGACTAAACAGTTGTTAATGGACTTTCTGTCTCTCCCCCCACCCCTTAGCTGCATCAATAATTATCATCCATATGTATGGGTATGTTGTTCTGAAAACCTAATGTTGGGACTTGTGTTCTATTATTGCTCATATATTTTATTGGTTGCATGTTAAGATACCTTGTTCAAATACCATTGTTGGTGGCCTATTGTCATCAATGTTACTGGCATGCTGTTACAATGCATATTGTTGTTCCATTTATGCATGTGTTCTGTTTGCTATGTAACTGTTTCAAATCCGTTGTATGGGGTTAATTGGAACACCCACGCATGCTGTTATAACTAATTTTGAAATGTTTTGTTCATGACTAACCAATATATTTTGTAAAACCTTTTGTAAAGATTTAAATAGCAAATTCCCACCTTATCTCCACCCTACTTTATGCCTCTCCAATATATACCAACCTAAGGCAATGTGATCTAAACAAGCTAGAGACCTGCTACAACAAAATCGCCAAATTCGCCACAGGGGCATCCTACCATAGTCACCACTGTCTCTCACTTGTTGAACTGGGCTGGCTTGAACTCCCTCACCTCCTTCAGTGGTATCAACTCTTACTCGCCCACAAACTAGTAAACCATCCACTAAATGTCCCATCCCTCCAGAATCTACTCCAACCCTATTGCACCACCAGACCACTAAGATCCAGCAATAAAAATCACTTGCAGATCACTAAAGTCAATAACTCTGCTGGTGAAGCACTATTGTCTTGCACCATAGCCAAATTATGGAACTCACTCCCACCCACAATTACCTCCGTACCATCATGCACCCACTTCAAAACTTTACTAAAAGCGCACCTAAAAACATGCTGGCTATGCCCTTGCAACTCCCACTCTAATATCATCCACCCCATCCAACCACTACCTTTCTTTCTACTCCACTAACTACCTTGATTATAGCAAGCTCAGATGCTCATAAGCCTAGTACTTATTATACAGCAGGAACTTCTCATTGTAACATTTGTGAATGTCTGTTATGTACTTCACAGATAAAGATTCTAGTTGTCTACTGATGTACTATGTTCTTCATCTGTAAATATGTTGTAAGTAATTGCTATGTTAAATTGTTAATCACTATGTAATCCAATGTAACTACTGTCTGTTTATTTTACTGTGGAGCTTTTCTCCCCGGGCCTCTGCTGAAAATGGACCTACGTCCAGTTGGACACTCCCGGTCAACAAATTTAAATAAATAAATAAATAAATAAAATCTCAACACCATAGCACATTTTGGAAGGCAGATCCCAGTGGATCCACCTGTCCCGCCTCATCTGGATATGGCACCAGACCCAAGCATGTCTGGAACCCAACCTGGAACTGCCTCCTCCACTAGTCCTGTACCACCTTCAGGTGGAACTGCCTCAGGGGATGGGACCCGTTCCCCCCCCAGGCATGGGCATGGAGAGGGGCCCATCACCTACCTCCAGTTCTGGGGTTTGGTGCACAGTGTCATCCACACAGAATTGGATGGAGCTGCACCAGACAGAGTGATGCCTGTCGCACCTCGAGGGGCGGGCTGCTCCTCCTGTTCAGCTCCCAGCACAGCCACCTTTGGGGCCATGGAGGTACAGTGGTGACTGCCCATGGGTGGGGACCTCAGTCCCACTGTATCCATTTGAGGGGTCATGGGCTTTGGATTCCAAAACCACCCTCCCCGTTGAAAGTGTTTACCCCCTCATGTGTTACATACTGCCCCTGTCTGCTGTCTTGTCTGTTTTGTATGTCTGTGAATGCAACCTATCCTACTCAACCTACCTCCCCAAGCATACCTGCAGCCCTTCCCCAACATCCCACTCTCACCGTTAAAAAAAAATGGGCATCTGTCCCACAAAAATAAAAAAAATAAAAAAATTCCCTCATACATAGCTCTACATTTCACCCCCATGTACAGTGAAATCAATCTACCCAAACATTATTCTACAAATGTCTGTCACCAATACCCCCTCTCCATGGGGTGTGAGGCTGTAAATTCCAAATTCTACACATTATTCACAGCTGTTACTGCAGAACAAATGTAGAGCTAGGGGTCCTTTCCTACACCCATCCTGCACATCACTAGTTGGTTTTTCTAATGTTTTACCCTCTGCTTGCCTGCATTTCACCACTTTCATATCACCCTTGTTTTCTTTTCTTTAATTAAAATTAGCATGGGTGTAAGTGGGAGTATGCGGCGCTAAGTGAAGCTAAAATGACTTAACTGTCTGTTAGCATCACTTAGCTTCATGCAAAACCATGCAAATCCACTTACAACTGCTTAAAAGTGCTTTAATCACGCTGTTTCCACCAACCCCTGTTCTGCCCAGCAACAAAGTAAACAACTGTGGCAGGTCTTGAATCCAGGACCTTGTACACTATAGTCAGAGTAATGTTCCACTACACCATTTGAGCTGTAAGAATTTCTGATGCCTTTTCAAACATATTATGCAGGAGAGTCATTCAACCGTAGGAATAAAATTCTGTGGAATCAGTCATGTTTTGTATATATAAATATACACAAATATATATGCATGAAAATACATATATATGAAAAATATATACATTTTATATATATATATATATATATATATATATATATATATATATATATATATATGACATGCAGTGCAGACATACTTCAGAACCATACTTCTCAACTGCTTAGTGCAAGAAATCTGGACAAAGGCTGTCAAAATGGGGGGGGGGGGGGCAATGGGCCAAAAATAGGGACATATTTTAAATATTGTTCTTATAAACTTAGAAAACCTGGACAGTTGAGAGGTATGCTCAGAACCTCTTAGTGCAATGAATCTGGACCAAGCCTGACAAAGTGGGGAGAAAATATCTGAAATACTTGGATAAACTGTGAATGTTGCTGCAGTAACACCATCTGTTCTAATATATATTCACTGAAATATGTCAAGTCTTAGAGTCAATTGCTTCGCATTATTTAGTGACTGAAATCCTCACATCATCCCACTGATTTGTCAGAAATACACAACAGTTATGGGGACCAGACCAAAGATATGATCTAAACAACTGGACATCCTATGAATATCTAGACATAACATAACATTAGGGAAACTACACCGATCCGCCAAGCATGTCACCAAGCACCATCCAAATTACTGTCAGACTGACACAATACTACCCCAAATCAATTTTTTGGAATTACACATGCATTTGCAAATATATCAGGCACTACAGCTGTGTAAGAGCAGTGAAAAAATGAAAGTGCATACCCACAACCAATTGCACTACAGTCATAGCAACGTACCGGTAAGCCACCTGAACACTAGGGTATAACGACTGTGTGAACAAAAATATCCTGATTGCCACTCACACACTACCCCTACATATACTGCCCCAAGTCACAGTGTAATATGAATCCTGAGGTGGTAAGGGACATGTCTCAGTCTGCCCCTACAAACATATACAGCCGACAGACCACCAGAAACTGGAGCAGCATGCACAGTCGATAGAAACGGACCCATGACACTCACATCTACTCTCCTCCCTTCACAGCCCAGCTAACATTTACACACTACACTGCTATGCAGTCCTGACAGTCTGTTAACAATGGCCAGACATACAGATTTCCACAAAATGCCCAGGCTTTGGCCTCATATATATGGCCTCTTCCTCATAACATGTCTGGGATTCTGCTACATCACTGGAACAATATCAGGAATGAAGGCACCAAATAATGATATACCATACCTATCAACCTCTTAGTGCATGACATTTAGACAAAGCCTGACATAATTTGGGGACAGAGGCCCAAAAACAGGGGCATATTTGAAATATTGCTGTTATAAACTGAGAAAGTTACTGGTGTTAAAGGGTTTGTTGTAACATATCTTTACTGAGGGATATAAACACAAATGGATGTTAGCATTTACTGACTGCAATCCCCAGAGTATCCTACTGATTTGCCAAGGACAAAAACTGTCTGAGGAATATACCAAACATAAGATTCAAACCTCTGGCCATTCTGCGGATAGCCCTAGAGTTGAGAGTTATGTCATCCACATACTGTCAGACTTGAAATCACGCAGAAAAGGCATGTGCAGACAAACCTATTAAACTAGCATTATACCAACTGTATAACAGCAGTACTTACCTTCTGTCCCTAAGTCTCAAACCTTCTCCCCCATTTTGTTGGGCTGTCTCCACATGTCTTGTTGTAAGAGGTATTTCCACCTACCCTCTGTGATGCTCTAGCTCACACACATCCATGATGTTCTCCTCACAGGCAAGGAAAAGGGGCAATGCCCACAAGAAGTATTCAGTTATAGGAGTGTGATGCCATGCTATTGGCTATTGGAGTAACAACACAGCTGTTCAGCAAGTGGGGGACACCAATTAGTGCACAGGGCATCACCTGCTCATGACCATTACCTACAAAAGGCAAGCTGCTGCCTATGCAAAACAGGTGTATTCCTCTACATTGTTAGACAGAGAGAGAGAGAAAATACAAGAATACTTGGAAAAAAACATGTATGTCAAACAAGTAAGAATGTAATGGAATGCAATATGGGGTATGCAATAATGGGAAATAGGAAGTTAAACAAATATGTCTCAACAAGACTTGCTGTACTGATATATTGCTGATCAACACCTATGGCCATAACATCTGACTTTGTCTGCAGTGACATAGATCATGGCTCAGGCACCTGAGTCACCCCAGGAAAGGATGGCTCACATATGACTACTACTGGAGTGTCTGTTGACCAATACTTACTGTGACACTGCTAGGCCAGCTACTGGGATGTCATAAATATCCATATGTTACTTATGAATAAAACTATGATACACATGTTTATCTTACAAATCTAAGAGACCTATACAGGGTATGTGCATAGTAAACTACTGTCGCAGAAGTGTGTATTGAACTGCATGTGATATATTGAGCTCATACCATTCAACTGTCAAATGTTCTGTACACTGACCACATGTCTGCCTCATATTTGTAGTCGTTTACTCATAGAGTTATGTCATGTTTGGCAAATCATTGGCAAATCTGTGAAGACTTGACATCAGACCATAATAGCATACATATGAATGCTGGACATCCTCCAGGGTATTTCTGTGAATGCAAAGCCTACTGAGCTATCAAGTGACTTAAGTGTGTTACAGCAATATTAATAAAGTGTCAGTAATTTTGGGCCATTGCCCCCCATGTATGTGTGCCGTCGTCCAGATGTCCTGCTCTAACAGGTTGAGAGGTATGACTGAGGAGCAAGAGTGTAAATAGAGTATGCCATACTGACATAGAACAGAAATGTATATCAGGTATTACCTGTGCACATGTATATATGAGTAGGTGTAGCTGGAAGTCTCAGAACAACAGACATGACATGCAAAACGCCAGGTAAATAAGCTGTACATGTTGTACACGTGTGTAGTCTTAGTTTCAGTGCATCCAACAGACATAAATGTCTACAGCTACTGATTATTGCATTGCACTGACACAGAAATGGGTACTAGAATAAGCATGATTATCAGATTAAAATTGGAGAAGAAACTGTTCTGATGAAGTCCCTTCAGTAGGGAAGAAAGCGCTCAACCGGTGTGGTACAATAAAGCTTTTTGGATTTTACCAGTTGCTGTGAAGTTTTTTTTCAGTGGTTTCAGTTGCAGTTTGGAGTTGGAGGTATTGTTATTTGGTTTATCCTTTATAGCATGGAAGGATCCACAGCTAACAAGGACATTATGGAGCTGCTGCAACAAATTAATCAGCAGCTAGCAATGCACACTACTCAGATAAAATCTTGGATTGATAAGCAGAGTGGTGCCTCTAGTATTTTTGGTAGCTTGGGTTTGCCTCTAACACAAGCTACTAAGGGCTCGCAGGCTACCCAGCCCAGAGAAATGGACAATTCTGGTGGTTTAAGAGTGGATGACTCCAGAGGAGCAGCAGTGGTTCTGGCAGAGTGGAAAACTAATGGGTTTAACTTTCGTGAAGATTCAGTCCCTGATATTGTTGGATAACAAAAACATTTATCTATGGTACATCAGCTTAGTTTACATGAAAAAGACCTAACTTCTTTCAAGAGATTGCAGATGGAGAATTCATATCTTGAAAGAAATATTGAGCTACAACAGGTTCCACATGGACTGAGAATGTGGAAATATCCTAATGGGTCTGAAAACAATTCAGACATGCTTAAAGAACTACATGAATTTTTTTGATAAGGTTGAAATTGAACTAATGAAAATTATGGTAAAACATAACACATGAGCCCTAGATAGTTAAACAAAAACCTTGGATGTAAATAATGAATTCATTCAAAAGGATTTATTATTTGACAGGTTTTTAACTAATTATAACAATATATTTAGTAAAGTGGACACTTTTTGTTCAGAAACATATCTCAGAAAATGCAATAAACTAAAAAGAGATCTCAATGAGTATGTAAAAGGGCAGACATATCCATATTCCCCTGGAAACCATGGTAACAATAATGCTAGACCCAGTCAGATGGATCGGAGAGAGCAGGGAGTGATGTCATCACCGAGAGTACATCATGATCAGGAAGTAAGGCAGCATTCACCAAATGAAGGTGAATTACGGCGGTCTGAATACCTAAGAGGAAGGGAACAGCAACAAATCTATTTTTTTGGAGATGGACAGAGGGAATACAATCACCAAGGGGCAAGACCAAAGAAACAAAGGGGTTGGAAGTTCTACAAACAGAATTAAAGCAACCCGTGGACTCTGACTGCTCAGAAGTAAGTCCTTTCAAAAACTTTGATGTTAACCAGCAGGAGGGTAGTATTTCTGCTATTCGAAATGACTACTGAGACTTTTGAAACTGATGGGGAAGGGTTTTATGGAATAAAAGATTGTAATGTGTTATTTGATGTGGAAAATGACCACAATGGAGAATGTACTGCATTACATGGCAATATTAGTAGTAATGAGTGTAATATGCAATTATTTGATGGTGAACAGTGAAATTGTACTGTAGAAATAATGTGTGTTGCCTCTGTTGGGTGGCAACATGAATCTTTGGTCCCAGAAAATAATAGTGAATTAACTTTTGATTTTAGTATGCCAGATGACAATATGATGCCTGAATGTTTAGATATGGCTTCCAGTTTAACTGAACAGCATTTGGATGAAGCTATTATGGATTGTATTAACGAATAGCCTTTGAGCAGCCTATCTGTCCCTGGAGGATTGGTTTCAGCCCAGAAGTTAGTAGTTTATCAGCTATTTTGGACTAATTTCTATCTCTTTCACTTCCCTGCTATAAAAACCGCATTTGTGCAGTTTTGTGCACCGGCACATATAGCTAAAGTTAAACTATTCTCAGCTCCACGAAGTTTACTCTTCAATTTTTCCCTAGGAACTAGATGAACCTTCAACTTTAGCACTCAAACCATTCATTTCACAGTCAAGCACTTGCTTAAAACTCATAGCAAGCACTAATTAACCCTAGCACTAGACCCCCCTATACTGTCCATAAGGACAAGGCTCTCTATTCGTCCCCACCAGCCAATCAGAAAAACAGCTTACTCTACCTATTCAAGCACGTTCAAAGGGCAGTTTCCGGTGTACTCTCCAGTCCAACTGGTGTATCTGGGCATTTTGAGGCAATGTTACAACTGCCTCATGTACACAGACAACTCTCTCCTCCTACCACCAAATACTAATATATGCGAGAGATGCAATTATACAGCCAAACTGGAGGCAAAGCTCCCTCAACCCAAGACTGGAACTGACAGTCAAGAGGAGAAGGGTAATATTTGCAATACACCACCAGTCTTACATAGACCTAATAAACCAACACCGGCAAATAACACACATGAATACATGAAAACATACTCGGAGACTCTAAATAAAAATCTGCAAAAGCAACAGAGACTTCAAAAGCAGACATCCAAGCAACCTCCACACCCCATCACCAACCATGAAACACATACTTCACATAATCAGTGTGCCATGCAATCACAGCCCTTAACGCAAAATAACATACCCAACACACTAGTAATAGGCAACTCTATAGTCAGGCATACTGATGTCCCACTAACTAGGCTGGACAAGGAGAAGGTTACAGTTAACTGCCTGTCAGGTGCCGGGATCCGCCACATAACCCAAGCACTCAGGTCATTCCAGAACAAGTACAAATACAACTCTGTCATTGTCCATGTTTGTGTAAATGAGCTGAGACGTACCTCCCTGGACTACATGAAAAGAGACATGGAAGAGCTCTCTGATCATGTAGCCCAGGCCAGTATGACCCTGACCCTGAGTAGCATCCTGCCCTCACCAAGAATGATGCCACAGTATAAAGAAAAAATGATCAATTTCAACAATTGTCTAAGTTTCTGGTGTCATTCAAAGGGGATCCAGTATCTGTCCACTTGGAATGACATACTCGACAAGCCACGTTGTTTCACAAGAGATGGCTTGCACCTGTCACCCTTAGGCTTTCGAATACTGGCCAAGGCTCTTGCCACCCCCATAGTGCCTTTTTTAGGCAAGGCTCAAAAGACAAACCCACCACCATAAATAGCACAAGTAACCAAAAACTGAGGGTAATGCTACTCAACGCCAGAAGTCTAAACCTCAAAATGCACGCACTCGAGGCACTCCTCAGTATGGAGAACATCGACATCTGTGCAGTAACAGAAACCTGGTTTAAGACTCCTGAGAGCACCCCAGCACTCCTAGGCTATAACTCATACCATACCTTTCGGCCACAGAACCAGGACCGAAATGCAAAAGGTGGGGGTGTATCCATATTCATCAAGGATACCCACACCTCCAGATTAGTGGCGCAGCACAATGCATCAGAGATCATCCATGTGCAACTAACAATGGGCAAAACTTCAATCCAAATTGTAGCTTGCTACAGATCACCCACCATGGCCCAGGACCCCCATTCTGCATTTCTGGAGACACTGGGAAATATGAAGGTTTTATCAAACACCTTAATACTGGGTGATTTCAATTACCCAACCATAAACTGGGAGAACTACTCAAGCACTAACTCCCTTGCCCAATGCTTCCTAGAATTTATAAACTCGAATGCCCTGGATTAACTGGTCACACCCCCACCAGAGGGAACAACATACTGGACCTGGTCATCACCAACATGGGCGACCGGTGTTCCACACCAGAGGTCAACCCCTCGCTGGTTAGATCAGACCATAAACTAATCACTCTGGATATCCACATTCCGCCCCCACCCCCAATCAAGGAAACCACCATGAAAAACTTTCAAAAGCAAACTTCACATTACTTAAGACTGAGGTGGAAAGGTTCACAGCCCCCATGCTAAGAGACAATGTTGTCCAAGCTGCTGAAACCTTTACAAAGGCACTCTATGAGCATCTGCAGGAATGCATGGATCATGCTATCCCAAGTAAAACCAAGACTCACTCCCCCAAGAAAAGGAAACCAGTCTGGTGGATCCCTGCCATAAACAAGTTATACAACAGAAGGAGGAAACTAGTACAGAAAAGAGTAAATTCCCAAGAAGGAAAGACATCCCTGATCAGTATCAGCAAGAAACTACGGTCCCTCATTAAATCATCCAAGGCTAGTTTCGAAAGAAAAATTGCCAGTGACTCCAAAGATAACCACAAAGCATTCTTTAGCTATGTCAAGAACCTAAGTGGAAACTCTCAGATCTGCTCTGAGTTAGTGCAGAATGGCACAAAATACACTGAACCAACTGATATTGCAAACATTATAAAAGACAGGTTTAGTGCAAACTTCACCCCCCCCCCTCACCCCCTAAAAGGCCCATAAGCATACCAGAAGAATGTAGGGCCCCATCAATCACTGAAGCACAGGTTAAAACATCCCTATCCAAAGCCAAAAAACACAGCTTCAATGGGACCAGACGGGGTCCCAGGCTGTGTCTTACAAGAGCTCCAAAATGAACTAACCCCTCACCTAAACAATTGTTCAAACTCAGCCTCTCTACAGGCTACGTACCCATAGAGTGGTGCACAGCAACAGTTATCCCGCTCCACAAAGGTGGAGCCACAACAGAACCTGGGAACAATCGCCCTATAAGCCTGACTAGCCTGGTCTGCAAGGCTATGGAATGCATCATCATGGAACTCATTAACAGAGACATTGGGAACCTCCAAACCTTGGACCCTACCCAGTTTGGTTTTGTTAAGGGCAGATCATGCCTCCTAAACCTGGTGGACTTCTTTGAGACAGTTACCAAGGCATTAGATGAGGGAAAGTAGGTCCACAAGCCTACCTAGACCTCGCAAAGGCTTTCAACACCATTCCCCATTCTAGTATTATAGAAAGCTCACCAGCTTGAACATAAACCCCTATGTCACAAGATGGGTTGTCAACTGGCTCATGGATAGAACCCACATGGTGAGAGTTGCAGGCTCTACGTCTGACTCTAAACCGGTTACAAGTGGCGTCCCCCAGGGCTCAGTCCTAGGACCCCCTCCTGTTCGGTATATACTTCTCAGAGGTACAGGCAAGCATAGGAGTATGGCTGACCAAGTTCGCAGATGACTGCAAACTAGGGGCCATAATTGATTCTCCGGCTGATACAGACACCCTTCAGATGGGTCTCACTGAGATGAATACCTGGTGTCAAAATCATGGCCTCAAGCTAAATGCCAAAAAGTGCATAGTCATCCCCTTTGGAAAAAACAAAATACTCGCAAACTACCACATAGGTGGTAGCCCCCTAAATACAGAAAATGTAATAAGGGATTGGGGGACCCAAGTAGATAGTAATCTCTCCTTTGATAATCATATTGCCAAGGTGGTTAGAAAATTCTTCTATGTGGCCCACCTAATCACAAAAGGGTTCACATCTAGAACAAAAGAGGTTATTGTGCCTCTCTACTCATCACTCATTAGACCCATCATAGAATACAACGCCCCATTTGGGATGTACCTTACAAGACACCTGCAACAGCTGGAAAGGCCACAAAAGTACCTCACCAAGAGGATTACTGGCCTCAAACAGATGCCCTATGCAGCCCGACTCAAGAAACTCCAGCTGTACTCAGTTGCATACCGCTTACTCAGAGGTGATCTCTGCCTGACATACAAGGCCATGTCCAACCCAGAATTGATGGACATGCTCCATCTAAAAAAAAAACTAATCCCAGAGAACCACATACTCTAGAGATATAAACCTCACCACAACAATAAATAGGACATGCTGGAGGGATAGATTTCTATCCCAGAGACTCCCCATGCTTTGGAACAGGATTCCAATATACATCAAGCAGAACCTCTCACTAACACTCTTCAAGAGAAACCTTGACGGGTGGATGGAAAACAGAAAATTTACCACGGGGATCACTGCACTGGCTCTGCTGGACAGTGGCACAGGGAACTGATGGCTCTGCTGGACAGAGGCACAGGGAACTAATCTAAGGGGGTGGTGAAAGCCAACACATTCTGGCTAGGCTTCTAAATGCCCTTGGGCAGATAGCCTAGTACTTACCTATGAACTATGACCCTATGAACAGGAAGACATTCATGTTATAATAGCTTTGCTAAATAAAAAATGTTTAGTACCAGATATTATTACAAATAATAGTGGTGATTTTAAGATTTATAATTATTCCAGTAGACCTTTAACTTTTGAATATGCAAATTTGTTATCCAAAGGTTCAACCTTTGTTCCAAGTAGGATTGACCTCAAATTATTTGTATGAAAATTAAATTGCAAAATGTGGTTTACTAATACACAAATCCAGGAAGAAGTTAGTAATTTAAAGAAGCCAAGTACATTCAATCCACCAACAAATAACTTTATACGTATATATGAAAAAGTTTGTGAAAATGAAATAAGACAGCTAATGAAAGAAAAAAATGTATATGACTATAATTTAACTAAAGAAGAATAGCATTTACTGATGGAAATAGGTAAAACCCCAGCATCCATGTCATGAAGCCGGATAAGGGAAGTGGCTTGGTGATAATGGACTCTGGGGATTATTGTAATGCTATGAATGCTTTATTAATGGAAGAGGTATATGAGGAAAGTTCAATTAATGAAATCAATCTTATGTACAGAACTGTTGATTTGAGGTTGGAGGACATGGGGCTGGAAGGGCAGCTAGATGAAAAACAGTATAATTATGTACAAAATGACCATCCTATGGTGTCTAATATTTTTGGTATCCCCAAAATTCATAAAGGGTTGATTAACCCAAGGTTTAGGCCCATAGTGGATGGAAAGCGGGGAAAGACCTGCTTTATTAGTAAATTATTGGACATACAGTTACGCAAAGGGTTGGAATGCTTTGATTATATTTGTAGGGATTCTTGGCATTTTTTAGAAAAGTTAAACAGCATCTGTACATGTAAAGACAAAATACTGGTTACCATTGATGTATGTAATTTGTTTACTGTCATTCCACATGAGACTGGCCTTGAATGGTTGGAACATCAGTTAGTAAAAACAGGTAAATACGACCAGGACACCATTAATATGTTGCTTGCTTTGATGGAAATTGTACTGAAAAACAATTACATTAATTTTGAGGGACAGTACTTTAAGCAGGCTACAGGTGTAGCCATGGGGGCAGCTTGTGCCCCCATTTTTGCAAATTACGTTATGTCATTCGGGGAGCAAGAATATGTCTTCAAGAGTGGATTCAGAGAGTATATAAAGAAGTTATGTCTTACCATAACATTCCATCTGTATTGCTGATCCTCGTTCAGTCATTACGTATGGGGTATCAGTTCCGACCTCGGAACCAAGCCTGCCATCTTCCAAGCTCGCATCAGCTACAAACTCTCAAGCTAAACTCTTACCTAGAATTTCTCTCTCCCTGTTACCTCAGATTGAGTTTGCAAGTCAAAAGAAGGTAGAGGCTACCTCAGGTCAAATGACCTAAGAGAACCGGATGGTGAGATCCACTAGAAGCCACAGGAGGGGGAAGGAGGGAGGGTCAGATTGACTGAACAAGGATTAACAATACAGATGGAATGTTATGGTAAGACATAACTTCTTTATCTGATATTGTTAATCCTCATTCATTCCTTACATATGGGACAGAGTCCCCAGCTGCCTCTATTCCTGGGAGGCTCTCATGGAAGGACATTCCTGAGCACCATAAAACCAAAAGATGCTCTTCCCTTGGAGGCCAAATCCAATTTGTAATGATTGATGAAGGTATGAGGCATAGTCCAAGTTGCAGCTGCACAGATGTCATGTAAAGAAGCTCTGGCATGGAAGGCAGCAGAAGTTGCCACCAACCTTGTAGAATGAGCCTTCATGGTAGTAGGCAATGGGATATTACATTGTGTATAAATGAAGGTCACACAGTCGTTCAACCATCTAGTCAATGTGACCTTAGCAACAGCAGATCCTAATCTAGGTCCAAAATAGGCCAACAATAACTGGTCAGATTTACGAGAGGACCTAGTCCTGTTCAAGGAGAAGCAGATTTGCCTGTGAATATCTAGGGTATGTAGGCAATACTCTCCTCTGTTTGAATGATTGGGAAAGAAAACTGGCAATTCAATGGTTTGATTAATGAACATTTCAGAGATCAGTTTTAGCAGAAATGAAGGATTAGTTCTCAGAGACACTCTATCCTCTATGAAAAATCAAGTATAGACTATTTTGATGCATAAAGCTTGAAGCTCAGAGATACATCTGGCAGAAGTAATGGTGACCAAAACCAAGGTTTTCCATGACAAATATTTGAGGTCGCAAGAAGAAGCTGGTTCGAAGGGTGGCATTGTCAGAGCTTGTAGAACTAATGACAGGTCCCATGGTTGAATAGGTTCTCTAAAAGGGGGCTTCAAATGATTCACAGCTTTTATGAAGGTCTTGCATAATTTGTGTGACATAAGAGAGGAGTCTTGGGCACCCTCATGGAAATTAGATATTGCAGCCAAATGAACTCTAATGGTAGAGGCCGATAGACCCAGTTGAAATAGGTCGGCCAGATACTCTAGTATTATCGACACCGGTGCTGAGAAGGGATCTACTTGTTTTTCTTTCAGCCAACAGGTAAATCTTTTCCACTTGCTTAGATAAGTAATTCTAGTGAAAGACTTATGAGATGCAATAAGAATGTCCCGTACTGGTAAAGAAAGATTGTTCTGCCTGGCAATCAAGGGAATTGGAGGAGCCAAGCTGTGAGCTTCAGGCTGTCCAAGTTGGGATGAATCAGGTTCTGTGGATGTGAGATCAACTCCCGGGCTGGATGGAGAATCCATGATTGATCTAGCAGGTGAGGCCAAAGGAAGGGGAACCAAATCTGACGAGGTCAATATGGTGCTATGAGGATCACTTTGCTCTTCAACTGACGGGCTTTCTTCAGAAACTGGGGAATGAGGGGAATAGGTGAGAATACATAAAGAAGACCCGAGGGCCAGTCATGGAGTAGAGCATCCCTGGGTGACTGTCCGGAGGGGGAATCAGGATGAAGTAGTTGCTGCATTTGTAATTGGTCGAGGATGCAAAGAGGTTGCAGCAAGGATGGCCCCAGCGGTGGAAGATCTCCGCTGCTATCAAGGGATTCAGGGACCACTCATGAGGTTGTAGAATGCACCTGCTGAGTCTGTCTACTATCACGTTGGAACTCCCGGGAATGTGCGTTGCTAGAAGAAAATGGTTGGTAGCCATCGCCCATTGCCATATCCTCATGGCATCTCGACAAAGGGGGTAAGATTTGCTTCCACCTTGTTTGATAATGTACCAGACCACCACCATGTTGTCCGATTGTATCACAATCATCCCAGACGGCAGCAAGGGATGGAATGCTTGCAATGCCAGAAGCACTGACCTCAGCTCTAGAACATTTATATGCAGTTGGGCCTCCAGTTCAGACCACGTGCCTTGGACTGTCTGTCCCTGACATAGCCCCCCCACCCCATCAGGGAGGTGTCCGTGGTCACTGTAGCCTTGGGCTGCTGGGGGGAGAAGGGGCGAGACCATTGTGATGGATTGTGGGTCATTCACCAATTTAAATCCTGTTTGCACCTTTGGGTTACTCGAATCTTGGCTGAAAGAGGATGCTGAAAAGGATATGATTGGGTGAACAGTAGCCATTGTAGAAACCTCACATGAAACCTGGCCAGGGAGACAATGGGGACGCGGGTTGCCATGGAACCCAACAGCTGTAGAACAGAGTGAGCTGTGGATTTCTCCCTTGAAAATATTGGGATCAATTGTTGCTTTATCCTTATAATTCTGTGCTCTGGAATGAATGCTCTGCAATTCTTTGTATCCAAGATGACCCCTATGAATTCTGTGGATTGAGATGGGGTGAGATTGGATTTTTGCCAGTTTATGGTTATGCCTAGCCTTTGTGCAGCGAGGAGAGAGTATGCCATGGCATCTTCTAATAGATGTCTGGTGGGGGCGGAGATGAGCCAGTCATCTAGCTATGGAAACACCTGGAATCCTTGTAGTCACAAGTGAGCTGTGACGACTGCCATGCAATTTGTGAACACTCTGGGGGCTGCAGAGAGTCCGAAGGGCAGTACTCTGAACTGGTAGTGACTGGCTCCTACACGGAAGTGCAGAAATCTTCTTGATGGCCTGCCTATTTTTATGTGGTAGTACGCATCTTGAAGATCTATCGAGCACATCCAATCATCTTTTTCCAAAAGCGGGAGGATAGACTGTATTGTGACCATCCGGAATTTTTGTACTCTCACAAACTTGTTCAATTCACTGAGGTCCAAAATTTGTCTCCAGTCCCCAGTTTTCTTTTGCACCAAAAATAGTCTTGAGTAGAATCCGGATCCTATCTGGTCTGGAGGGACTATTTGGATGACTCTTTTTCTTAGCAGCTTTTCTATCTCTAGTGCTGCTTCTTCCCTTTGACTGGGTGGAATGTCGGGAAGGTTTTTTGAGGGGACAGGACAAAGATCGAAGGGGATATGATAACCTCTGGTTATAATCCTTTATACCCAAGAATCAGTGGTGATGTTAACCAGGCAGAAGGATACAAGGAGAAACGACCCCCCAACCACCTCCAGAGGAAAGGAGTTGGGCCGCTCTTCAGCAGCACTGGTAGGATTGGCCAGGAGAAGAGTCCCTGAAACCCTGGTTACATGGACCCCCTCTGCCCTGAAAGGGGTGTCTTCCCTGTGAGTTTCCCCATCTGCATCTAGGGGAGAATGTGGCCTGTGTGTCACAGAAAGGACCCTGAGACTTCTTGAACCATGTCTTCCCACTCTTTTGGTTTCGGGAGAAAGCACGTTGAGGGGAAGAATAAGAAACACCTATGGCAGAAAGGATCTTACCTTCCTGTTCACATCTGGCCAGTGTGCTTTTAACTTTGGGTCCATACAATGAAGAGGCTTCAATGGGAACATTAAGAAAGGAAGCCTTAAAGGGTTCTGTGAAATTGCACAAGCGCATCCAGGCTTGTCATCTCAAGACCACAGCTGAGCCCGCCACTCTATCTGCTCCTTCTGATGTGTGAAATATCAGTTGCATGGAGGAGTTAGATATTGACTCAATGGTGGCCAGCTGAGAGGCCACTTTGTCACGGACCTCATCAGATACGGCACCAGCCAAGGTTTCAGAGAGTTCGGAAATTAAGTCCCTTTGAAGCCTGGTAAAGTGTGCCATATAATTCAGGGACCTGATAGCAAAGGTCGCTGATGCAAAGGTGCAATTCTCTATCCTGTCCAGGGCACTTCTCTATCTTGTCCAGGGCCCGGGACTCTTTGTTGGGTGGATGGACAGTCTAGCTTTCTTCTTCCCCCAGATCCTTTTTGGTTGTGGCCACCACCACCAGAGCATCCACAGGAAGAACTTTAGACCAATGGCGATCCGTAGCAGGAGGGGACAAAATCTTACCTGGCCTCCGGGGAATAGCCTCGACGGTGTCAGGATCCTTCCACGCATGCTGCACGATGAACTGGACAAGTTCATCGGTAGGTGGAGTAACCCAGGAGGAAGGGGGCCAGGCGTGAAAAGCCTGCAGGAACACAGACTCCTCAGAGGTCGGATTAGAGGGCTGCCAGTCACTTCTCTGTTTAAGGATTTTGAGGATATCACCAAAGGATACCTCAGAGGGTGACTGAGGGGATCCTTCCCCATCATCAAAGTCTGTGTCTTCAGTGAGGGACTCCTCTGTGGAGTCCATGTGCTTCCTCTTGCATGAACTTTTCCGGTGAACTTCCTCAGAGGGGGAAGCTGGGCAAGACAACGGAAATGGGGTTTCCTGTGGGAATATGTCCTAAGGCCCTTGTGCCCGGTGTCCGCTAGGTGCAACTTGTGAGCACAGCGGTCCAGAGGAGGGTGGGGAGATAGACAGCACAATATCTCCAGCAGAAGCCAGAGCCTTCTAAATCAGTTGGAAGGCTTGTCCACCTGAAGAGGGGTGAGTGTCCAGGACAGGGGTAACCCCTCCCCTAAGTGGCTCAGCCTGCCAACCCAGAGTCCCCTGATGGCTGTCAAACAACAAATTATGCATGTCACAACTATCATCCTGGGTCATAGCAAAACTCTCCTGCCACGAAGGCAACTGCGGTTCCTTAGTGAGATCCATAAAGGGAACCATAGAGGGTGAAGACTGTGCTATATCAATGGACTTCAAAGGCAATGAAGGAGGAGAATAAGAGGGGGTCTTTGGCGATGGGTGATCACCTCCCAAGGAAAGATAGGTCCTGGGGGGTGGGATACCTCTGGCCAGAAGCACTTGATCCACAAGATGCTTCATGTCATGTTCAGGAAGGCTTCTAGTGGACCTCACGGAGACTGAGGGAGAAACAGGTCTGTCCACAGAAGAGACAAGCTCGGTGACCACCTCACCAGTCCACACTGAGAACAATGGTGCCAAGAGAGACTGAACTATGGGTGTCTGCACTGAGGAAATAATTGGTGCCGAGGTCAAAGTCTGCACTGACAAAGGGATCGGTGCTGAAGTGGTTGCCGGTACCAAAGCTGGAACCAACAAAATTGGTGCCAATAACTGAGGCGTTGGTTCTGAGTAAGATGTCGGACCCGACGTGGTCAAGGTCTGCACCGACTGAACAGTCTGTGTTGATGTAGTAGTCACAGTAGTCTGAACCGAGGAGCCCCTTTGTACCGATATAGTAAAGGCTACAGTAGGAGGAGCTGAGATCACTGATGGAGCCGAAGGCCTTGGTGCCAAAGGTCTAGGCACTGAAAGCACTGGCGCCGACTGAGTAAGCTCCAAAATAGAAACTTTAGCCTTCTTAGTTATTGGATGGTGGGAGTCCCCAGCCGGGGACGAAGGCAGAGACTTGGCCTTTGTAGGATCATCCGATATTTTCTTATGGGCTCTAGGAGAGGTTGAAGCCTCTGACCCAGAAATATCCTCTGAAAAGGGAGATTTAAGAAGTCCCTTCAGCAACAACTTATTTTTCCTTTCAATCAAAGTTCTATTGGAAAAATTTTTATAAATACCACAGGGGGGGTCAACAGATAAATGAGAAACAGCCAAGCAATAAACACACAAAGAGTATGCATCTGATGTAGGTAATTTGTGTCCACAATCTGAACACCTTTTAAATCCTGGACTACCTTTATTATTTGCCATGATAGAAAAGGAGACAGAAATAAAGGTACCAGCAATGGTACGAAAGAATACCAGAAGGTAATGAAGAAAAGAAGGGTTTACCAATGATGGTAAGGGAGAAGATACCTCGTGGAAAAAAGTGCAGAGTAAAGGGAAGGAAACTCAAGAAAATATAGTCGCTAAATGCGATAGGGTAAGAGACAATAAATTAGAAACTTTTCTGACAGAACAGGTCATATTAGGCTAGTCTGACAACAAATATCTATACTTAGCTCAAGAGAAGCAGCTTGACACGACCGAATGGTAATGCGGCAAACAAAATCTGGGGTAACAGGGAAAGGGGAATTCTGGGTAAGAGTTTAGCTCGAGAGTTTGCAGCTGACACGAATGTACTGCAACAGCTGGTTAAGGACCCTCAGGGTAGAATACTGAATGTACATTTAAATATATGTGAGTTAAGGTGGCAGTTAAGGTTGAATGCCACCCAGACACCTGATATTAATGAAAATGTGAATATTGCATGTCTTTTGAAGTTAAAAAATATTTTAGGGTAACATAATTAGTTTTAGACATTTAAGTGAATATTTTTAAAGTTTTTATAGTGAGCGTTAATTTATCTGATATGTAATTGCCATGTAATGTTTTGAACTGTTGTATACACATAATTGTTATATGCAACTTGTTTTTATGTTTCTGTAGTTTTTTATGTAAGTGTTTAGTATAATTAATTGGTTAATTGGGTGCTTCTTTACATAAAAGGGCTGGGTTGTAAAACTGAAACTGTTCTGATGAAGTCCCTTCAGTAGGGAAGAAAGTGCTCAACCGGTGTGGTACAATAAAGCTTTTTGGATTTTACCAGTTGCTGTGATAGTTTTTTCAGTGGTTTCAGTTGCGGTTTGGAGTTGGAGGTATTGTTATAAAATTTGAGAAGTGTCCAACTGTGTTATGACCTCGAGTCCCTGCCTACTACAAACAGCTATATGTGCACCTACATAACTGTATGGACTCAGCAATACCTGACTCATAAAACCCACCTCCACCAAAGTGGAGTAATCCCCTTTGGTGGAAAGCAGCAATACACAAACCACATAAAAGGTCACTATATTGGCTGTACAGGACCAAGTAGGAGCAGGCACCAACTTGGAAGCAAGTCTACCTTTGTCTGAACTAGCATATATGGTCAAAGGTGAATCACTGTAATGCTGACTATGAGTACAAATTGGACACATCCACCAATGCCAATCACAAGGCCATCTTTATATATGTTTTCAATCTCAAAGGCAACAACCCAACCCACCCTGTACTGGTGGTCAGTCACACCACATACACACACATGGCATAGCTATAGTCAACAGGCTGCAGACAGGTTAAGTGGAAACATCACCCCCCTGTCCCCCCATCAGTATAAGTGGATATGCACAGCACCCACATCCCTCTCCCCATCATCAGGGAGCAGATCCATAATGCCTACTCAAAGGCAACAAAATTAAGTCTCCATGGAACCTGATAACATCCCTGTCTGCATCCTACATGAACTCAGGCATGTGCTCCCAGCCCCATTACACACTGTAGTCAAACAAAGCCTCAGCACCATCGATATCCCATCTGCATGGAAGACGGCCACTGTCATCCCTCTACACAAAAGTGAATGATGAATGGAGGATTATGCAATTTACTTGCTCTCATTGGGGGGAACATGACACATCAGGACCATGAGTGCAATGCAAGCTCATACTGTGCTGATAGATGACAGGGGTATGATGTGGTCGTAAGTGGTGGCTAGTGCTAGTCAATGTTGATGTGCAGGTTCTGGAAATAATGTTGACCAATGTATGAGGTCCTGTGATGTGTTTCCCTGTTTTGGTTATGTCTTCCAGGTGGAATGCAGTGTGCCAAACTGCCACCCTACATTGAAGCCGAGACAACAACAATTTTTGACAGCATAATCCAGCACCATGGGGTGATGTTTGGTGTAGCCAACAGCATTTGTGGGAGTGGACTGCACTGCGGGATGACCTCATCCACAGGGTAAATGACGTGGGCCAGCACACTTGAACATTTGAGCAGGTCAAGCATCGTGCAACTGACCTCATCCGTCATGCCCAGCAAAGGGCTGCTGCCATGGCCAGGGACCATAAAGCCACAGGTGGGGGTCCTACTACACAGGCCCCATTTACACCTATGGAGGAGCTCCTTGCCAACCTTGGGGCAGCCACCACACACCAATAACAAAGTCAAGATACCCACATTGTGGAGGTGGGTGGCACCCAGACAACAGGCAAGGAACATCCAGGTAAGGCTCCAGTGAACATCAATCAACTACTGTAGCAGCCATACTGGCATCCATAGACTATCTAGACACATATGTCAGGTCAAAACACAGTTGTGGGTGGGGTTTTGTAAAGCACAAAAGTGCACATCTATGGTGAAGGACAGCAAATTGTGTAGTATTGGAGCTTGTACTGTACATGTGCAGAAAAGCAGCATTCATCTTGTACCAATGCCACATGTGAGTCTCCTGACAATACTTCTCTCCCACAACTACATAGGTCTCTCTGGTCTGGATGTGGGACAGCAGCTTGAAGCCAGTGAATAAGGAATTGTTCTGTTGTGGCTCACCAATACCCCAGGCATGTTAAGGACATGCATTTTACCATGCACACAACTGTTACTCTTAGCCATATTGTGATATGTGCATGTTCACTTGTGGTGGGATAAACTGCATTGCATCACAGTGGTCATCACAAGTGCCTATTTGCAGGGGATGTAACATTTCTGTACTATACCTCACAAACTGTCAGTGCAAGAAATCTGGACAAAGATTGACAAAATGGGGGGACAAAAGCCCAAAAATAGGGACAAATTTTAATATTACTCATACAGTGGCTATAAAAACTGTACACACCCCTGTTAAAATGCCAGGTTTTTGTGATATACAAAAATTAGACCACAATAAATCATTTCAAATCTCTGTCCACCTTTAATGTGACCTATAACCTGTAAATTTAATTGAAAAACAAACAAATCTGCTAGGGGAACAAATATGAAAAATAAAAACCGTACAATAAGCTGGATGCATAAGTGTGCACAGCCTTAAACTAATACTTTGCTGAAGCACCTTTTGATTTAATTACAGCATTCAGTCTTCTTGGATACACACCTGCCATCAATTATTGAGACACTGTTTAACAAAAAATAATGATCAGCTGTCCTAGTAGGATTTTCCTGACATTTACTCAGTTGCCTGCTACAGCAAACACCATGGTTTGCAGAGAACTTGCAAAGGATCAAAGGAATCTCATTGTTGAATGGTATCAGTCAGGAGAAGGGTACAGAAAACATTTCCACAGCATTGCATATACCATGGAACACAGTGAAGACAGTCATCAAAAAGTGGGGGCATTACAAAGAACTGGATGTCCCTCCAACTTTGATGAAAAGACAAGACAAAAACTGGTCAGGAAGGCTGCCAGGAGACCTACAGCAACACTGAAGGAATTTCAGGAATCTCTGGTAAGTACTGGTTGTGTACTACATGTGGCAACAATCTCCCATATTCTCCATATGTCTGGCCTATGGGGTACGGTTGGAAGATGGAAGCCTTTTCTCACACAGAACAACATCCAGGCCTGATAAAATTTGAAAAGCAATACATCAGGTCTCCCAAAAGAATGTGGGAAAATGTGTTATGGTCTAATGAGATCAAGGTTGAACTTTTTGGCCACAATTCCAAAAGGTACGTTTGGCACAAAAACACTTTGCATCACCAAAAGAACACCATCCCCATGGTGAAACATGGTGGTGGCAGTATCCTACTTTAGAGTTTCTGTTCATAAGCTGGAACTGGTGCTTTAGTCAAGGTGGAGGGAATTATGAACAGTTCCAAATACCAGTCACTTTTGGCCCAAAACCTTCAGGCATCTGCTAGAAAGCTGAAGATGAAGAGGAATTTCACCTTTCAACACAACAATGACCCGAAGCATACATCCAAATCAACAGAAGAATGGCTTCACCAGAAGACAATCAAAGTTTTGGAATGGCCCAGCCAGACCCCAGACCTAAAACCAATAGAAAATCTGTGGGGTGACCTGAAGAGGACTGTGCACAAGAGATGCCCTCATAATCTGACAGAGTTGGAGGGCTTTTGCAAGGAAGACTGGGCAAATTTTGCCAAGTCAGAATGTGCCATGCTGATAGACTCCTTCCCAAGAAGACTGAATGCTGTAATTAAATCAAAAGGTGCTTCAACAAAGTATTAGTTTAAGGGCGTGCACGGTTATGCAATCAGCCTATTGTACATATTTCATTTTCTATATTTTACCCCTAACAGATTTGTTTGTTTATCAATTGGATTGTACAGGTTATAGGTCACATTAAAGGTGGGAAAAGATTTGAAATGATTTATTGTGGTCTCATTTTATATATAACAAAAGCCTGTCATGTTAACAGGGGTGTGCACACTTATTATATCCACTGTAAGCTTAGAAAGCTGTTAGAGTAACCGGATTTGTCTTAACATACATTTACTGCAGGTTTTAAAGTCTGAAACTCAAATGTATGTCATTAATTAGTGCTGTCAATCCTCAGATCTTCCCAGTAATGTGTCAGACAAACACAGGATTTATGAGGAGCAGACCAAAAATATGAGCCAGACATCTAGACATTCTGCAACAATCTGTACAGTTGAGAGGTATGTAATCTGTAGGAGTTGCCACTGTGCTGTGCAGGTGAACAGCAAAAATGTGTACATGGGTGTAGTGTGTGCTAGGTGAAGGCCCATCACCTACTAACACTACTCACGTATCCCAGAGGTGTATATTAGTAGTAACATTAAGTGGAAAGGGCTGCACTGCATGATGTTGAGGGCCTGTCCAGAGTCCAGAGTGTGTATGTTGTGGTCTGACTGTGTGTCATGAATGTCACCATTTGGATATTGTGAGGTCTGTGTAATACCTTTGTGCCACCTCACATGTATGTGTGTGTGTGTGTGTGTATGTGTGTGTGTGTGTGTGTGTGTGTGTGTGTGTGTGTGTGTGTGTGTGTGTGTGTGTGTGTGTGTGTGTACCAGCAAACTTAAAGTGCAGGTACTAATTTTCATATGCTATCTTCCCCTCACAGGTGGACATGGAGGTCATGGTCCCTCCTACTGAGAACCTGATGTCAGTGTCTCTGCCGAATCTGATGATGATTTTGGTCATAGTGAGGCACAGGTGGGGTTGTCAGGGGTTGAATCTGTGCCATCGATTGGCATCACACTGTCATTCACAATGTTCCCACACACAGTCACAATGTCCACACATACTCCTTCCCTAGCAGCCACAGATAATGGACAGTTGGCGGGCGGTGGCATGGAACAGGTTAGTGTGGTGACTATGGCAAGTGTGAATGTAGACACTAGCAATAGCCAGAGTGCAACAAGGTCCCACACAGGCAGATGGACAGGGGTGCTTGAAGGAGGACTGCTGCCCATCAAGCCCTTGTTGCAAGTGCCACAGCAGGTGTCATCAGATGCATGTTTTGGGCCATCATGGAGGCACAGCCATGTACTGAATGCAACACCAGACAAATAATCAGGGTCTTGGATGCAACTCTTCCTGGCATCCGTGACAACCTTGTTGAGGCCACATGTCAGAATACTGAGGTCATGAATAGATGGTGGGGTGAGTCCTTGGCAATCCTTGACCTTAGAATGTCTGTGCTGGAGCATGTGGTGGGAGATGGGCATCAGCCTTGTGACGTAGGTCAGCACCAAGATCAGCTGAGAGTCTATGCACCTTCACACTCCCATAGTGGCAGTACCTCCAGCACTACTGAAGGGAGGTGCTGTCCACACCACAGTGGAGAAGGCCATAAACACATGGTCCTGGGCCAGTCCCATCATGGACACGGATCCAGCAGACAGCAGTCACCATCGGGGAATAGTACTGCATCTGGTCTTGGGCCTGGTGGTGCCAGTGAGACCCCTGACAGGACCAGTTCCCATGCCTGTGGCCAGAGATGTTGAACTGTACACCCTGCCATGTACGGTCCACAGATGTCCAACATACCCCTGTGTAAGGCAGCCACATGGCATGACTGTGCACATGCAAACACACACACACATCTCTACCACAGGCAGGTGGTGTATGGCATTGTGGAAACTTATTGACCGTTTAATAACCAAGGTACAACTGTATATGTACATGTTTGCCAGGTGTGAAGGACACTGTTGGCAGACAGTGTGACCTTGTATCCATACACCTTGTCACAGAAAGCTAGCCTTCATACATTTCACCTAAGTGTTCTGTAGTACCACAGGCTCATACATACAGAGGAGGTTACTGGAGTACTGGCACTAGGTCCCTCACAAGCCTAGCCATGACCTTAACCCCAATAGATTCACCATCCTACTGAGAACCTGATGTTCAAGCTACAGCAGGCAAACTAGATTCAAATTAAAAATTACAATTTTGGTCCTTGAGGAGTTTGCTGAGAGTTAGAAGTAGAGCAGCAGTTTTGCTGTCCCATCTAGATGAGGGGAGGGAAGAGAATTCCACCAAAGGCCAGAATCTTTTCAGAGGACTGGCAGTCTGTTCCTGCCACAGAATATTAGTGAAATATACTTGTCTGTGGCATGTCATGCCTACAATGATGTTTTTTTTCAGGGCAGACATGGAGGTGAATAGGGTAAGTAACATCCCTGATATCTGGAAAATTTCACACATTATACCCTTACACAAGGGTGGAAACTCTACAGAATATTCTAATTATAGACCCATTGCCCTCCTGTCTCCACTAGCAAAAATCATGGAAAAATGTATTCACAAACAGCTAATGTCCCACTTAACTAAACATAACATACTATCTCATTGTCAACATGGCTTCAGGCCTTTTCATAGTACTACTACTGCTCTCCTTTCTTTTACTGATTTCATTAACAAAAACCGCAATAATAATACCCTTTCTTCTGCACTTTTCATCGACCTATCTAAAGCTTTTGACATGGTCAATCACCCTCTTCTCCTAAAGATCTTGGAATCACTTGCTATTGAACCAAATACCATCCAATGGTTCACCTCCTATCTTTCTAACAGGAAACAAGCGGTACTCTGGGAAAATAAACTCTCCTCTCTTCTCCCAATCTCCCTCGGTGTACCACAAGGCTCAATTCTTGGGCCTTTCTTTTCTCCCTATTCATAAATGACTTACAAGTAGCTATTCCCCAAGCTACATGCATACAATATGCAGATGACTCCACACTCATCTGCTCTGCAAAACCATACCAGAGCTTCAAAATGTTACACAAAATGTATTCCATTTAGTGGAAGCATGGTTCTTAAACGCTGCCTACTTCTTAATGCCAAAAACAAAACTCCTCCTTTTCAAACCCACTACCAGATCCCCTCACTGGACTTCTCTATCTCTTCTATTAACAATACTCTCATAACACCTGACTCTTCTACCAAACTACTAGGTGTGACAATAGATAACAATCTTACCTTTGATTATCACATAAACAACACTATCAAAACTGTACATAGAAAACTGGCCTCTATAGAATTAAAACATTCCTATCCCCAACAGCCAAAGCTACTTTGGCTCACTCTCATCTCATCTCCACTCTTCTATGCCTCACCAATTTACACCAACCTAAAGAAAACTAATCTTACTAAACTGACCACTACATACAATAGTATAGCTAGATTTGTTACTGGTAATCAATTCAGAACACATCACTGCCTGAACCTACAACAAATTCACTGGCTTGAATTACAAAACATGTTGCTTCTTTCTCAACTTCCCATCATCCACAAATCTTTTATCTGCCAAACAACACTCCTTCATTTTCTAACCTCCTCACCCTTACTCTAACCTGAGCTCTCTCCGCTCCTCTAACAAACTCCTAGTCTCTGCTACCAAATCCAATAATCTTGCTGGTGACTCCTGTTTTCTAACTCCATTGGTAAACACTGGAACTTATTGCCCACTGAACTAACTTCTATTTTATCTCCTGTCCTCTTCAAACAAAAACTTAGACTCCACCTTACTAAACACTGGCTATGCCCTGCCTTAACCCTGACTGAACCCATGTATTTTAGCTCATCCCACTACCCCTTGATCTCTGAGATCTTTGCTACCTTTCTACTTTTTTCTCACTATTCTATCACTTACCTCTCCTTCATCCTTCTCATTCCTAATTATATTACTCAGTTTACTGAAGACTCCTAGAAATTTCTAATATAATCTATCCTACTTACTTAGCTGTCCTTAAACACCCTTTTCTCTTTCTTATAATGTTTGAATATTTTAAATAACGTATGCCTGTGTTCTGCTTTTCAAAGAGCCATAAGTACACTTTTGTACAACTGTTTATTTGTGCCTATTATAAGTTTGACTCTTTGTATAATATTGTTCTGATATAGAATACTTTGTATGCTGCTCTCTTTTGCATCTTATGTAATAGTTATTATGTCTTTGTGGAGCTTTTCTCCTCGGGCCTCTGCTGAAAATGGAAATATATCCAGCCAGACTAGCCCGGTTAACAAATGTAAAATAAAAATAAATAAATAAATAAAAGTCAAAAACATAAATATTCTGAACCACCCAAGGATGATGGCTCACCACAACTGTGTCTTTTCTTCAACTGGCAAAATGACTTTAGCCAGTCAGTGTAGTGAATGAAGGATCAACGAGAGAGACATAATAGTCAATTCAGGGAGTTTAAAAATATATATATGCAGATATAGGTATGTCAAAGTGAGACTGAGTTGAAGCTGGAATATTAAGGTGATACAAATCTGATGAAGCACAGAACATGTCCTCACTGTCAGTACATATTCACTCGCATCAGTTCATTTAAAATTTCTTCCTTAATTACTACCTTCTTCACACCTTCCTCAGTTTTTGCATGATTAATGTAATGTTAGTTGCTTACTATCACTAGGTATTAACCTCTATCTGGTCATTCCCCAAGCATTTCTAGAGCATTTAAGATTTAATGAAAGTATTAAAGATGTTACATATAATCCTTGGTGTCTCCAAGCAGCATTTCATTGGTTCATAGGTAATGAAATTATCAAACTCTTATAAAAAATGACAAGTGTAAGTTTACCTTATATAAAACCCAGCCATAGTTTCACTACCACACGTAATACATTTATTTTATATCACTCCTTATTTTTCTTCTTATTTTATCTGCTACATTGTTTTCTAGATCCATTAAGGACGTCATCTAATATGCAACAACAAAGAATCTTGGACAAACACTGCTTCATCCAAAATCTTTGTTTAAAAATCAGCGTATATTTTGTTCAGTCATGAATAAGCTTTTCCATGGATAACACCATATTCAAACATTGCACATATGTGCATGATAAAGTACGCACTCTTTTTGAAACAACCAATAAAATGTAGCAATTCAATAAATGCACTCGTTTAAAGTAAGAACTGGCCCCCAAAAAGAACATCTCATTAATTGCAGGAACTACATGCAAAGCTAAAATATTCTACTGTTTTTTTTTTTATTTTTTTTTTTTACTCAAATATTTTTTATTTTGAAAAAATAACATACATTCTTGTTTACATTGTATAGAACAGATTGTTAACTATATACAGTATTTACATTTAATCCGACACAAGCAGACTAACATGGGAACAAGCTTAAAATACAGACAATGAATCATAGTATAAAGTATGTGAATTAATTGGAAGATTCTGATTCCAATTGCAAAGTGTCTCTCAAAGATAAAACTTTCCTCCATGGATTATTGACTATTATACAACGACCCCCCATTAATATTCCAAAATGTGCATGCTGATTGGTCAGCATGCACGTTGTAAATCAGACTTATACAAATGGAAAAAGGTCCGGTTGCCCAGACTTTTTCCATTAGTATGTCTTTTTTTACAGCAACGGAGAACGCAAGATCTCTGTTGCTGTTTAGATACTGTCTCACTATGTTAAAGGAGTTTAACATCTCAAAACTGGTGTAACCAGTCAGGAGGAGAAGGTAACTTCACACAACACAATTCCAGTATCACATAGTCCCACCACATCAGCGAACCAAACACATAAATACACAAAAACATACTCGGAGGCTCTAAATACAAATCTACCTAAGCAACAGAGACCTCCAAAGCAGACATCCCAGCAAACGCTACCTCAAAACAAAACACACAAAACACATAACCCACAAAGTCAGTGTGCCAAGCAGCCACAGCCCTTAAGGCTGAATAACACACCTGATACTCTTGTTATAGGTGACTCTATTGTCAGACACACTGACGTCCCGCTCACCAGGCTGAATAAAGAGAAGGTCACAGTGAGCTGCCTGTCGGTGCTAGGATCCGACACATAACACAAGCACTCAGGTCACTCCAAAGCAAATACAAATATGACTCAGTCATTGTACATGCTGGTGTGAATGACCTGAGATGTACCTCCCTGGACTACATGAAAAGAGACATAGAGGAGCTCTCTGATCATGTAGCCCAGGCTGGTATGACCCTGACCTTGAGCAGCATCTTACCCTCACCTAGAATGATGCCACAGTACAAAGACAAAATGATCGATTTTAACAACTGGCTAAAATTTTGGTGTCATTCAAAGGGGATCCAGTGTCTGTCAGCCTGGGATGACATGCTCGACAAGCCACGTTGCTTCGCTAGGGACGGCTTGCACCTGTCACCACTGGGCTTTCGGATATTGGCAAAGGCTCTTGCCACCCCCATAGTGCCTTTTTTAGGCAACACTCAAAAGTCAAACCCACCCCCATAGACAGCACAAGGAACAAGAAACTAAGGGTAATGCTGCTAAACGCCAGAAGTCTTAACCCCAAGATGCACGCACTCGAAGCTCTCCTCAGTATGGAGAATATCGATATCTGTGCAGTGACAGAAACCTGGTTCAAGGCTCCAGAGAACACCCCAGCACTACCAGGCTATACCTCATATCATGCTTTTCGGCCCCAAAACCCGGACTGAACCACAAAAGGAGGGGGAGTTTCCATATTTATCAAGGATATCCACACCTCCAGGTTAGTGGCATTGCACGAAGTATCGGAGACCATCCATGTGCAACTAACAGTGGGCAAGACTGCTTTTCAGTTTATAGCATCCTACAGACCACCCTCTCAAAGTCAGGAATCCCATTCAGCTTTCCTGAAAACATTGGAGAACATGAAGATCTCCCATTATATTGGGCAACTTCAACTACCCAAACATTGACTGGAAGCACTACTCAAGCCCCAGCACCTTAGCCCAAAGATTCCTGGAAATTATAAACTCAAATGCTATGGAACAACTAGTCACCACTCCCACAAGAGGGGACAACATACTAGACCTGATCATTACCAACATGGGGACTCTATGTTCCACACTAGAAGTATATCCCTCATTGGTAAGATCAGACCATAAATTAATTTCACTGGATGTCCACATCCCGACCCCACCCCCAGCCAAGAAAACCACGGTGAAAACTTCTCAAAAGTGAACTTCTCACTTCTCAAAACCAAAGTGGAATCCTTCAAGGCCCCAGGGCCAGTGGAAACTACAGCCCAAACTGCAGAATCCTATATAAATGCATTCTACAGACATCTCCAGGAATGCATGGATCATGCTATCCCAAACAAAACCAAGACCCAATCATCCAAAGGCAGGCGTCCAGTCTGGTGGACCCCTGCCATAAATAAACTGTACAACAGAAGGAGGAAGTTACTACATGATAGAGCAAAATTCCTAATATGGAAGGCGTCTCTGATCAGTACTAGCAAAAAATTACGATCCCTCATAAAATCCTCCAAGGCCAGCTTCGAGAGAAAAATTGCACAGGACACCAAAGACAATCATAAGGCTTTTTCAGTTATGTTAGAAACCTGGGATGCAACTCCCAGACTTGTTCTGAGTTGATTCTAAACGACAAAAAATACACTGAACCCACAGACATCGCCAATATCCTGGCAGACAGGTTCAGTGCAAACTTCTCCACCCCCTCCCCCCCAAAAGAGCAAGTATCTATCCCAGCAGAGGGCTGCCTCCCAAACATCTCAGATGCTCAGATGAAGGCTGCCCTCTCCAAAGCAAAAAACACTGCTTCCATGGGACCAGATGGCGTCCTAGGTTGCGTCCTAAATGAACTGCAAGAGGAACTAATCCCTCAAATAAAACAGCTATACAATCTCAGCCTCACTACAGGATATGTGCCCACAGAATGGCGTACAGCAACAGTGGTCCCACTCCACAAAGGTGGAGCCTCTACAGACCCTGGAAACTATCGCCCCATAAGCCTGACTAGCTTAGTCTGCAAGGCTATGGAGAGGTAATCATGGAGCTTATAAACAAAGACATTGGGGACCTACAGACACTAGATCCTACCCAGTTCGGCTTTGTCAAGAGCAGATCCTGCCTTTTGAACCTGGTTGACTTCTTTGAAACAGTCACCAAAGCCATAGATGAAGGGAAGGTAGTCCACACAGCCTATCTGGACCTTGCAAAGGCATTTGACACAATGCCCCACTCGGGCATCATAGATAAGCTATCCATCTTAAATATAAACCCCTATGTCACAAGATGGGTCGCAAACTGGCTCAAAGACAGAACCCACAGAGTGAGAGTTGCTGGAGCCATGTCAGACTTGAAACTGGTCACAAGTGGCGTCCCACAGGGTTCTGTCCTGGGACCACTCTTGTTCAGTATATACTTTTCCGAGGTACAGGCAAACGTGGGAGGACTATGGCTCACCAAGTTCACAGATGACTGCAAACTGGGCGCCATAATCAACTCTCCAGCTGACACAAACATCCTTCAAAAAGGTCTCACAGAGACAGATAACTGGTGCCAGCGCCATGGTTTAAAGCTAAATACCAAAAAATGTATAGTCATACCCTTTGGCAAAAACAATGTGCCCACAAATTACCACATAGGCAGAAACCCATTAAGTACAGAGAAAGTTATTAGGGACCTGGGGACCCAAGTTGATAGCAATCTCTCCTTTGAAAACCACATTGCCAAAGTGGTTAGAAAGACCTTCTACATAGCCCACCTCATCACGAAGGGTTTCACATCTAGATCAAGAGAGGTAATCGTGCCTTTATTCATCCCTCATCAGGCCCATCATAGAATACAATGCCCCTTTTGGGATGTACCTTACCCGACACCTGCAGCAATTAGAAAGACCCCAAAAGTATCTCACCAAGAGGATCAAGCATCTCAAACAGATGCCATATACTGCTCGGTTAAAAAAACTCCAGCTCTACTCAGTTGCATACCGCCTACTTGGGGCGATCTATGCCTGACATACAAAGCTATGTCAAATCCAGAATTAATGGACATGCTCCACCTCAGTAAAGCTAAATCCCTTAGAGCCACACGCCCGAGGGACTTGAACCTCAGCACAGAAATAAATAGAACTTGCTGGAGGGACAGGTTCATAACCCAGAGGCTCCCTTCGCTCTAGAATAGAATTCCAGTTCATGTGAGGCAGAGCACCTCACTGAATCTCTTCAAGAAGAATCTCGATAAGTGGATGGGGGATCGTAGGTTTGTCCCAGGGATTACTCCCGTGTCACTATTAGACAGAGGCACAGTAAACTAAACCTTAAAAAGGGCACAGTATACTCAAATCAAGGGGTGGCGTAAGCCATACAGAATCGGGCTAGGCTTATAATTGCCCCAGGGCAGATAGCCTAGTATGAACCTATGAACCTATGAATCTATGAACATAGCGAGACAGCTTTAAAAAAAGTAACGTTGATCTTCCTTTCTCCGTTGCTTTTTTTAAAGCCACAGCTCTGATTTACTGCGTAAGCATACGCATGCGCAGTACATCAGAACTATCGCAGACTACCAGACAGCTGCAGAAGGGCAGCAAGGAAGCATTATACAATGCCATTATGTAAGAAAAGTATGTAAGAAAAGTAAGTATTTTTTTCTTAAATAATGTCATTGTATAATAGCAATAACCCACTTCTGGTTGTGGGTAATGCTGGATTTACCCACGGTCATCTTTGTTTGGCCACTCGGACTTCGCCCTTGTGACAAAACCACACCAACAGTGGGTAAATCCAGCATTACCCACACCCAGGTGTGGGTTATTGCTATAATAGCTTAGGATACGTTCTTAGTTGTTTGGTTTTAATCTCCATTACTGCTGTTTTCTTTAGTGAACATAGAAAGTCCTCCATGATAGACGCTATATTGAAAGTTCATTTTCTAGTTATACATTTTCTAGCTATTGCCAGTATGGTTCACAATAAATACAAATCTTTTTTTTTGTTCATTTGAGGACTTTCATTTACATTCAGGAATACTAAAGATTTAGTCACAATAAATGAATCTGAATACAGTGCTTGCAGGAAATTATTAATTTCGTTCCAATATTTTTTAATGTCAATATAGTAAAAAAAATATGAAACCAATCTGTATTAAATGAACTTTGACATCTCCAGCATAGTCCATTGCTAGAAACATTGATTTTTAAGATTTTATCAGGAAAATATTCTGCTGTTTGGCTTCTAAAAACAAATAACTCAATGTGTATAACCTCCTCTCCCAGATACCTGTCAACTATCCAGATTTTCACAGAATGTCCATATCTTTGCCTAATATTTTTGAGCGATTCTTCATAACACTTGTGGTTTTCTGGAAAAATCATTGAGGACTGAAGTCACTAAATAATGTCAGACATTTGTGTTTCAGACTTCATATCCTTCAGCAAATACATGCTAACACAAAACCTGTTAATTCTAGCAATGTTCTAAGTTTATAAGTGCAGTATTTAAAAATCTGTCCATACTTTTGGGCATTTGTCATCCTGTTATTATTAGGCTTTTTGCAGATTTTTTGTGTTAAAAGGTTGAGAGGTATGCCCCCCCGAAAAAACAAACACACTTTTCTTAACATAGTAATAACTAAAGGTTTTAAATAAAGACCACTACCCTCAGAAGTGGCATGTTTGCACAATGCATTCCAGATGTTTTTATTTTTAATATCATTATTATTTTCACAAATGTATGTACACAGGCATCTCTGTGTGTTATAAATGTAGAATGCATAACACCAACACTTTATTTTATTTCACTTTTGTTTGGGATACTCAAACTGACCCTTTTCAGTAACATCTCAGAGCCTTGAGAGGACAACAATGGCAATCTAGAACAATCAAGAATCTGTGACTTAAAATGATAATAGAGAAGTAAAACCTGACTTTTCTGTACAGATATATGTAATTATACAGTGCCAAGAAGGACCAATATATAACACTCATAAAGAAGTATTTGCAAGTCATAAGTTTGTTGGCGTTAAAGAAGCAAGTTAATATAGTTGTGCCCCAGAATATAGGGATGTGGCAATAAAGTTATTCACAAGAAAGAAATTATATATTTACATATGTACATTAATGCACAATGCAATATTCATCAGAATTAATAAGAACTTTAGAGTCAGTTCCTCAACAAGAATATAACAGCTTTAGTCATTGTCTGTAAAACAGTTATCTAAAGTGGAATTCAGCAGGTACTATTTTTGTTTACCTTTGAAACACTTTACTGTTTGTAAATTCTTGATGCCCAGAGGTAGACGATTCCATATGTCAGAGATTATTTTACTTGAAGCCTTTCTTGCCTATGAAATTTACAAATAAATTCTCTTTAAGTAGACTGTTTTGCAATGGGTTTTCAGAAAGGGATAAGGTTGTTCTCGATGGGTAAGTCAGTAAGGATTTATGGGGCAATAGTAGTTGAAGTTTTTGCTGAACTTGTCTGCCAGCAGGTTGGCTATATCTACAGCATTTGTGTATGTGGTGTCCTTGACCACCAGTTTTGAGCAGATCTGAATGCTTCCTTTGAGGTTGTGGAGATATGTGAAGAAGGCCTTATGATTGTCTTTAGTAGATGTGGCCAGTTTGGACTCAAAGTTTGCTTTGGAGGACTTCACTAGTGCTCTTATTTGCTTGTTCAGGCTAAGGAGAGATTATGTCCTATTAGGCACCTGCTTGTTCTTGATCCTGGACAGCATTTGTTTCCTTTTATTATAGAGTTTATTTATTGCAGATGTTCACCAGACAGGTTTACTCTTCCTTGAGGAAGATGATTTTGTCCTGTCAGGTATTCATGATTCCATGCAGCTATATAAATGTTTGGTGTAGGTTTGGACATATGTGCCAGCTCCTATGGATGGGGAAGGGGCTGTGAAGCTGTTTATACCTTTCCTCAGGCGGTTATAATCAGCTTTGAATATTTTTTTTTATTTGACCCTAGCTGGGGGGAGGCAGGGGAGATGGCGACTTTGAATGTGACCGCTTTGGAGTCAGATTTTACCAGGGAGGATTGCACTGTAGGAATGTTGCAGTGGTTACTCATGTTGGTTAATACCAAGTCCAAGATATTTTCACCTCTTGTATGGGTGTTGACCAGCTGGTCCAAGGTATTTGCGTTGATAAAATCAAGGAATCTCTGGGCATTTGTGTTTTGGCATGAGTAGTTCTTCCATTCTATGGTTGGATAGTTAAAGTCACCCAGGATCAGGGTAAAGGGTTGAATCTCGATAGACTGAAAGAGGTCCAGATAGGTGGAGTGGGCATTTGAGTCAAAGTTGGCGGCCTATAGCTAGCTATGATTTGAATAAGGGTCTTGTCAATGTTTAACTGCACCTGGAATGTTTCCTCTGTGTCATACTGTCTGACCAGCCTGGATGTGTGTATGTCTTTAATATATATAGCACCTCCATCTCCTTTTACTTTGCTACCCACAGTTTGGGGTTTGAATGTATGCTAGGATGAGTAACCTGGTATGGCTCGGGTGTGCTCCGCAACTTTGAACCAGACTTCAGTGACTGCACAAATGTCACTGTCTTCCAGGGTTAAGAATGCTTGCAATGAGTGCAGTTTCATGTTTAGACTCCTAGCATTTAGCAGCATGACCTTTAATTTGCATTTTGTTGAAATTTTCATGTTCGCAGTTTTGACCTTATGGCATTGCTTAAAAAAGGTACTATGGGGGAGGCAAGAGCCTTTGACAGGAGTCTGAAGCCTAAGCGAGACAGATGCAGACCATCTCTAGCAAAGCATCCTGGTTTGTCAGTCATGTCTTCCCAAGCTGTCATTTACTGAATTCCCTTGGAATGACACCAGAAACTAAGCCAATTGTTATAGTCAATCATTTTCTGTTTGTATTGAGGCATCATTCTTGGTGACAGTAGAATGCTGCTTAAGGCTAGGAATATACCTACCTGGGTCATATATTCAGCAAGCTTGATCATGTTTCATACAGTCCAGGGAGGTACGTCTCAAGTCATTCATGCCAACATGGACTATGACTGAGTCATAACAGTACCTGTTGTTGAGAGACTTGAGTGCATGGGTGATATAACAGATTCTAGTACATGGCAAACAACTAACCGTGACTTTCTCCTTATCCAGCCTGGTGAGGGGCGCATTTGTGTGCCTCACAATAGAGTCTCCTATGACTAATATGCTGGGTTTATGTTTAGGACTTAGTGACTGTAAGACACAGGTGTGCGGACTATGTGTGGTGTGGTGGGCAGTGGAGTTCATGTGTGTTTTTGCCTAGGAGGTCTCTTTTGTTTGGTTATGTTTTTGTTGAGGACCTCCGCATATGTGGGTGTGTGTTATGTAGGTGTGGGTGGTGTCTGACGTGTGGTATTTGTGTTGACAAACTTCTCAATGCCAGGTATACTGGCTTGTGAGGGAGAGAGCACTGTCTCTAGGTTCTTAATGTAATTGCATCTCTCACAAATTGTGTTCCTAGGAGGTAGTAATAGTCCGTGTACATTAGGCAGTTGCTACACTGCCTCAAGATGCCCATATCAACCAGACTGGCAGGAGAAAATGTAGGAAATTGTCCATTCATAGTTGTCAGAAACTGAGGGAGAGAGGCCAGAGAGAGCTAAGAGGGTAAAGGGTGGAAGGTCTAAGAGCAGTACTACTAGCTGATCACACAAGTGCTACTAAGGGAAAATGTGCAGCTGGAATACCTCACAAAGGGTTTAAAACAGTGCAGCTGCAGCTCTGGATGCAGCAAACCTATGCTACTCAATTTAAGGGTTAAGAACACAGTAAATCTCGCAAAAAAAACATGGATTAACCACTTACCAACAAAAACAGAACTCATAGTATAAAAATACAGTTAAACAGTAATGAAATGCAGTTAATCATTACATTGCTTTTAAACAATGCAAATGTGATAAATTAGCTCACAATCACAACAGTAAGAAATAGATCAAATAAAGCAGTAATTCAGTAGAATACTGTCATCAATTAAATAAGGCTACCAACAAGCAGTAACAAATGCGGAAAACTAAATGTAACTGAACACCTAAGCACAAACAGCAAACATTTTTTTTTAAGTAGAAAGTGAAGAGACAGAAGATAATTCAAGATTAAGAAGCTAAAGGGGTGGGCCTTCGCAACTGATCTCACTGTACTCAGTAGAATATAAATGAGGTGATGTAATAGTTCTGGGGGGAGTGTCCAATATCAAATGTATAGTAGAGGTAGGCAGCTCAAAAGCCTCCAAGCTTTAATACTACAACAGCAGCTGGGCATGTGGGTGGGACACAAGATCAGAACAGAGGTAAGGACTGAATAAAAAACAATTGCACAATTTAAACAGATATGCAGCAAATATTGTTTTAATTCATCAGAAGTGCAGAAAATAGTTGAAAATTAGCACTTATCTTTTGTAGTCGCACAGCAGTTTTTGTAAAATAGCAGAATGTTAATGATGGGTCCTAATATGAACCTCAGATACCTCTGTGATTGAACTGTATCTAGATGACTATTCTTTGAGTATTTAATTATAAGGGACAGTAGTTTTGCCAGCTTCTGAGAAGTAGCAAAAACTGCATTGCATCATGTTTTGGGTTTATATTATGTTTGTTAATGGCAGATCAGGTAGCTGCTTTTGTAAAGCTAAGTAGAACATATGTAATATTTAAAATTATACCTCCTACTACTGTTGGGAAATACAAAAAGAAAAATTAACATATTCAGAGGCATTCAATAAATTTCTTGAACAAGGTTACAATGGGGGCTTGTTATTTACGATTCTGAAGGAAATGTCAGTTGGGAGTCATAATACAAGTATGAGTATATGAAAGGAGGCAGTTTTAGGTTGATTGGGTATACTGTTACTTTTGTTACAAAATATCCTCTAGATCATTCAAAAATGTATAATATTTTATGAACACAGTAGGCATGATAAATTACACACTCCTTTTGAAACAACTAATAAAATATCGTGATTCAATAAATGCATTGGTTTACTTTAAGAAACGGGTAGTGGAAAAATAAACCCTTAATCATTTTAAAAGGAACTGGAAAGGAAATTTCTAGATACAGCAGTAGAGATATGAAACGTTTAGATGTCAGAATTCTTTGTAGCACATAGAGTGTTGTGATTATGCTCTTTTATCAGGAAAAAGTAAACACTTGTTAAGTGTTTCCTTAATAGAAGTCCCAGTGCTTAAGAGTGGTTAATAAACATTTTTATGCACTCATAAGTGCTGTTATTATCTGGTTTCACACTAGGGGCATTGATGACTGGTCAAGAACAGTGATAGAAGGTAAATCAGCCTTTAAAAGCTGTTACACCTTCACTCTTCCACTTTTACAAAGCCTGAGCAACAGCTTTTAAACGCTATTTCACCTTTTGCTAAGGGTCATTTCATTTCTTCCCTATGTATCTCTGAACTGCTTTTGAGTTTACAGAACATCCCTGACTTTGGGTCATATTTTTAGCCCGCCGTCTTAGATTTTCTGGGAAATCACTTAGGATGACTCTATCAGTTATTATTGCCAGTCTTAAGACTTTCATGCCTCGTATTGTTCAGAAAATACATACCGATGCAAAACCTGTTGTTCTACTAACTTTTTAAGTAAATTACAGAAATATTTAAAAACTGCCTCTGATTTTGATCCTTTGTTCTCTTTCATTTTTGAGTTTGTCCAGAATTCATAAGCAAAGAAGGTGACAGGTATGCTGCTGTTTTACAGCATTAACTGCTTTACTTGACAAGAAAGACAAGATTAACCTCTCAAGCTTCAGTCTTGAGGCAACATTCTTGGCATCCATGTCTCCAACACATCATAAACAGATTATGATGGAAGGTCTGATCATAATCCTTTATGTTAAGTGCCTTTTTGACATTAAGCTCTAGTGTCACACTATAACATTAACAGTGGTCACCTACCAGTACAGAAGAGTGGTGTGAAACTGTTAAAAAACTTCAGATTTATTTTGTTAAGACTGGAGCTGTAAAAAACTGTTAAAACACTTCAAACTTTTTTCCTTGAAAAAGTTTGAAGTGTTTATCATTTTCCCACCCCATTTCAGTGTTGGCCAGACTCTCTGTGTTTTACACTTTCTTGTCAACTTTTTTAGTACATAAGACTAGGTAAAGCTGCATGCACTATCATGTATCTGGTCATAATCCAGATTGCTAGGTATTCCCAAAATGAATGTGAAGAATCACCCATTGAACTTTGCTTTTGAGGTGAATTTCTTGATATCCATGCTTCAAATACCTAATAAGCTGGTTATGTTTGGAGGCTCAGTCATACTCCACTATGTTCTGCACATTTATGTCATGATCAGAGACTAGATCATACTCCATTATGTTCTGCACACTTATGATATGATCAGAGACTCGATTATACTCCTGTATGTTTTGCACATTTGTGTTACAATCAGAGACTCATTCATACTCCTCTGTGTTCTGCAGATATGTTACAGACACTCGATCATACTCCTCTATGTTCTGCAGGGGTCTACTTCTAAATTTTGAAGTTTCAAAATGTCAACTTTCTTATGGTCAACACCATAAGATTGAAGTTTTCAAACTTTGAAACATTTAAATGGAGTCCACCGTACAGTGTGGAATGATATATTTACTGTTTTCCTTACTGTAGTGCAGTCTCAGAGTCGGTATATTTAATTAGCAGGGGGTGTGGGGGTACAGATCACTTGCTCCCCTGCAAAAACATGAAAAAGAAAATTGTTTTTGATTTTATTATTATTTTTTTATTTAAATTTTGAAGTTTCAAAACGTAGATCTTATTGTCTTGACAATAAGAAAGTCAACATATTGAAACTTTGAAATTTAGAAGTAGACCTGTTCTGCACAGTTATGTTATGATCAGAGACTTGGTCATACTCCATGTTCCACACACTAATGATCTGAGACTTAATCATCCTCCTCTATGTTCTGCACACTTATGTTATGATGCAAGACTCGATCATACTCCTCAATGTTCTGCACACTTATGTTATGATGGCAGACTCAGTCATACTCCTCTATGTTCTGACAAGTATGCTGCTAATAAAGGCTCTTATTTTATACTCCCAAACATTTGTAGGAGGTATGATTTTACATGTTTTATGCAATTTGTAGTGAATCTTGCCAAGCTCTGGTGTGGTACATTCTATGCTGGCAAAACTAAGAGGTACCTGCATTGGCATATTTGGAAACAAGCTAATGATATTAATGTATTGTGTAAACATGTCCTTTTAGAGAGCACAAATATCAGTTTCAATTTATAGGTATTAAAGTGTTAATGAAGGATGCTATGGTGATGGATATATGCATCAAGTTACTGTTTCTAAAACCCAGATGACAGACTAAGGTAGGTTTGTGTGTCTTTCCAAAAATTAATGAGATATTTTTGCGATGTCATTTCTAAAAAGAAAACTAGTATTTTTAATGAACTGTTAAGTTTATTTGATTGTTAAAAAGCAAGTGAATAACTTAGCATGATTAGGTGCAATTGGATACAATGAAAAATGTGTAGAATAAAGGAACATTTAAGGAATATTAAAAATAATAGACAAACTAGCCCCATTGCAATGCATTTTAATAAGTATCATAATGGTAGCCCTGAGGGGCTACTAGTTACAGTATTAGAAAATGTAAGAAACAATGTGCTCATGAGTGATTATCAAATTAAATATATTTTAAGAAAAAAGGAAGCATTCATGATTATGAAATTTAATACAAGTCCTATTCGGCTCAATTTAGAATGTGTATGGAAAAGTTTTATATAAGTATTGTATATTTTCATCATGGACTTTTATTATGAAATGTTTTATTTAATTAGTTAATTGTATAGATGGGTGTGTATTAGTATATATGGGAGGTAGATTGCTGGAGTTTGTTATACTCTGTTAAAGGCAAGTGTGGCCGAGGCACTAGAGAGAAGAATTTTGTATCTGATTTTGCTTATTAAATTTGTTGAGAGAAAAAAAATAGAGAAGAATTTTGTATCTGATTTTGCTTATTAAATTCGTTGAGAGAAGAATTTGGCATCTGAATTTTTCCTTTTTTTAATTCATTTCACTTTTGTGAACATTGGCCTTTTTTCATTGAATCCAGTTGTTTCCTGTGGTCATTTGTGGTGATTTATCCTTTTTCATGGCCAGTGATTCCCTTTCTGGACTTCCGAGAGTATTTTGTGATACTCCTTTGGATGTTACACAAAAATCCATGGATAAGTTTTTGCTGACTGTTAATGGAGCGAATGGAGCGAATGACTCATCTACTACATCATTGTTACAAGGTAGACATGACAATGGTAGCTCTGTTGAAGCTAGCACTTCTGTTCTTACTAAGTGGGAACAGGAGAGGAAAATATGGCAACATAATCCGTTCTCTAAAACTGATAAAAAAACGGATATTGTTATCAGTCCAGAAGTTCGTGATATGTATTTGAAAGTTGAGAAGTTATTATTTAAAGAGACTTCAGTGTTCCTGAATTTACAGAGTTTACAAAGGTATGAGGAACTTGAAATTACCCCTCGGGGACTTTGCACTGTTAAGAACCCTTCCACCCCATTTGATTTGATTGTGGCAGAAGAAAAGTCTTTTCATGAGAGGTGGATTGCGGCTGCTCATCGTTGCAGCCTAGAATGGGTTCACATTCTGGTTGAAAGAGATTTACTTAAAAAACAAAAATTAAGTGAAGATATTAAAAATGCTTGTAAGGATATTTCGAATAAACTGTCTCATGATGAATTACAACATTTTCTTATGAAGATTAATGAACAATTGTTAACTTATGAAAAAGACTTGATTGATAGGAAGAAAACCAAATTACTTTGTGATCTACGTGCTTATGAAAATAAGCGTGCATTTTTGGTAGCAACCAATCCTAAAGTTAAGAGACAGCATGTGCATTTCGAATGAAGGAAGCAGAATGACAATAAGGACAGCCACACTTTTACATCAGGTGAAAGCGTTACATCTTTTACTGAATATGAAATGGATGTCGAAGATTTTCCTGGTTTACCCCAAGCGTAGAATAGTAACTATCTGAATACTTTTTGTGGGGGACAACAGGGGCGTAAAAGAAGCTGGAATGGTCATGGACATTACAGACAACAAAACACATACCAACGGACTTCTAAACGGGGTAAATGGGACTGAATTTTGTAACGTTGTATCCATTGACTGTAAGTATGTTATAAATTTATCTGGGTATGAACTATCGGATTGTGATATTGGTGTCCTTGATAGAGGACTAAAGTTTGTTCCGACTGTTCTACCCAGATTATATGAATTAAGGAGAGATGTTTTTTGTTTTAATCGCAAATTTAATTTATTGGATTACTATAGTAGGAGTGTATCTGAAGACATTCCGTTAGAGGATGTGAGTGATAATTCCATTAGTTCAGATGATAGTTTTTATTCATGTCATTCTCATGAAGGTATAAATGCTTACTGTAAATTAAATATTGAGGCAATTAAGGTTAAAAGTGATTTTATGCCTCCTCAAAGGAATGATAGCATAACAAATTTTAATGTCTCACTCACTTATAATGTAGAGAAAGAATTTTACATTTATTTGAAACACAAAAATGATGTGAGATATAATATGGATAAAAAAGAATGGGAATGTTTAAATAAATTAAGTCGGAAGATGGAATTAATATTTAAGCTATCAAATAAGGGTGGTAAATTAGTTGTATTAAATTATATGCAATATTTGAAAATGTGTTACAAACATTTAAATGATGAGCAAGTATATAAAAAATAGATATGGTAGAATATGAACAAGCACAAAAGGATTATAATGATTTAATACATAAAAGGCATAGACTACATTATTTTTCTCAGAAAGATGTACAGCAGACATTTTTTATAAAAAATCCAAGATAGTCATGTTTTTATTGTCTTCCTAAAATACATAAAGATTTAATGGATCCCCCTGGACGACCTATAGTTTTGGCTATTGGAAGTTTTTTACATAATTTAGCATGTTTTTTACATGAGTTTTTATTACCAACAGTTGTTAAATTACAATCTTATGTGAAGGATGTTTTTGAATTTTTGGATAAAATCAGTAACATAAAATGGGAAAATTATATGTATTTTTTGGTACTGGATGTTGTTAGCCTTTATACTATTATAAATCATTTTGATGGTATACAGGCAATTAAACATTATTTAGGTGTCAATCCAGTTACTGAATATGTTACAGATTTGATTTTGATGTGTTTACAGAATAATATATTTGAATTTAATGGGAATTTATATAAACAAATACAGGGCACATCAATGGGTGCCCCTTCTGCTCCCAGTTATGCAAATATATTTATGGGTTATTTTGAGAGTTTGTATATATATACTAATCAGTTTTTTTTTCAAATATGTCTTTAGATATTTTCGTTACATTGATGACTTAATATTTATTTGTAAAGGGGGACAAGATTATGTTTATGAATTTATTAATGAAATGCAGAATAATAATGTAGGAGTAAAATTTGATGGTTTACAACTAGGAACTGAGGTACATTATTTAGATGTAGTCTTAAAAGGAAAGGTTGGTTCCTATATTGTTACTAATATACATAGGAAATTTACAGGAACTAAGGCTATTTTGCATGGTCCCCGCATACTATGAAATCTATACCATATACTGAATTTGTATGAGTTAAAAGATTATGTAATGATGTAAATGCTAGAAAAAGGGAATTATCTGAGAGTTTTAACAAATTTCATGAAAGAGGGTATTGTGCAATAGATTTAAAGAATAGTTTGGATAAAGTATTGAATAATAGGACCACTGGGTATAACTTTGGAGGTAGTGGATATAAAAAGGAGAATAATAATAAGGAGGGAATTTATTTTACCACTACTTATTCAATATTGTCTGATAAGGTTCTTGAAGAAGTTAAACATAGTTGGAGAATGGTTAGAAGGGAAATAGATTTTTTAAGGAATAAAAAAATTGTGTTTCTCCTTTAGAAGGGGTAGAAATATAAAAGATTTTATAGTTCATAGTAAATTTTATATGCCAAATGTTAGGTTGGTGAAGTCTGTAGATACACAGGGTGCGGTGTCTTGTGGGAAATGTAGTATTTGTAAATATGTTGCCAGAGAATTTGTTAAAATTAATGGGATTCATTTTCAAACTAATTTTTTTTTTAATTGTGGAACTGAAAGGGTTATTTATGGTTTTAAATGCCCTTGTGATAAGTTTTACATTGGGGAGACTAAGAGACAATTTTCATGTAGAATAAAGGAACATTTAAGGGATATTAAAAATAATAGACAAACTAGCCCCATTGCAACACATTTTAATAAGTATCATAATGGTAGCCCTGAGGGGCTACTAGTTACGGTATTAGAAAATGTAAGAAACAATGTGTTCATGAGTGATTATCAAATTAAATATATTTTAAGAAAAAAGGAAGCATTCATGATTATGAAATTTAAAACAATGAGTCCTATAGGGCTCAATTTAGAATGTTTGTGGAAAAGTTTTATATAAGTATTGTATATTTTCATCATGGACTTTTATTATGAAATGTTTTATATAATTAGTTAATTGTATAGATGTGTGTGTATTAGTATATATGGGAGGTAGATTATTGGCGTTTGTTATACTCTGTTAAAGGCAAGTGTGGCCGAGGTGCTAGAGAGAAGAATTTTGTATCTGATTTTGCTTATTAAATTCGTTGAGAGAAAAAAAAAAGAGAGAAGAATTTTGTATCTGATTTTGCTTATTAAATTCATTGAGACAAGAATTTGGCATCTGAATTTTTCCTTTTTTTAATTCGTTTCACTTTTGTGAACATTGGCCTTTTTTCGTTGTATCCAGTTGTTTCCTGTGGTCATTTGTGGTGATTTATCCTTTTTCATGGCCAGTGATTCCCTTTCTGGACTTCCGAGAGTATTTTGTGATACTTCTTTGGATGTTACACAAAAATCCATGGATAATATTTTGGTGACTGTTAATGGAGCGAATGGAGCGAATGGCTCATCTACTACATCATTGTTACAAGGTAGAAATGACAATGGTAGCTCTGTTGAAGCTAGCACTTCTGTTCTTACTAAGTGGGAACAGGAGAGGAAAATATAGCAACATAATCCATTCTCTAAAATTAGTAAAAAAACGGATATTGTTATCAGTCCAGAAGTTTGTGATATGTATTTGAAAGTTGAGAAGTTATTATTTAAAGAGACTTCAGTGTTCCTGAATTTACAGAGTTTACAAAGGTATGAGGAACTTGAAATTACCCCTCGGGGACTTCGCACTGTTAAGAACCCTTCTACCCCATTTGATTTGACTGTGGCAGAAGAAATGTCTTTTCATGAGAGGTGGATTGTGGCTGCTCATCGTTGATGCCTAGAATGGGTTCACATTCTGGTTGAAAGAGATTTACTTAAAAAACAAAAATTAAGTGAAGATATTAAAAATGCTTGTAAGGATATTTCAAATAAACTGTCTCATGATGAATTACAACATTTTCTTATGAAGATTAATGAACAATTGTTAACTTATGAAAAAGACTTGATTGATAGGAAGAAAATCAAATATATGAATTAAGGGGAGATGTTTTTTGTTTTAGTCGCAAATTGAATTTATTGGATTACTATAGTAGGAGTGTATCTGAAGACATTCGTTAGAGGATGTGAGTGATAATTCCATTAGTTCAGATGATAGTTTTTATTCATGTCATTCTCATGAAGGTATAAATGCTTACTGTAAATTAAATACTGAGGCAATTAAGGTGAAAAGTGATTTTATGCCTCCTCAAAGGAATGATAGCATAAAAAATTTTAATTTCTCACTCACTTATAATGTAGAGAAAGAATTTTACATTTATTTGAAACACAAAAATGATGTGAGATATAATATGGATAAAAAAGAATGGGAATGTTTAAATAAATTAAGTCGGAAGATGGAATTAATATTTAAGCCATCAGATAAGGGTGGTAAATTAGTTGTAATAAATTATATGCAATATTTGACAATGTGTTACAAACATTTAAATGATGAACAAGTATATAAAAAATAGATATGGTAGAATATGAACAAGCACAAAAGGATTGTAATGATTTAATACATAAAGGGCATAGACTACATTATTTTTCTCAGAAAGATGTACAGCAGACATTTTTTATAAAAAATCCAAGATTGTCATGTTTTTATTGTCTTCCTAAAATACATAAAGATGGATGACCTATAGTTTCGGCTAGTGGAAGTTTTTTACATAATTTAGCAAGTTTTTTACATGACTTTTTGTTACCAACAGTTGTTAAATTACAATCTTATGTAAAGGATGTGTTTGAATTTTTGGATAAAATCAGTAACATAAAATGGGAAAATGATATATATTTTTGGTACTGGATGTTGTTAGCCTTTATACTATTATAAATCATTTTGATGGTATACATCAATTAAACATTATTTAGGTGTCAATCCAGTTACCAAATATGTTACAGATTTGATTTTGATGTGTTTACAGAATAATATATTTGAATTTAATGGGAATTTATATAAACAAATACAGGGCACATCGATGGGTGCCCCTTTTGCTCCCAGTTATGCAAATATATTTATGGGTTATTTTGAGAGTTTGTATATATATACTAATCAGTTTTTTTTTTAAATATGTCTTTAGATATTTTCATTACATTGATGATTTAATATTTATTTGTAAAGGGGGACAAGATTATGTTTATGAATTTATTAATGAAATACAAAATAATAATGTAGGAGTAAAATTTGATGGTTTACAACTAGGAACTGAGGTACATTATTTAGATGTACCCCGGGATTCATGAAGCTTGCGCCAGGCGCATGCATAGCGTAGGCATTATAACACCAAATATGGCCGTCGAGCGATTCACGTACGATCCAATTCCATGTGCACTACCGGCGTACGCCAGATCTGCGCAGCCCCCGGCGTAGGTATGCTAATCACCCCATGTGCAGTGTCGCACCATGCAAATGAAGGTATATAGCGATTCATGAAGTGGTGCAGACGTAGCGTAAGCCCACGGAAATGTAAATCAAAAAACACGGTTTACATTTTCCCAAACAGAACATCGGAGCTATGGAAGAGGGCCAGACCCAGGTATCACAACGTTAACATATGCCAATGACAAAATACATAGCCAATAGCATAAGAAAAGATGCACAACACGTAAATAACAACATTTAATGTCATGTCCACAGTAACGCACAGCACAACTGCAGGGCATGTGTGCGGAAGCTGTAACATAAAAAAAATAATATAAAAATGTCATAAAATCACAACGTAATAGAAATCAGGTTTCCAGCATAATGCACAATGGTAGGCATGGAACACCACAACCAAGGTGCAAGGGTTGCTAAGGGCTTGCGATAGTGTTCGGCGCAGTAACTATGAATTAGTAGTCAATGCCATGCAAATGAGGCAGATAATACTGAATCGCAAATGTCCCGCCGGATGAAGGTTGTACCATATGGCGCAGCGGTATAACACTGAGGAGTGGCTCAGAGGAGATACATGACATCAGCAGAGGGGTGTGCCACCGTAGCAGTAAGCACATTGGAGAATTGCAAATCTAGCCTGTCTGTTGCTAAGCAAAGCTGCAGGACAGGAGTGGGGAGGAATCGTTTAGCTGAGAGGACACATGGTGCCCAAAAGCGCATTTGTACGATGAAGAAAACATGCCCAAAACCCAGTAATCGGACGCACGTGCTGCAAACAACAGCAGAAACAGGAAGGTCAGGGGAAGAAAAGAAGGAAATGCGGAAGTAAGGTAATTGGAGTACTAATGAGCAATCAACACCAATCAACCCACGAAGGCCAATCGACAACAGCTGAGAAGTCTGCTTGCAGAAACCTGCAAAACAGGATAGGCGAGGCATTTGAATGCAAATAAAGGAGGGGAGGTATTGGATTGCAAAGATAGGAGACTTGACACAGCAGAGCAAAGCAAACCGGCAGCAGACCGGCAGTAGCACACATAACACAAGATACGCCAGGACCAGGAAAGTACAAATGAAAGTAGTCTGCAGGATGCATGCCAGAAAATGGTAGGTGCAATGTGCAGAAATGTAAAGGGAAGGTCAAGAGGTAATCCACGGCAGGCAAATGTAATGCAACTCAAAAGGCACCACAATAGTAGTTCCGGCAGTAAAACACATATGATAACCTGTAGCTATGATCGTACATACACACCCTATGACATCATCGGTGTTCACAGCACAATAGTATAAAGTGTGAAAGCACCCAACACACAGCTGTGTATTCCCAAACACCGCACCATAGGTGTAAACACACGGGGAACTTTTAAAATGTACATGTTGGGAGCTGCCATAGCTGTGATTCATCAGCATGTGTTAGAGACTGACGGTGTTGTGGAGGATGATGCCGACAACCACCGCAGGCCTCGGAGGAGAAGGAGAGTGTTCAGACCAAGGGTAACCTACCAGGGGCTACATGACCTGGAGATAGTAGAGCGTTACAGGGTGGACAGGGACATCTTACAGCAAATAGTGGAGCTGTGCCAGCCATGCCTGAGAACCAGAAACAACAGAGGGGAACCCATCCCAGTGGACACGAAGGTATGTGTAAGCCTGTGAATACTGGCCACAGGTACCTTTCAAAGGCCAACTGGAGATATAATGGGTATCTCACAGGCATCAGCATCCAGGGTACTACACCAGTTCCTGGATGCCATGTTTCCACATGCCAATGAGCAGATATACTTCCCCAGAACTCAGGAGGAGTTGGCCAGCAATATGCGCCACTTCCACCGTGTGGCACAATACCCGGAGATACTGGGTGCAATAGACTGCATGCACATACAAATCAAGTAACCACCCGGTGAGCAGGGTAGGCGCTACATAGACTGCAAGGGATTCCACTCCATCAACTGCCAAGTTGTGTGCAATGCCCAGGGCATTATCATGGATGTGTGTGCTGGCAGCCCTGGAAGCTACCATGACTCCCATATCTGGCATGCCTCACAGCTGTATCAGGTATTTGTCAGGGGGGACATCCCACATGGCCATCTCATGGGGGATGCTGACTATGCACTGGAGCCGTGGATGATGACTCCCATCAGAAAGGCACACACACCCATGCAAGAACGCCATAATGAGGCACAAGCACAAACCAGAATCATCATAGAGCGTGTGTTTAGGATGCTGAAATCATGGTTCCAGTGCTTGGATACATCTGGTGGAGACTTGCAGTACTCTCCAGGCATGTGTGCCCACATCGTCATAGTATGTGTCATGCTACATAATATGATCCTGTAGAAGCAGCTGCAGCAGGGACAAAATGGTGAAGGCCCTCATAGCCCACCACAATTGCCAAGGCCATTACAGGCACAGAGGGATTCAGACCATGAACACACTGTGCCAGCCCCAGTAGGCAGATGGAGGCATGCCCAATATGCCTACGCCTTGGCAAAGAAAGAACGTATAGCACATACTCTGACAGTGTAGGCCCCTACAGACTGACACCTCTCCACCTGCACACCCAGTAAAATGGATGGCACACAAACATGACCACCTGTAAATTGTAATGTATAGGTGGCCCAATGTGTGACTCCTACATAGGCAGCCCTCAAACACTGTAAACACAACAGCCAGTGGAACACGGAATGCCAACACCTGAACAGTATATGAGTCTTACAGCATATGGTGGTGCTGTGTGCCTGTCATGTTCCCCGCCAGATATATATATATATATATATATATATATATATATATATATATATATATATATATATATGTACACATATGCATATATATAATACAGATAGAAAGGGCAATAGAGGGATATATGGTGATATAGATGGATTCAGCGATATCTGCAAATATAATAGATAGTTCAACGACATTCATAACATCTTGGAAGTACAAATAAATAGGATACCATCAACCATGGAATGTGTAACATACCGACATGTGTAACCCCGAGGCTGAAAGACCGATAGAACACAGTACTGGAACAGTACATCCGCGAGTAATAGTATGATGACATGAAGGGACAGTTAGTCACCGCTGCCGGTGTCGCGGTCCACGTAGGTACTGTGTTCAACTGTGTCAGTGAGTGCCGTAGTCTGTGTAAGTGTGCGTTGAAGGTGCCATGTGCGTCTCTGTGTGACTGTAATGTGTGTGTGTGTCCGCAACATGTGTTTGTTAGTGCCAAGTCAGAGGCAGATCAGTACGGTAGGTGTGGGTATAGCTAACCGTAGGCATACAGTTACTACCTGTCCCAAAGTAGGAGGGACAGCCCCACCCTGGGCAGGTGTGTCCTGACATAAAACAGTACAAAGGGCAAATGTCCAAGATGGTAGGACATAAATATGTCCCATATATAATGTAACAGTCGTATTTAATAGTTATGCCTGTATGTAAGAAACTTAAATGTTACATGCAATATGATAAGTAGCCAAAGTCACACAACAATGGGTATGTAGTGAGGATAAAAGTATGTGCTAACCTGTGTACTGACCGTGGCTACGTGTTGGCCTGTAAACACTGCTTTGTGTCCCACAAGTGTCCAACAATGACCATATGAAAAGGTGGCAACCCATGGCAAACAGGCTCTTTTAACAACACAACCACAATGACTGCAAATATCTGGGACAGAAATACAAGGGATAGCTGTCACTTACATATATCTCCTGATATATCACTGCAATTACGGAGGTATACAAGTAACAAGCTCACCTGCAGACGATATAGAAACCAATTAACAATGGCCCAACGTACAATCCCGTAACATAAGTCTACTAACTGTTAGCTCTCTAATTAGGGACGGAGCCCACACACATATATACGGATTATGTAGAAATGCAAGGCCCACAAACCTGTATATGTTACGTACAACCACCGACATCCCCCACACTAGAAACTGAAGCAATACAGACTGTAATAGCAGCACAAATATCCAGTCAGTCAATTACATCTGCAGAACCCTCAACATACCATGTGAGAGACACAATTAAAGGCGTCATGCAAAATTGCAGGCGTTGTATAATGGAACAAACAGCCATGTTACAGGTTTTGATTGCAATACTCCGTTATCAGATGTTGGGATGACAGGTACACCCACATGTTGAACCAAATACTCTACCTGTCACACACAATCCACTGGGGACATGAATCCAAACTATACTTGTCTCCATGCATAGCAGTTGCAGTTACACATAACAAAACACAATACAGACCGTCTCCCCGAAGGTAGGGCAAATAGGCAACGCCCAAGTGGAGAATCCAATTATACCCCACTGTCACCGCGTAATTAGCGAATGGAGTAGCTGCACAGCTGATATGCAAGTAATTAGTCACTCAGGAACACCAATTGGCGGGATGAATCAACATGTTTCAGGTATCAACGTAGATAAGGATGACTTGCCAGACATTCAAACTGTATGCTCATACCAAATAACAGTTGAAACACCATGAGAGAGATAGAAACAAAACTCCGCAATGACAACAAGGTATGTAGAACACCCGATATGTAAGGTTATGTATAGCATGATCTGTATTAATTAGTTTTACTGTATGTATAGCCTGGTTTGCATTAATTAAACGTGTCCACAATGCATAAAATGGGGAAAGGTATTTATGTAGTGATGTCTTGCTGAGCATACTAACGCTTGTAGAAACTGTGCGTCCAGCAGTGGGACACAAGGTACACAGCACAGACACCACAAGGGATGCTACATGAGGGCGTTAAACAGAACAATGCCATACAACCCGCCGTCAGTGGTAGGGTATGTCCAACAAGGACGTGCCATAGCAGGGGATAAAATATGTTGATATACTGTCACAGCACACATGTGTATGGGCATATAACGTTAATGACATATGTAAGGTGGTTCCGCTGCGTAAGTATGCTTTGCATTATGGGATACTATGTGAAATATGTGTAATGTATAGTATTATAGGTAGATATGACAGATATTCTACACAGCATAACAGGCATATCATGCATACCACAGGTATCATCTATTAGTATGTACAATAACAGGATACATATGGCCTGTAGGTATGGGACATAGTAATAGCATGATAGCTAATCTAAATGGAAGGGCTACCAAGTAACCATGCACAAAGGACATGTAATAGCTTCACAGGTGCATAGTGGGGTACTATGCAGTCTGGCAAGTCCATGTGTAAGCACAACTACAGTGTTTACACTAGTGGCACCTCTCTAGGGTAGTGTCCTGTGAACAGCAGAGCCAGGTGTCACCCGCACCTCTGCACAGTACAGCCACTGCAGTGATCCCAGGCCTACATGTGTCTCCCAACCACCAAGGGAGGTATCACATGAGCAGTGCTACTGAGTGTCCCTGCGTGATGTACATAGGACTTATGTTCCACAGCATGGCGAGTGTCCGGTTTGGGAATGTAACCCAGAAGCACATCCCACTCATTGTGGCATGTGTGCACATATCCATGAGCATGTTGCTCACAGTGGCCTCTGCTTATGTCGCGTATGAGTAGTATATCCAGCAATAATGTTGTGGACATGGGCCCTGTCTGATCAGCAGAGGTCACCCCTGAGTATGTAGTATGTGAATGTGTACAGATGTGGTGTCCGTAGTGCAGCTGCATATTTAAACTGTTGGAGCTCAGTAAACGTCATGGCATGTTAATGTTGTGGCATGTAAAGCTGTAGCTGTTGTGTAAGGTACACCCTAAATGGGGTGGTGTGCCCTTGAATGTGTGTAGATGTCTTGAGTTCAGAGGTACAATGGGTACCTATGTACCAGCTACACACCCAGTACAGATAGGTGTGGCCACGTAGAAGGATATCCACACCACAGTGGCAATACGGTAATCACAGGAGTGGGTGCGACATATGTGTGTACTGCAAACATGTACAATGTGATAAGTATGTAGGGGACTACCATCCATGTGATAGTCAGTGGGTGAATGGTGTAATGCAAAGGTGATGTGCATGCACCTTGTGTCATGCAGCTTGATGCCATGATAGTGATATTATGTATCTGTCACAGTGACACCCATATGGTTGGAGTCAGTATCAGCTGGTGGAGCAATTATGGTGCTTGGTATGTAGGGGTTTGAAAGCTAGGCAGGGAAAGTCCCCTGTGCTAGCCTGTTCCACAGGGAAGCATATACTGAACATGAGGGGCCGTATGACTGAGGACCGTGGTATGCCAAATGTACCTGACATGTAGTAGGTACTATGGTATGCTGGCCTCACTGTGTGTCCTGTCCATGAGCCACATACAATAACATCCTGAGACACAGGGTACGATGTGCAGGTGGATGTGTATGTTGTCAATACCAGAATGGGGAATGGTGCTGAAAGGCAATGAGAGGACAATGTAGGATGTGTGGACTCCCATACCATCAGCCTCTGCCCTGGTAACTGTATGAAAGGAGTCCACCATGTGTAGGGGCCATGCTCTGGCCTTAACAAGCCCAACCCGGGTGGCAGCAAAGGACGGGAGCCCAACAATGTCTCTGTGAATGACGTCCTTGATGATGTGCCCCATAGCCATGCAGAACAGTCCAGTCAGGTGTGTAGGACTATAGTCCCATTCGTGCAATGCAGTGCCACCTGTGTGTAGTGTGATAAATGCTGCTGTGTGCCATTCAGGGGCTACAATGTCTGAAACAAGGCTATAACTGAATATGGTGGCCTAGTGGGGAGACATGTAATTCAGAGGTTGGTGGACATCACAGCCTGGGACGTTGGAAGGTGACATGGGGCCAGTGTCCCAGGACATATAGAGTGTAGGTCAGTACTGTGTAGGTGTGACCACAGGGACACCACAATGTTCATGTATGGATTGCGGCCCTGTAGTGAGTGAGAGGGTGTAATGTCAGCACTGAATCCATCTTCCAGCATGTTGCCAACAACACCTGGGTCTGCAATGTTCCTGAGTGACTGTTGTATGTGACAGCAGATGTGGATGTTGCCATCGAATACTGACATACCACCATAATGCCTGGTGGTACACCCCGGAATGTGTGGCAGTCATGTTTACGTAGCTAGTCTTGGAGTATGTGATGAGGGACCCTGTGGCCCCACCACGGCTGACCAGTGAGCCACCCCACACATGGGAATGTACACCACTGTGCAACAGCCTACATCTGTTGTTGTACATCATATGTCCATGGAACATGACCACCAGAGTGGCGTCTGTTATCTGGTGTGTACCATCATGGCTCTGTGTGGAATAGCATGATCCATGCAGTTGTGTACATGCTAATGAAGTGCACTGGGGTATGTGTCAGCATTTTTATGTGCATTGTCCATCTGCACTGGTGTCATGATGTTAACAACCGCTGTCAGCAGACGTCTGTAGTAGGTGTTGTAGTACACATGTACTGTGTATGCTGTGATGGGTGTGTTGAAGGGATGTGGCTAACAAGGTTGATTAGCATATGTTTGGAATCCACCAATGAGGGGATAGCCCCAGGTGTGTAACACCAGTCACATGGTGGTAGTGTTCATGCCAAGGGTAATGTAGGTCTTGGAGGTGGTGTGTATGTGTTGATCCAGCAGAGTGGAGGGTATGACTCATGGATGTGTTGGTACATGAGTGGCTATCCCAGTGAAGTGTGGGGTAGTGTCAGTCACACATCAGTAGTAGCTGAGGGCCACTGTCCACTATACCACCATAGAAGGTATGTTACCCGTGGGGTATGATGTTGACTCTGTCGCTTGTTACAATCTGTATAGTCGTCCTGGACACAGTTAGTTGCATGTGGAGCACCTCTGATGCATTGTGCTAAGCAACTTGCCAGGATGTGTGAAAAACATAGTGGGATATGGGAACCCCTCAGCTGTGGGTGTGCCGGTCCAGGTATGTGCCTGGAAGGTATGGTCCGTCTATAACCTGTCATTGCAGGTGTGCTCTGCAGAGCCTAGAGGCAGGTCCCAGTCACTGCAGAGATGTTTGAGTGGTGCATTATAAGGTGTGCCTTGCCTGCGTGCGTCACATGGGAAGATGCAAGCATTGTGTCACATGACCCCATGTTGTGCCTGCCAGTTACCGCCCTGCCGGTGACAGTTATTGGAAACTGTGCAAGACAGGCAGTATAGAAGCAGCAAGAACCTTACATGTGAGCTGTACTCCCAGGGCTGACAGGTGCAAGTCATCTGTGCCACAGCATTGTGTTTGACCAGGACAGTCATAGCGGACAGATACCACATGCCTGTGGAATGACAATAGGAGCATAGGCAACTGTTGAAGTGACACAGTCGGTCATTGTACAGTGGTATCGTGTCCGGATGAATGCAAAATGCACCCCAGGGCTAGGCCCACACCCTCAGGTCTATAAGACTGGTGAGCTATTGCATGTCCTTGCACACGTAGTCTGTGAAGTGGCATCACAGGCAGTCACACTAACATGGAGAATGACAGTCATATCGTACCTGGTGAGGTGTGGCATGGGTGCATAGGTTATGTTGCAGAAGCAGTTACCCGACAGCAAGATATAAGCGACTAACGCCTTGTGTAGCCTACTGTGTGGAACTGCAGTGTGACTCCCTACAGAGTCAGCTATGACTGGTGTGTTGTGAATGTTATAACTCACTATTGGCTGTATGTGATGGGCACACATGAGTATGTGGGCTATAAGTTGGTGATGTTGTCTTCCATGATGGGGGCTACCTCTGGTGACTACAGTGAGTATGGAGATGTACTGCACAAGTTGTCCTCGTAGGTGTGGCCAGTGGTGTAGATCATGTGAGACTATGCGATGGGTGGGGTGTGTTGCGAATGTTACACATCCCCAAATGACTGTCAGGTGCAGTCAGGGTTGGTGACAGCATTACCCCCAGCCATAGCTGTCAACCTCCTGTCCCCAAACTGAGGAACATTAGCCCTCATACTGTGTGACAAATGGGCAAAACGTGGAACACTTACAACTGGCTTACTAACAGCGTCAACTAGGAAGGGCATATGATGGCTAAAATAGGCTGGTCTTACATATAAAAAAGATATTCCAATGAATTAATATGATTCCCATCTATTTAGCCATGGCTAGCAGGTAAACTATTTACAACAATGAATGTGTGACAGACCCTTCCAATGTGGAACCTTGAGGAACATGCACCTTTTAGAACCCCAAATGAGGTACGTTCCTCATAATGAGGTACACCTGTGAGCTATGCCCCCAGCACAGCTGCAGAAGTGCATCCCCCACAGGCTGTAGTGCCGTATGTTGGGAGGTGAGCATTGAATGTGTACATGAGACAATTGCTCTATTGCCACATGTACGACATATCCCTCATATAGACAGGCAGTAGCACTGGTACGTGACAGTTGGACATGCTGTATATACAACCATGTCCCACAGGATATGTGCATTACATGTGTACAGCAGTTGTTGTACCTTAAGCAAGCTGGGAAGTGTAGGACAGCCAGTCTACCTGTGGGAAATGGTGTGGAATGGGCGCTATAGTAATCAGTAGCTCATGACATGCTCACAAGTTCTGAACAAGTGCCTAGCATGACCATACAATACAGATAGGGTGTTGGATAATATCAACCCACAAGTGGTGATGACAGTCATTTAGGGTGGCACCGCACTATAACTCTGCTGAGTATGGTGTGCATGTCCTTGAACCATTAGCACTGCAGATGTTAGCAGTACAGATGTACAAGACAGCACGGATATTTGATTACAAATACCTTTGCATGTCACAGGAGTGTTCCACCAGTGGCCTGTTGACAGACTCACAACTACAAAAGTTGCAAGAGTGACATGTGCACAGCACACCAGTGCCAGCTACAGTAGAACAGGGTTAATGTGTTGTACCCCACCCTCATTGTAGCCCATACCACACAGACAAATGTTAGGCATCTGTGTATGTAAGGCTGTGAATGGCCATGACCTATCAGTATAGCTGTGTCAGTGTTGTGAACAGCATACAGAATGGGCTGTGTGGGTGAGGTGTGTGACATATGTGCACAGTCTGATGGATGATACCAGCAGTGTCACCGCTAGGTGAATATCCCTGCACCCATAAACTACTACCTAGGCTGTGGTCAACATTATGGACGCTGTGTAAGGGATGGTGCTGTGCAGTGCACCCCCCGACATGGTGACGTCTCCAGGCCCCTTAGGTAGTCATATGAGGTACCCATGTCATATCAGGGTGCCATCCATGAGCACGGAGATCACTGGACAGGCATATACAGCACTGTGGTGACCAATATTGGATCACATACCACCTGTAAGGGGTAATGGCTATGCATGGATGTGCGATACCAGCCTTCACAATCCACACCTCTACTATGCAGCATGCTGTCTACCTTGCAGAAGGACATTTGCTACACCATGATGATGGACATGCTACATGTCCATATCCTGATCTATATGACATATGTCATGGACAGCCACCATCCTAATACTAGGATCACCACAGGCTGGACAGATCCCTGTGGCATATATGTGACATACTCCCGCCATGCCATGCAACCCTGTCCATCAAAGCTGCACATGTCATCCCAGTCATACATGGTGTGATGGCCGCATGGCAGATGTACTATCAACTGACTGGATCAGTAATGTGGCACTGATGCACCTTGTGGTGGCACAATGGCTGTCTTTTACAGCTTGGAAACCATGCTCGCACATGCTATTGTTGATAACCATCCCTGCGAGTCTGACTAGCCATTGTCCCATATCTATCACATGTGCAATACAGGCGATCCGTGGCAGAATGTTGAACAGTTGTACAGTGCTGTGTAGATGTATATGGCAAAACACATGCATGTACAGGTGTCCATGCGTATGTGTGCATTGTCACTGCTAAAGTCCATTACGGCTGTGTCTGTGTTGATATATGATATATACACAGCATCCAGGTCAACAGTAGTACCGTGGACACATCGAGGCATGTGCAGATAGGTAAGAACACAAGTGCAGGCAAATAGACATGCCCACAGCAAGACAGCATTTACATGGAGTATGAACACTGTAATGAGGTGACACACATATATGGTGATGATATCCAATGCATAATGGGTGTGACATGTGTGACACAAACACGTCAGTCGTGTCAGTGTCATGATGCTTTGCAAAGATAACTGTGCATATGTAGTAGATGTCATAGAAATGTATGTGCAGCAGTATCTCTGTACATCTCTGAAACTGTGACCTGTCACCATCATTATGTCTTACAGATAATGCCCCGTGCACGCCTCCCAGCATACACCCACCAGGAGGATGATGTCCTCATCCCACAGCTCCATGAAAACTATGACTTGTTGTTCAGCCATATGCCACAGCATGCCCAGCAGCGGGATGACCTGTGGCAGGATCTAAGCAGGAGGCTGAACGATGTGGGTGGCCATAACCGCACCTACCAGCAGGTGCACAGACACTGCACGGACCTGATACGACATGCAAAACAGCATGCCACTGCAATCGCCAGGGAACAAGGTGGAACAGGTGGTGGGCCACCAACCCAGCCCCCACTCACACACACCGAGGAGCTACTGGCCAGTCTGGGGACACCCAGGGAACAGCATCCAGAAACACTAGCTGCCATCGTGGAGGTGGGTGTCTCCCAACCAATGAGCCTGGAGTTGCCTGGTAAGTCAGTACTGCACATATGGCTATTATATCCCATGTAGTTGCATGTGTCATTGTACATTATGTAAAGTAACAACATATGCAAGGTATGTGGACACACATGCTGCATACTAGAGTATGCTATGTTGTGTATGCACACATGTGCATACTATATGCTATTACACAGGTGAATGTGTTCACATGTACAGTGAAACCTGTGGCTGTTATACAGTCATGGATAATGTTCATACTGGTGTGTCACCCCTATACAGGTACCTCTGGCGTGCCGCACAGACATGGGTCCTTTGCAGGTGAGACTGTCATCAGTATCAGGCATGTTACAGTGTAGATCTATTTGCCATGTGACCAGTTAACACTTGCACACCTGATGTTTGTTCCAGTCATGATATGCAGGTCGCACCACCCTTCATTCACACACGCCACCCATGTGCAATATATACAAACGTAACGATACACCGACTTGAAACCACAGTACTTGTCATTGCAATATGTGTGGTCAGCTGTGCATACAACGATGGAGGTGTTCTACAATGGAGGCATGTATAGTATGCATTGGAACAACATGTGTGGTACGCACACAGTACCACACAGTGAGCTGTGATATGGGCAGCCCACAGGTGTCACCATTGTGTCATATGCCCCTGCATTGGGTGCACACATAGTGATGTACCACCTGACATGTCCCAGACATGTAGTGTTCTGTCTGCAATATTGTCACACTATCACATGACCTATACCCCACATACCAAACATATAACCAGTTGTCTGCATAGCCCTGTGGATTGTGACATATCTGACATCTATGGGTGTATGTCATATGGGACAAGACAGACATGTGGAAAAGATGCCCGTCACACACAATTGGCCAACACATGTGCACACATGGCCATGGGGGATGGCCAGAGACATGTAGCCACACAGTACTTGGGATGTGTATACACCCTGTTTCACATTGTCCACACATGGTCCAATTATAGCCTTAGTTGACTGATTATACAGTTGATGTGGTACACTGGACAACCTAAAAACCTGTGCACAGCTACTGGAGGTGTCACTGAAGTCTACCATATACGAAGATGTTGAACATCACGACTGTGTTGCAGTTATGGCTATGCAATGTGTACATATTATGCATTCTACAGCAACATAGATGCCTCATGTTGCCATGCAATGGCACAGTGTCTGTACTTCACACTGTATAGCAATGTAGACAGCTCACACTACCCTCCCATGCTCATGCACATTTGCTAAACATGCATTCTATCTGTAGGGCATACACACAACACTGCAATGTGAAGCCCATTATGATGCTGTACATGTGTCAGGACACCATTGTGTCAAACATGTATGCATGTTAATGCACATGTCAGCAGATTACATGTCAAGGTCACGTCAGCCATGTGTACTGTTATCCTGTTCTGGGCCACATGGTGTATCACGGGGATGCATGCATACTACCATGATTGTGTGAACTGCATGGCTACTGATATGACACTTGCTTGCTGTAGTGTGCACCCCAGGGAGGTATGCTTACTAACACTATTAATGTCTGAGCTGCATGCCCTCTGCTGTATCGCAGGCATGCTGCATGCCACCTGCAAAATCACATGCATGGTGTGTCTGTGTGTGTCTGTGTTTGTGTGTGTGTCTGTGTTTGTGTGTGTGTGTGTGTGTGTGTGTGTGTGTGTGTGTGTGTCTGTGTTTGTGTGTGTGTGTGTGTGTGTGTGTGTGTGTGTGTGTGTGTGTGTGTGTGTGTGTCTGTGTTTGTGTGTGTGTGTGTGTGTGTGTGTGTGTGTGTGTGTGTGTGTGTCTCTGTGTGTGTGTGTGTGTGTGTGTGTGTGTGTGTGTGTGTGTGTGTGTGTCTGTGTCTGTTGTACTTTACAATATTTCTTTGCATTCACAGGTGATGAAGGTGTGTTACCCTCCTGTGGTCCATCTGATGTTAGTGTCCCCACAGATACTAGCGGTGATGAACACATGCATGAGGTACAGGCAGGGTTGTCAGGGGCTGAATCTGTGCCAATGGTTACCATCCCAGCTATGTCCCCCTCTTCCCCACACACAGTTCAGCTGCCAACACATACCGCATCACCAGTGGCCATAGAGAAAGGACAGTCAGCATCTGTCAGCATGGAACAGGAATGTGTGGTGGCTACAGAAGGTGTGTCTACACATCATGGTGTCAGTGTAATGACTGCAGATGTGCCACACAGGCATGTGGCCGCTGCTGCTCATAGGAGGACCTCTGGCAGACATGCACCTGCAGGACAGAGTGCAGCAGCTGGTATCACCAGACGCATGTTCCAGACTGTAATGGCGGCACAGGCACATGCTGAACGGCAGAACAGAGAAGGGCAGAGGCTGCAGAGGGCTGCTATCCATACCCTAAATGACAACATCCAGGCATTGGCAAATGCTCAACAGCAGATTGCTAATGTTCTGGATAGGCGATTATGTGAAATGGTCGGAATCCTTGACCGAGACATGGCAATCCGCGAGTGGGAGCTGTCTGTGCTGGAACACCTGGTAGGAGTGAGGCGTAGGCCATGTGGACGTAGGCCAGCAACACCACCTAGTGTAGGTCGACGTGAGCGTGCCACCTCACATGCCCGCTCCCATAGTGCCGGTAGCAGTAGCAGTGCAGCTGGTGCTGCGCTGTCAACACCAGGACACAGCAGGCCACATGGACGTGGCCCTGGATGGTCTCAGCAGGGACACGGTTCCAGAGGACATGTGTCGTCGGACAGTAGCCACTCTGTACCTCCACCTGGTAGTGCCCATGCAACCTCAGGCAGGCACAGGTCACGTGGCCGTGGACAGACACAGTGAGCTGTACAACCTGCTCTGTACAATCTGGGGCTGTCAATTATACCTCGTGTAGGCCTCACAAATGGCAGAACTGTGTACACACATACACGCACACAGCAAACACAACTGTAGGGCTCCACAACATCCACATGCATTCTGCACAGACATGTCCAGTCAACTCACCGGCCCTTACACACACACATGATGTTATCCATTGGTGCAGCCTATGCCCCTGGCAAACATATCACCCTGTGCATATGATGAAGCCTGTGCCGCATCCCTGTCATCCACACCATCAGTGCAGGGTTATGCACAAATATTCTGATGCACAGGGTGAACAGCATAGTGAGAGGTGTATGTAATATTACCTGTGTATGCATAGTGAGGGATGTGTATGTTGCAGTGTTTGTGTGTGAATACTGAGAGAAGTGTATGTGACATAGGTTGTGTACTGTCGACATGCACCAGTCATACCATGTAGTGCAGGTGCATCATGCATTGTGATGCGTTTACGGTATGTGTCTCGGTTACATCTGTAGCACCATGTTGGTTGGGATACCCTGGTTCACTCCTATGGTGTACTTGCATGTGCCTTCAGGTAGCAGTGTTTGCAGTACCCCACGTGTAACTGTGGATTACTCACAGGCACGTCTGGCAATATCAGCATGCTAAATGTACCCTCAACCTGACTGTTGGACACACCAACATGACACAGATGTCCGCACATATAATGCACCTGGTGCATGTGGTCGGTGCCACAGGCTACACTGGACAGAGATGTGACATACATAGCAGGACACATTACAGTTATGGTGACATGGTGCAGGGGTTGTACACAGCGGCCTGGCCAATGATGATGTGAGGTATCACTTGGTAGCTGGAGGCCACACTGTGCAGCAGTAGGACCCTGTAACAGTACGGGAACATGGCCGCATTCACGGGGTGTACACCACTATAACGCACACCCGATAATGTGCAGGTGGGGACCCTTGCCTGTGTGGTCATCACCCTCACAGTACTATGCACCCAGATGACATGTCACAGAGAAGGGACATGCACAGGTAGCCAGTATGGCTGGGACCTATGGCATCAACAGGGTTGTGCAATGCATCACCATTACGGGTTAGTCACCACGTGCGGTTAGTGATCATTTCCCACCGTATATTAGCATACACCCTCACACCAAGCACCATACATACATACAGACACACACACACTGTGGTGACCACACATGTGTATACGGACAGCTGACGTGTGTGATGCACCTCACTGGCCGACGTCATGCTTCCCACACTGACGTATGTACAGATCTCTACAATGGTGTACAGGGATGTGTAGCAACTGGGACATATTCCCCGCGATATGTGGCATCCCTGGTCACACATTCAGACACACATGGCAGTGCTGGGAATTATACACCTGCCATATGATGACATGTTTGATAGACATGCAGCGGTATTGATTGTATTATGTGTACCAGTGCTATATGTGGAAAATGTGCTGCTATATGCACACGGGAGGTTGTATGTGTTACAGGTGCCATGTGACATATAGTTGTTACCACCTGACCACTGTGTATGCATTATGTCAGCACCGTCACGTAACAGCGACATAGCATACTGTTTGCACATGGCATGATAGGATGATGTGTGACACAACTGTGAGCCACCCCCTGCACACATACATCTAGACAGGTGGTTCACCATGTTATGTACACACATCCCTCCATACGTGCTGTTTGTATGTCACCGTATACAAGTGTCAATGATGGGTCTGCATTGCGTCTGCATGTCGTAGGTAGGTGAAACTATGTTACGGACATTGGCCACTGCACATGCATGGTTGCTGTATGCACAGTACAGATGTCACATGTGTCTCCTGTTGCCATGTTTGTATGCATTGCTATTGTTGGACATGTGTGTTGACATACATAAAACATGGACTGCGGTATGATATCACAGGTGTCACAGGCGACCAGTACAAGGGTATGTGTCCCGGTCAACACTGCTACCCCCTGTAGTGTGAGCATTCAACAGACATGGGCCCACCTTCCATTTGCGTGTGTAGCATTGATTAGGCCAGTGTTATGCACGAGGTACATCAAAGGCTATGTATGTATGTATTGTGTGTGCAGTCCATGCACACATCCACACAATCACATGTATGACATACCCAGATGTGTGTTCATTGGTGTACAGCAACAGTCAGGTGTCACAGCTGTGTAAGGGCCATGGTATGTCTTGAGCCGACCTGTTCATGTATACTGGTATCATTGCAATGCATAATACCTGTTGGATCCCTGTTGGTACATGTGTACTCTGCACAGCTGGTGTACACCGCTGTACAGCCCAGTGGTCATGTGTCACATGGTGTTGTGGGACCGTAAGGCTGTGTAGTGCTGCACCGATGACATGGTGCTGACTTGACAGCTACAGTGTATACTGCAGTGTGTACATGTGTGACCTGCACCTGTGACAGCTGTGATGGCAGCTGTGTGTGTACAGGTCATTGCATGTGTGACCGCCCTGTGCGTGAGGACAGATATACCTTACTGTGCCCTTCTGTGTGTACACTCCATCTGCATGCAAGATGGCCCTTTGCAACAGCTAAGTGTGTGAGCATGCCCAGTATGCCGTTGTGTAGATGGACACACAATACATTCCACACTGCACCCTTCCGTGAATAGACTCCGTGTGCATGCAAGTTGGCTCTTTGCAACTGCTAAGTGTGTGAGCATGCCCAGTATGCCGTTGTGTAGATGGACACACAGTACATTCCACACTGCGCCCTTCCATGATTAGAGTCCATGTGCATGCAAGATGGCCCTTTGCAACTGCTAAGTGTGAGAGCATGCCCAGTACGCCGTTGTGTAGATGGACACACAGTACATTCCACACTGTGCCCTTCCGTGATTAGACTCCATGTGCATGCAAGATGGCCCTTTGCAACTGCTAAGTGTGTGAGCATGCCCAGTACGCCATTGTGTAGATGGACACACAGTACATTCCAAACAGACGTGTGATACTAAGTGTGTGGACATGGCCATTGACATCCTGTATAGCCATGGTGGTCATCCAGGCAACAGATGTCCAATTTCAATGTCACGATGGATGCCTACATTGAACACACTGGTTGCTCTCTCGAAGGGTGTACTGTCTGTGGCGCATCCCGTATCTATTTAGTGTTGTAGTGCTCCGTAGATATTTAGTTGGCCCAATGACAGCACTGCCATGTTTGTGTACGTCTACCTTGGGACAGTAATATGCTTTCAGACCGCTCACTCTCTAAACATTCCCTATCGGCATGTTTGCCTTTGCGGATGATGTCACCCACCTAGAAGTATGCCTCTGGGAGTGCTGTGTTCAGTAATCTCAGTAGCGTGTTCTGTAAATGCGTAATGCTGTAGTGTGTTAGAGTAGGTAGGTGTATGTTCAACTCCCGGCCCTTCCAAGTGTGTGTGTGTGTGTGTGTGTGTGTGTGTGTGTGTGTGTGTGTGTGTGTTTCCAGCTGCCTGGGGACACAGTAATACTTTTAGATGCCTCACAACACATACATTCCCTATCGGCATGTTTGCCTTTGCGGATGATGTCACCCACCTAGAAGTATGCCTCTGGGAGTGCTGTGTTCAGTAATGTCGGTAGCGCGTTCTGTAAATGCGTAATGCTGTAGTGTGTTAGAGTAGGTAGGTGTATGTTCAACTCCCGGCCCTTCCAAGTGTGTGTGTGTGTGTGTGTGTGTGTGTGTTTCCAGCCACCTGGGGACACAGTAATGCTTTTAGATGCCTCACAACACATACATTCCCTATCGGCGTGTTTGCCTTTGCGGATGATGTCACCCACCTAGAAGTATGCCTCTGGGAGTGCTGTGTCCAGCAATCTCGGTAGCGTGTTCTGTAAATGCGTAATGCTGTAGTGTGGTAGAGTAGGTAGGTGTATGTTCAACTCCTGGCCCTTCCAAGTGTGTGTGTGTATGTGTGTGTGCGTGTGTGTGTGTTTCCAGCTGCCTGGGGACACAGTAATGCTTTTAAATGCCTCACAACACATACATTCCCTATCGGTGTCTTTGCCTTTGTGGATGATGTCACCCATCTAGAAGTATGCCTCTGGGAGTGCTGTGTTCAGTAATCTCGGTAGCGCGTTCTGTAAATGCGTAATGCTGTAGTGTGTTAGAGTAGGTAGGTGTATGTTCAACTCCCGGCCCTTCCAAGTACGTGTGTGTATGTGTGTGTGTTTCCAGCTGCCTGGGGACACAGTAATGCTTTTAGATGCCTCACAACACATACATTCCCTATCGGTGTCTTTGCCTTTGTGGATGATGTCACCCACCTAAAAGTATGCCTCTGGGAGTGCTGTGTTCAGTAATCTCGGTAGCACATTCTGTAAATGCGTAATTCTGTAGTGTGTTAGAGTAGGTAGGTGTATGTTCAACTCCCGGCCCTTCCAAGTGTGTGTGTGTGTGTGTGTGTGTGTGTGTGTGTGTGTTTCCAGCTGCCTGGGGACACAGTAATGCTTTTAGATGCCTCACAACACATACATTCCCTATCAGCGTCTTTGCCTTTGCGGATGATGTCACCCACCTAGAAGTATGCCTCTGGGAGTGCTGTGTTCAGTAAGCGCATTCTGTAAATGCGTATTGCTGTAGTGTGTTAAAGTAGTTAGGTGTGTGTTCAACTCCCAGCCCTTCCAGGTGTGTGTGTGTGTGTGTGTGTGTGTGTGTGTGTGTGTGTGTGTGTGTATCTTTGTAATATGTATGTGGATACTAGCACTATTGAATGTGCTGCATTGTCTGTACATGTTCACCTTGGATGTATCTGAATGTACTATGGCTCTGTGATAGTGCACATACTGTGTGCTGTAGTGATCCTGGGTTATAGTTGTGTAGTGACCAGTTATTTTGTTGCTGGGTATTACCAGGGACATTGAAAACAATGATAGTACAGCACCTTTAAATGGTCATGTGCACTTCTCAGCAGCAGTCAGCAGTGGTTATTACTTTGGAGGATGACTATGGCTCATATACCTATGTATTACATGGCAATACTATGCAAATCAGGTTAACATTACTGACACCCGTTTATCCACATGTTGTGATACAGATACCATGTATGTATGTGTATACATTGCCAGGTGCAGGACTGGACTATGGTTGAATGCATGGAGGGGTGTCCATGGCCAGGAATGGCGATCTGTACAGCCTGGCAGGTACAGTCTGTGACTGTCCCACAACCTCCAGTATATGGCTGACACATGCTGAAACAGTATACATGCAGAGACACACATAAAACAAACAGCTAGGGATAACACATACACACACACACACACACACACACACATTGCATCAACATTGGGCCATGCAAAACCTGTTGTCCCTCACACACACACACAAATGCATGCATGTTGATTGGCTGGTTCACTGACAGGCTCTGGAAAAGAAACTACATACCCTGTGCATATGATGACACCTGTGCCACCTCTTGTAATGTGTAACATTGATGCAGGTACAGACTAACACGGTACTGATGCACAGGGTGGCTTCATAGCACTGTAATAATGTTACAATGTTGTTAACACAAAGTGTGATTTTCTTCTAGGTGTATGTAAGCAGACATGATACATTCCAGCTATGATCATCAATGTAGTATAGTGTACAGCACTGTTAATTCTGAAGATGTATTATCCATCCAAGTGCCATTTGACTGACGTGTGTAGTATTGGCAGCATGTGTTACAGAGTGTGCAGTACGTGTGTGATGTGTGTAGTACCGATTTACATGTATCTATATGTGAACATGGTGAAGGTGCACTGTCTGCATCTACATGTATAGTGGACACATTGGAATGGTGACATGCCCTGTATTTCACACTGTTAACACGTCATACTTTCTATTGGTGGCCAGTATGCATTATACTACACATATTGTTGTACTTGTCTACACATGTGTGATTGCTATGGTTTTACACGGTGCTGTGGGTGATACTGTTACTATCTGTCATAGTTTTGCATTATGGTAGTAGACACGACCTCAACAGTCTGAATGACCAATTGTTATATGATATCTTCACAACTGACCCACACATGTAGGACACACAGTAGCATGTGGATCCTACATGTACTATACTATACCAGTTCGCACTGGTATTGACCGCCACACATTGCTGGGACCATTACTGTTTGACATGTAGCCATGTTAGTTACAAGCAAAGACAATAGGGATATTCCTGTCCATATCTGGGAATTCATACTGTGGCCTAGAATGCATTCTGCACATGACACAGTCTACACAAGGGTATCATACAGACAGATACGTGTTATCCAACCCATGTTGTACACCTATAAGGCTAAACAGAGTCAGTTATCCACATTTACTACACATACTTTACCAACAGTAACACATAGGTATTACACCCCAATATGTATAATGGGTAACAATGTGTACATATAGATATGTGCTATGTAATTTGTCATTTGATATTTGCATTTACAATGGTATTGTGAGGTACATCACTGTATCACATATGTAATGAGAGTTCTGCATGCATATCCTCCAAGGTGGTTGTACAACTATGATGAATGTCCATTATTGACATACTTTGCTGTGTTTGAACTGTTCTGCAGCATTACACATACATGAACAGTCACTCACATTATGTATATAAACTGTCATGTGTGTGTGTGTGTGTGTGTGTGTGTGTGTGTGTGTGTGTGTGTGTGTGTGTGTGTGTGTGACACAGATGACCTAGGCTACAGACAATTCTGATACATGTAGTTGGCAAGTGCGGTAATGCTCCACCAGATGTGTCCAGGCACCAGAACTGTGACTTGAGCGACACAAACACATGCTAGAGTAAGGTTTCTGTATGTGCGTGCCTCATTATGGCATTCCTGTTCATGTGTGTGTGCATTTCTGATGTGTGTCATCAGCCACAGTTGAACTGCACATCCGGCATCCCCCACTAGGTGACCACGAGGGTTGTCCCCATTGCCAAATGTTTTGTACAGCTGCATCAGATGCCACATATCGGAAGCATTGCAGCTTCCAGGGCATCCAGCACACACATTCATTATTACGGGCTGGCCATCACACACAAACTGCCACTTCATGGAGGTGAAGCCCTTGTGGATGATGTAGGCCCTACCACACTCACTGGCTGGTGCTTTGATGCATATGTGCATGCAGTGTATTGCACACAGTACTTAGGGTATTCCACTATTGTGTGTAAACGACACATATTGCTGCCCAATACCTTATGGGAATTGGGGATATATACATTATCACTGACATGTGCTGACATGGCATTCATGAACTGGTGCAGTACCCTGGATGCTGATGTTTGTAAAATCCACATCATATCACCAGTTGATCTCTGGAAAGTACCTGTTGCTGGTATCCTTAGGGCAACACATACCTTGGTTTCCACTGGGATAGGTTTCCCTCTGTTGGTTCTGTGTGTGAGACATGGCCTGCACAGATCCACAATCTTCTGCAGGAGGTCTCTGTCCACTCTATAGTGCTTTACTATCTTCAGCTCATGTAGCCCCTGGTAGGTTACCCTGTGCCTGCACACTCCTCTCCGTCTGCTCACTGTGTGATGCTGAGCAGCATTCACATTGGTACAACCCTCCACATGTTGCATATGTTGACGTATAATAGCAATGGCAGCCCCTAACATTATGTTGTCTCAGTTAAGCTTTTACAGTTTGCACTTCTGTTAGTATACTACAGTGTTGCAGTGTGTCTGAGAAAAACATGGTGGACTACTGTTTGTAGAGTTGTACGTTCTGTGCTGTACTGACCTACTGTACTGGCTGTGTAATATACTCAGTCTGATTGTTTTCACCTGCTAGCTGTGGTAGTTCTCCTTGGTTAACTTACTGCTATTTGTTACCTTCCTTTTCACTGTTTGTGTCCACAGTGAGCGGCGCCACGCATAGGAGCACAGTGAAGTGCATATCTGCTTCCACGTGCGCACACAGGCTTATACATGCGTACAAACACACTGGCTTACACAACATTACACGGGCTTCAACAATCTTACAGTAGCTTACTCAATCTTCAAGTCGTGCACATGGGCTGCCACACATGCACACATGCTTACCCGGGCTTACAGGCTTGCTTGGGCGCAAACACACTTCACCAGGTTTGCAAGGAACTTCAGTGATATCCATGGCGTACACCATCAGTTTACTGACTTTACCTAGAATAAATCATAACACGCCTCTTCCACTGATGAGTCACTGACAGCAGACATGTGACACACTGCTCCAATAAGATTACAGTGTTTTATACATAGACACTCATGATGTCACCTATCTTCTACGCTGATAGTCCCCTTAACCTTCTCTTACACTATAGAGGCTTAGCCCATATGGCATGACAAATTGTGCTTCACTATCCCCAGCCTCAATTGCATAGGATTGCCTACTATTGCTTGGTTACATCTCTGAGTGTGCGCTTCCACACATAGCAACCACTACTCAGTAGTCATGTTCTCTTCAGCTTGCCATTCACCTGCATGACGCATTAACTTTTAACTGACATTACAATTTGTATGTATATTTTACATATTTGTCTTGTTTTGTATGCACAGCGCGTACTCGCGCCGCTGCGCTACGCTAAAACACCGGAGATCGGGGTAGGACAACTAAAGTTTTATTAATTTCCAATGGGAATACATGCCACTGGCCTTATATTCGGCCATTGGCATGCTTCTTCAACTAAACCATCCTTTATTTGCAGATGACATTGCTCCGTTTAGCTACTTGCAGAACGTTACTTGGTTAACATCCGTGTACATTTCTGCACATACCTCTACTCTTGCACGGACAGCTTACTGTTTTATGTATCGCATATTTTACATCATTTGCATAGCTTTCACCTACAAATGGGGTAATTTGCATATCCTAACATTGTCCGTGCAACGTTCGTTTGAGGGGCTGTGTTACATGCCCCTACAGGATATTGCTGAATAGCTCGGCGGACATCTTGCCTTGCTCTACTCTTACTCTACTCATACACTGACCAAAGCTTCGTGAATCCTGGCCTAAGCTTTGATGTGTGCTAATATGTCTATTTGTGGAGTAAGCATGGCTGTAGGTATGTTTTGACCTGCTACGTCTGTCATTTCTACAGAGCACCTCCCACTTTCATCATTTGTAGAGGTGACAGCCCTATAGGAACTATATGTACAGCTGTGACATTTGACAAGTCCACACATACCTGCGGTCAATACTAAACTGACTACTTCAGCACTTTTCATACCTTCAGATTTGTCTTGTAGTGGTATAGTCGATGATACTGTTTCCTAGAACATGTATCTGTTTCTGATACAACATATGTCATTTTATTACACCACTACACACAATATATGGAGAAATCACAGGCCAGATGCCATTACATTCCTTTTGTAAGACACACCCGCCCAGAGTGTTCTGTTCCTCACAAAAGCCAACAGGTGCTGATCAAAACATATTCTGCTATCATCTACCTTATGTGTTCGCCGGTATTTGCGCTTTCCGTCAGTGGCAGAACTCACATGCGTGTGTGGGAGACTGAACACTGTATCGGGGACACTTGATAGCACCCTGAGGGACACATTTATGTTGTTTCTATTAACCTTCCACATTGACTATCACAGGGCATTAGTATTCATCCAGATTTGTCGAGGTACATGCTTTTGACTTATACATGTTTTGTCATTTGTCATCACGTCTTTCTTCACACCTGTCCACATAATCGCACTAGTTCTGTACATTTATTTAGGTCAGGGTTACCTTCATACCTCTCAACTGTACACATTTTGGGTAAATGTCCCGAACTTAGACGTCTGATTTTGTTCCTTTTTTAATAATATTGTGCCTTTCTGGTAATTTAGTGGGAAGTCATTTGGGACTGTGGGGTTAGACAATAATGACAGACATTTGTTGTTTACAATTAATAACCCTCAAAACATTCATACTATTGACTGATCCATTATTCTATCAACGTTCTGACTTTGTAAGAGGAATATTTGAGATATTCCCTATTTGTACTTATTTTAAAATGCCTTTGTCCAGATGTCTTATTCTGATTGAGAGGTATGGTTACCATCTTATTCGTATGCATGTACGTCCATGATAATCGCTTACATGACACTAATATAACTCCTTACGTCTTCCCCCAATAGTTTACACAATATCCAATAGATGGGTTCTTCATTTTAGGAAGTTAGAGGCGTCTGCTATACCCACATAGGTATATTAATCACTCCCATGGGGCGGACCTCATAAATCTGTGCCAACCAACACCTAGGCACCTAGGCCCATTATTGCATACCCATGATTCCCAGACCTGACACCCCTCCACAGTAGTCATAACACATATTTAATGTGAGCGATAATAAAGTATGACAACACTTCTAAGCACTATCCACTCTCCGCATGTCGGTACATATGTCTTACATTCTGTCAACCCATGTGTTATTACACTTGCACAAGCTACTGTTGCATGTACAGCTATATTGTAGTTGCGGATGACACTTCTTTGCAGCAATCATTACAGGACAGTGCATTTATAGATTCACTATTTTTGGAGTCCTGCAAAGGACACCTATATCCATGTTTATTTTATTTTATTTATTTATTTATTTTACATTTGTTGACCGGGCTAGTCCAGCTGGATAATTTCCATTTTCAGTGGAGGCACGGGGAGAAAAGCTCCACAGATTAAAACAAGGTTATACAAATTGAAGATTTACTATAAGTTCCTTTGACAGACATTGAGTTACCATGGATACTTAAAAGTCTAGATCAAGAAAAATAGAACACATATAGTGCTATCTACGTATAGAGAAAGGCATTAATTCTTTTTAAAAATACACTCCATTCAGGTCATTTCATACATATTAGTGTATATACATTTTTTTTTTTTTTTTTAAGAGAACAGTAGAAACTGTACAGTAATTAGGTTGTTTGAGAACACAGAGAAATATTGCAGTTTAGAAATAAGGAAGTATGACAGTAGAAGGTATGAGGTTTCTCAGTCTGGATTGGTACAAGAGCAGAGCCAGAAGTTTTTAAGATGTGCAAGAAGCTGTTTTTTTTAAAAAGACCAAAGGAGCCTATAGAGGTAATATGTGATGGGAGGTTATTCCATATTTTGCCTACTGAGTTGGAAAAAAGGCAGTTACCTGCAGAATTGGTAATTCGAGTTGTGTTGACTTGAAGCTTTTCAGCAGAACGTAGTTGTTTCAAGTTATTATAAGGGATCAAGAGGTTACTGAGAGCAGGTGTTTTAGATGGTTGATATAATATGTTATGTGTTATTAAGAGTTGTTGATATATAATCTTGTTAGGAAGTTCCAACCAGTGTAAGTGTTTTAAGTTTAGACAGTGGTGTGTTCTATACTGGGATGCTGTGGCAAAGCGAGCTATATTGTGGTAGGATGTAGTAAGTTTCTTCAGGTTGCTTTTGGAGAGATTAGTGTAAATAGAGGAGGCATACAATAGGGTAGAGATAAGATGTGTTTGTGCTAAGGTGGTCCGTGCTTCTGGTGTAAGGTAGGGTTTGATTCTGTACAGTGAACCAATTTTTTTATTAACTGCTTTTATAGTGTTATTGATGTGGTAATCATAGCTAAGATTATTGTCAATAGTAACCCCAAGTAGTTTAGTTGTTAAGTCTGGGGAGATGAGGGAGTTATCACTTGCAGTAATAGAGAAGTTTAGTTGAGTAGATTTGTGGGTAGGGGAGAAAAGTAGTAGTTTTGTTTTCTTGGGATTAAGGAGAAGACATCTTTTTGAGAACCAGTGTTCGACGATAGAAAAGGTAGATTGGGTGAGTGAGCGGAGTTCAGATTGAGTGGAAGCTGTGCAAATAATGGTGGAATCATCTGCATATTGTATACATGTAGTGTTTTGGATAGATGCTTGGAGGTCATTAATAAAAATAGAGAATAAGAGTGGGCCTAGTATGGATCCTTGTGGTACTCCTAAAGAGATAGGTAGTAAGGAAGATAGACAATTTTTCCAGAGTACTGCTTGTTGTCGGTTTTCAAGATAAGATGAGAACCAGGTTAAGGAGGAGGAATCCAAAGCAAGGGATTTTAATATGTGTAGAAGAAGTGTGTGGTTGACCATGTCGAAGGCTTTAGACAGGTCTAGGAAAAGAGAAGAGGTTAGTTTGTTGTTGTTACGATTACAGTTGATGGTGTTGGTAAAGGAAAGTAGAGCAGTGGTAGTACTATGTGAAGGTCTAAATCCATGTTGAGTGTTTGCTAGTAGGTTGTTATGAAGGAGATGGTTAAGTAGTTGTTTGTGTATACATTTTTCCATGATTTTAGCTAGTGGAGATAATAGCGCTATAGGACGAAAGTTTGAAAGGTCTGTGGATTTGCCTCCTTTGTGTAGGGGTATGATATGAGATATCTTCCAGATTGCTGGAAAAGTACTTTCTTTTATGGATCTGTTTATGAGGATGGAAACAGGGTAGGCTATAACTTTGGCTGCTACTTGAAGAAATTCAGCAGGAAGGTTATCTGCTGAGGGGGTAGTGGGTTTAAGTTTTTGTAAAAGAGATTGTATGTAGGAGGTAGGTATGGGTTGAAGTTGCATGGGAGGAAGGCAGTTGATGTTATTTAAGAGCAGTTGGGAAGAATCAGGGGTTAAGTGGTTAGCTAGATTTTGTATGGAAGTAGTAAAGAAGGTATTGAAGTTATTGGCTATTAGAGAGGGGTTATCAGGGTCTAAGTTTTGTGGGTTTGGTGTAACTACTTTGCCTGGGGTAAGTAGATTATTGATAGTAGACCAGAACTTTTTTGGTTCTTTTTTGGTTGATTGCTGTAGTTCAAGGTAATAATTCTTTTTATCTGAAAGTATAGCTTTTTTGGTATTGTTTCTGAGTTCTTTGAAGGTTTGATGATCGTTTGGATTTTTGGAGGAACGCCATTTTTTCCACGATTTATTTCTAAGTATAATTTTTTGTTTGGTATTAGAGGTTAGCCAGGGTGCTATTTTGGTCTTTGTTCTAATGATATGACTTGGGGCATGTTGATTCAAGATAGCAAGGAATGCTGAGTTGAAGTGTTCAACAGCATTGTCGAGTGAGAGATGTTTAAGAGGGGTCCAGTTGTATTGTGAAAGTTCTGTTAGGAATCTTTCAGGATTAAATTGTTTTTTTGAATATATTGTTTTTTGTGAGGTAGGTAGGTTTAGCTTAGTTTTGGCCCTAATGACACAGGTAAGAGAGTGATCGCTAAGGTCATCTGGAAGGATGCCAGTTTGGTAGTTTTGTAGGGGAGAGTTTGTAAGAATCCAATCTAAGGTGGTTTCTTTTTTGCTTTTATTATTTATTCTAGTTGGACTATCAATTAGTTGTTTGAAACCAAAAAGATTTATATGGGAGGTGGGGTTAGCATTGCTACAAGATTTCCAGTCAATGTTAAAGTCTCCAAGGAATAGGGTTTCTTGAGGGAGGTTTATAGAGAGGTGTTCAAGAAGTTGTTCTAAAGTGGGGATATTATTTCCAGGGGGGAGGTGTGCACAGATGATGTTTATAGATTTAGTGGTGTTAATTTGAATTTTGGAACAAATTATTTCGGCATTATTATTTTGGTTAAGGGTAAGGTCCAGAAGAGTAAGCTTTAGTTTTGTTTTATATAGAATAGCTACTCCACCTCCTTTTCTGGAGGTACGATCAAGTCTCAGAATGTTATATCCAGGTGGGGTAATTTCAATGTCTTTAATAGAGGGTTTTAGCCAAGTTTCTGATAAGCATAGGATGTCAAAGTTGTGTACATCTAGTAGGGCATGGAGTTGACTGATTTTGTTGCAGATACTGCGTATGTTGAGATGGGCCAGGGATAATAAGTCAGAGGATGCAATGGATGAGAGAGAGAGGGGTTTGAGGTGATTTCTGTGTGTTTTGTTGGAAGTTAGAGGGCCTGGGTTGGGTTGAATGTCTCCATCTTGTAGTAGATGGAGGAATGTAAGATAGTTTTCAAGTTTATGTTTTATGATTGTGTCAAATATTTTCTTTGTTTTAGTTTGTAGTAGTTTGAAGTGTAGTACCCTATGATATTTGGGAAGTAGGTATATGGACTGGGAGGAGGTATGTAAGATGGAAGGAGGAGGGGATGTTACAGGTATACTGGTATGTTTTGAGGGAAGTGAGAAAGAAGCAGTTAAGGAGTGTTCATAGGAGGTTAGGAAGTAGGAGGTTATGAGAAAGAATAATAATAAGAAGGAGATAGGTAGTTTCAGTTGTGGCTGGAGCATAGTGGAAGTTGTAGGGAGATAGTTCTGAGTCAGTATGATATTCTGGTGTGTTGTAGATGGAGGTACTGTGGGAATGAAGGGTATATAGTAGGGGCTATAATATTTTAGGTGTGTAAGTGGAGGGTGGTATACAATATCTGAGGTTGTGATAAGGTGGAAAAAAGGAGGCGTGTCTAGAGAAGAGGTAAAGGTAGGACCCCTGGGGGCGGGTGGGATTTGGGGGTAGGGTGGGGAGCAGAGCGGGGCACACACAGTAGACCAGAGGAGAAGGGAAAAAGTATCAGAGAAGGCAAGGGGAGTCAAGGCAAGAGAAGGTAGCCTAGGAGGAGAGGATAAGACAGGGTATTAGAAGGAGGAAAGGGATTTTGGTTAAGAAGGTGAGAATAAAAGTGTAGTAAAGAAAAGAATACTAGTATCCCAGATAGGGATGAGGAGAGGGTGACATCTAGTGGGCAACTGTGGAAGTGCAAATAGCAAACAGGGCAGCTTCCAGGTGAGAGCTATATAAATGGGAGAGAAAGGATAATCTTTATATAAGAAATATACCTGTAGTAACTGTTTAAAGAGTAGGACTTACAGATCTGGCACACTGATACTTTCCGAGCAGTAGTTTTGAGAGCAGCAGTGTATTTACCTTATTTGCATGTCTGTTATGTGTATCCATACTAGCTATGGTGTAACCTATTTATGTACATGTGTTATATGAGGACATTTGTTTATATGTTTGTTAGGTATATATCAATTGATGTTGTATGTGTTTGAGTGTGTATATATATATATATATATATATATATATATATATATATATATATATATATATATATATATATATATATGTCTGTACATTCTTTATTTCATATATTTATTTAGTTTAAGTCTGTGGATATATATATCTATACACAAATGTATATATCCATATATAGACATTACGTGTAGAAACCAGCATTCATTTGCTATGCTGTGAGTGGATTGCACAGGCGCACTTGCATTTCCTTATTGTGGGTTACACGTAGGCGCACATGCATATCCTTATTGTGGGTTACATATGTTTTCTAAGTCTTTGTGCTTATGTGGGCTTTATTACTTGTGACAGTACCAGTAAAATATCTGTAATCCGGTTAATGGACATATGCGAAATACATGTTCACCTTTACATATTTAAATGTCTGTGCAGCACAGACGCATTCATTACACTTTAACATTATATGTGCTGTAGTCGTAGTTGAACCGGGACTGCATTCACGTTGGCCGGATGCTGTAACCACTATACGTTTGGTGTTCTGACTCATTTATATGCATACCCATAGTACATAGCTACATTAACATATGCCTCACCGCTTCACTTACGACACAGGCATCCATTCTCCTGCTGGGAAAAATGCGGTACTACATATTACACATTCCCTATTCCCTACTGCTCTGGACCCAAGCTGCATATTTCATCACTGCAGGGATATTCAGAACCCTAAGGCTTATAGTCCTGACACATACAAGTCTTTAATTGTCAGGGTGTTCATGTGGTGATCTGGGTTTAGGCTTGTCCGCCTGGTGAACGGAACTGACCTGACTGTGTTCAAATGTCAGACAAAGCACATGGGCAGAGTTTGTCCATTTTAAACATTTTATCTGTGTTTACAGACACAGGTGTTTGGGCACCTGTCAGCAGCTTATAATGTTGGCAATATATAATATGGGTGGGGGTAGTTACAATACATAATCCACGGTGTTGGTGTTCCCATTCACATTATTTTACTTGTGTTTACAGACACAGGTGTTTGGGCACCTGTCAGCAGCTTATAATGTTGGCAATACATAATATGGGTGGGGGTGGTTACAGTACATTATCCACGGTGAGTGGTGTTCACATTCACATTCACATTTGACTATTTCCTGTATTCATTTATACGAGGATTATTATTTTGGACATGAATTAGCTATGAATTAACTACAGGTATGCAGTAGTACAGTAAACATATGTGAAGGTTTGTTACATTAAGAATGTACGGACCTCTGTAATACTCGGAGACTACCCCACATCCTTCACAACATTTCATGTTAATGTAAATACTATTATTCTGTGAACTTTCGAAGTTTGTGAGAGCAGTACTTACATCTATCCCTATTTGTCCACCCGTCATTTTAGGCTTTGTCCAGATTTTGTTGCTGTAATAGGTTGAGTGGTGGTGTCGGTATGTGATTGGGGTGAATATATACTGTCGATAATTCAGTGGGGAGTAGGGTTACCACCTCTTCCTCTTTGCGAGGGGAAGTCCCACTTTGTACAGTTGTGTCCTGCAATGACACCTAAGACATGGCAAGTGTCCTGTGATTTTAAGACACAGGTATATTTCTTATTTTCTTTAATAGTTGCTTGATACAGATATTTTGTATCTGAAACACATAACTATTATTTGGGTTAGCATACGCTATTCACATGCTATGACATAAGCTTTTATCTTGGCAAACAAGTGTAATTCTGTCCTTTGCACTGGCTGGGGGTATGTTTTATCCTGCAAATTCTCACATTTCTACAAGGGATGTCCCACCTTGGGCATCTGAACAGGTGGCAACCCTAGTGGGGAGATCTGCATGGTGGACAGCTGTTCCATCCTGCGTAGTATGTTTTGCATGTCTGTGTAGACACTGAACAGTACCGTGACTACACATACATGTTTTGTCCAGATGTGTACAGTACTGGACACCATGGCATGTAAACAACTCTGGGGTTTCAACAGGTTACTTATCCCATGCGGGATGTACACACATTTTGCCGAAACATGAACGCTCGGGCATTTGGATTTACGTAACTGTGATGGGATGTTTACAAACGTGGGATACATATTTGCAATCCTGACAGTGCCTAGGACGATACTTCCTACTACATATGGGGAATACTCGCTATGTGTAGGTGTACGGCTGCGCAAGGCTGGTAGCTGGATTTGGTGGACATTCGGGCATGGGTGTGGGTTATGTGCTATACAGGAGTTGTTGCGTATTGCATTTGTATGCATGGGTTCTGCTTTTGGATATCCCAGTTCTGCATATAGCATCCTATGTGTATGTGCCGGTTACATTCCTGTTCATGTGTATAGCACATTTTAATATACATATGTCTGTGTGTGTTTGGTATACAATTTGGACTGTCAGGTTTCTTTACGGTTGCTATATAGCCACAACTGCCCAGCTGTGTACTATCACTACCACTGTGGGACTGCTGGTGACCATGCCCATGGGGCTAGATGTGTGTATTGGTGGCGCGCTGACATGATGCGCTTCACTTCCACTGGGTATAACTACTGACAGTGCAGTACATTACGGACACACGATTTTAAATATCATTTGTTCCATGGATGGAAACTCATATTGTGTTGTGTGCATTTCTGTTTGGTTCTTCATTTTGTGTGGCCGGGAACTGTCTTGCATGCTTTGCATATGTTTCATTATCCACGGACACTGATAGGTGCGATTACTATTGCAGGCAGGCTATAATATTCAGCAGTTTAGGTTGCTCATCGCCAGCCGACATTGACACGCCTCCGGGCGCAGCTTAGTAACGCCCCATGCACTCACGCACGTGTCCTATGCACGTGGATGTGGTGGCAGCGCACCTTCATTAATATGCATATGGCGCTACTACACCATTTATACTCCACACGGCCGGCGCAGGCCTTACACTGGTAAGCTCGGCAGCTTCATGAATCCGGGGGGTAGTCTTAAAAGGAAAGGTTGGTTCCTATATTGTTACTAATATACATAGGAAATTTACAGGAACTAAGGCTATTTTGCATGGTGATAGCCATCATCCCCCACATACTATGAAATCTATACCGTATACTGAATTTGTACGAGTTAAAAATTATGTAATGATGTAAATGCTAGAAAAAGGGAATTATCAGAGAGTTTTAACACATTTCATGAAAGAGGGTATTGTGCAATAGATTTAAAGAATAGTTTGGATAAAGTATTGAATAATAGGACCACTGGATATAACTTTGGAGGTAGTGGATATAAAAAGGAGAATAATAATAAGGAGGGAATTTATTTTACCACTACTTATTCAATATTGTCTGATAAGGTTCTTGAAGAAGTTAAACATTGTTGGAGAATGGTTAGAAGGGAAATAGATTTTTTAAGGAATAAAAAATTGTGTTTCTCCTTTAGAAGGGGTAGAAATTTAAAAGATTTTATAGTTCATAGTAAATTTTATATGCCAAATGTTAGGTTGGTGAAGTCTGTAGATACACAGGGTACAGTGTCTTGTGGGAAATGTAGTATTTGTAAATATGTTGTCAGAGAATTTGTTAAGATTAATGGTATTAATTTTCAAACTAATGTTTTTTTTAATTGTGGAACTGAAAGGGTTATTTATGGTCTTAAATGCCCTTGCGATAAGTTTTATATTGGGGAGACTAAGAGACAATTTTCGTGTAAAATAAAGGAACATTTAAGGGATATTAAAAATAATAGACAAACTAGCCCCATTGCAACACATTTTAATAAGTATCATAATGGTAGCCCTGAGGGGCTACTAGTTACGGTATTAGAAAATGCAAGAAACAATGTTTTCATGAGTGATTATCAAATTAAATATATTTTAAGAAAAAAGGAAGCATTCATGATTAGGAAATGTAATACAATGAGTCCTATTGGAATTAGAATATGTGTGGAAAAGTTTTATATAAGTATATATATAAGTATTGTATATTTTCATCATGGACTTTTATTATGAAATGTTTTATTTAATTAGTTAATTGTATAGATGGGTGTGTATTAGTATATATGGGAGGTAGATTGTTGGAGTTTGTTATACTCTGTTAAAGGCAAGTGTGGCCGAGGCACTAGAGAGAAGAATTTTGTATCTGATTTTGCTTATTAAATTCGTTGAGAGAAGAATTTGGCATCTGAATTTTTTCCTTTTTTTAATTTGTTTCACTTTTGTGAACATTGGCCTTTTTTCGTTGTATCCAGTTGTTTCCTGTGGTCATTTGTGGTGATTTATGATTAGGTGCAATGTTTGAAAGTGGTGTTATCCCCTAACAATGCTTATTTGTCATTGTGAGAAACGTATATTGAAAATTTTGTTTGTTCCTAGTGGTTTCTTGGAATATTTATTTTATGAATCTGTAAGGCATTTCATTTTTGCCTTAAATGTAATTACTGACAACAGCATGTAAGTACATAAAAAGGGAAGCAAAAATCTGATATTTTACTGGGTTTTAAAGTATCAAACATGCACTGTAATACTCAAACAACTTCATTACTTTTACCTCCAGGTCTTTCACTATGTGAGAAATGTCAGATTTAGAAATAAAGCAGGAGATTTGATCTTTTTTGATGAAAATGGAGAGTCACGTGCTCGGTATGATATCATAAACTGGCAAGCATTTCCTGATGGGAGCCTCAGAACGCCCTTGGTTGGAGGCTATGACTCATGGGCTTTGGATGGTCATGAACTTACCATCAACAGCAATATTATAATGTGGAATACAGAAAATAAGCAGGTAAGTATGTACATTCATTTTTATGAGTCTTAAACCAAACATATTACAGAGTAAATTATCTAGTCAATACAAACTTTCTTTAAAGCACATATTTGTTATGTATCAATTCAAGCAAGGTTATTAAAAGTCCTCGACATATACACTGATTAATCATTAATAAAATTAGATCTGTGGTATTGTTTTATAAATTAAGTAATACAGCTGCTTAAACATTTTCATTTTTTTTAATCTTGTAATAAATTTCATTTGTTGAATATTGTGTTAAACAGCATGGAAAGATATACCTAGTCCTTTAAATAATGATAAGAAATTAAATATTAATGACTCCCAAATAAAGTTAGTTAGTTGTAAAAAAATGTAGCATTGATAATTACCTACAATATTCTGTAAATTGTACACTCAAATCTAGATATATAAATAACATTCTTAAACATTTAAAAAAATATATGTGGGGTGTTCTGGAACATTCTCCGTGCTGAGTGTTGTATATCAAAGATGTCCTAGCATTATGTGATCTGATGCTGTTTAAGTATATAGGAGGACTGGCATTGGACTGACATCATGAGAATAAGGATGCAGAGTAAATTGCAGTAGCTGCAGTCACTGCTAAACAGCAGCTGTGCAGGCATGTGACCAATGAGACAAAAATAGTAAGGTGGTGTGCCTGATGCAATGAATGGTCTCACACTACAACAACAATGTGCCTTATACTGGCAAATCAGGCACAGTGAGCAGGCCACAGTGGTCCAGCAAAGTAACAACATAGTTCATTATATACATGAGATTGAAATAGGAAGGTAGTATTGTTAGAAAAGGAAGAGCAGGGATAGGTGGAGAAGGTACCAATGAGAATGTGTGAGAAGGCTAGATTAAGTACTGAAGCTATAGCAACGGGAGATAAACAAAATGAAAAATATAGACACAAACATACAGGGGCAGCATGGACACAAAAAGTACCTACAATAGTGGAGGGTAGCTGAGGTTGAGAGGAAGGATGATTGCTGATAGGGAGGTTCTGACTACAGCTAGGTTATGGGGAATGGCATATAAGAGAAGGTACATCTGGATGGTGATAGGATGGAATACAAGGGGCCTGCCTTACTATTGCAGAAGATCCCCACACTAAGATATCAATCTCCTCTGTGGCTGACATCATTAACAAGTTCTAATTCTGGTAGCTTGATTATCATGGCCTGCAAGTCTTGTGACCTATCAGACACACCAGGAGGCACTTAATGGACTCATTGTGGAAGCCCACCTGGTGACATACCTCAGATTCAACCAAAGTGCTGCAGCTGATACAAGGTGACCAAAATGGAATCCCATCAGGTTACTCTTAAGAGTAACCTGTGCAATTTTCCTGAGACATGGTCACAGGGGCTGCCAGTGAGTCCTCCAGATGGGCTTCAGCAGTGTGACCTGCATCTCCTGCTAAGAAGTAGGCCTGGTGATGGCTGGTGAGTCAGTAACAAGCCCATTTGCTGGCATAGTTTCAGATGCCTGCTGCTGCTGCTCCAAAACTGCCTCATATGTGGAACAAATAAAACACATTAGTACACATGCCTGTTATAAGCAAATGTGAACATTGCAGCACATAGCTATGGGCATAATATACCTACCCAACCACCTGGAAATGCTATATGTTGTTCTGAGAAAGGTGTTGCTATTAAACTCTATCTCCTCAGTCCATGGAATAGAAAGTAGAAACAATTCAGTACATTGTGGTTGCATGAGAAATAGGCAGGAAAACAAACAACAGACAAAAACTAGCATCTAGTTCTTATTATAAAGTGTTGGCACACACACTCTCTAACCTCTGCATGTCATTGACAGAGCAGTCCAAGGTGGCACCTAAATATCTCACTATAATAATGCCTTCACTGCTGTCCAACATGGATGATGCCTGTGACATCAGTCACCACCCTAGCAAGCTGGTTCAGGTGTCCATTTTATATAACGGGCCACCATACTGGTCTAGCAGGTGTTCTAAATAGTCTCCGTGTAAGAGATATAAAAATATCTTATTTCCCTGATTGTACCACTCTACTGGTCTTCATGAAGAGTGAAATGGCAACCCCTTGCACATGGCTGCACATTTGGATGTCTTGTGACATGTATCATTTTGCAGTAATGGTGCATTAGGAAAAGTATCACTAGTGCATTTGCAGCATTATAGACTTTGCAGGCCCTCTGCACATGCATAGTTTACACATGTCCTGTCAGCCTGAGAAATGGCAGGAACACACATGTTAGCTCTGCCTGGGGATAATAGCATAATGCATTATTTCAGGGATACGGTGACAACCAAACTCTTACTTTATTACCATAACTGGCAATCAAAGACGATGAGAAATTATGTAGAAGGAAAAAATGGAAAACGTTAACAGCTTCAAGTATCTGGGAGTTGGTTGAGTAGAAGAGAAGTCTGAATGAGGAGGTTGAAACTAGAATCAGAGGGCTGCAGTCAACTGGCACAGAGTGACAGGGGAAGTGTATGACAGCAGAATTCCATAGAAGCTGTAAGGTAAGGTGTACAAAACAGTGGTGTGGCCAGTACTACTGCATGACAGAGAAACCTGGGCAGTAAACGCAGAGCACCTGAGGATGCTAGAGGTGATGGAGATGAAGTAACCTGAGATGGGTGATAGTATGCACACTGCAGGATAGATGAACAAATGAGGAATTCAAGCAGAAGCCAAAATAAGCTCTAATTACAGAAAAGGTTAAAGTGAATGGATTACAGTGGTTTGGATAAGTGCAGAAAAGCAAAAGACAGTCTGGTGAAGAAGAATTAGGATAGATAAGATGAAGATAAAAGGAAATGAGGACACCCAGCAAACAGGTGGATGGATTGCGTGACAGAAGACCTGCAGCAGTCAGGTACGAGTGTCAAAAAGGTAGGAGAGTGGAATTTAAAAGAGAGAAATGGAGATAGTTGACATGACACCCCGACCGTGTAGAAAATGGGGAAAAATGGATTGAAGATGATGATGATCTGACACTGAGAAAAATAGTGGTGTGGAAGTAAAATAGTGTCCAGGAATAACATGTCTATATTGGGTTATTGGTCCATGGATGAACCCAGTTATATTCCTCCAGTAACTCGTCAAGGATTAATGAAAACCACATAACCATGTGACAGTATTCAATGCTCTGTGAACTTGATTATGTCAATGGCTTCAACAATGCACTGAACATTCATCTAAATGTTAATTAAAATCATATGATTCAAGTAACTTTTATCTAAAGTCATAAATGTGTGTTTTTGTAGAGTTAAAGGTTCTCTCCGTGTCTCATGGTATACTTACCCAAAACTTTTACAGCTCCCAGTTGACTGCATCATATGGATGGCAGGGAATTGTGTCAATGTGTAGCTTGGGTAAATGAACATTATTACACACTCTACTATCATCCAGATATCTTGCGTTGACTAATAGTAAAAATCTATGTTATAGTGGAGAAGAAATTAAAATTGGGTGTGAGAGTACAAATATTATAACTTTATCCTTCAGGGATTTATTTAGAGGACATCACATGTTAATAACGCTTGTATTCATTATATAATAACATCATATGTCTAAGCATTAATGTTATATACTGTTTCTCATAGTGTGCAGTTAAAGAATCAGTTATGATGACACATCTTAAATATCATTCAAACGGAAAAGAAGGCTGTCATAAAATAATTCATGTGAAGACTGTGAAACAAAAAGTGGTCTAATACCACTTTAACCCACAAGTCGCTAATGTCTGTTCCTTTACTGCTCCTCTGATTTCTGCTTTCTAGGTGCCACGCTCAATGTGTAGTGAGAGCTGCTCCCCTGGGTACAGGAAGGCCACACGTCGTGGGGAGCCCCTGTGCTGCTTTGACTGTGTTCCTTGTGCTAAAGGAGAAATTTCTAATCACACAGGTCAGTTAATTATTAATTGTTCAACAGTATTCCTGGAAACATCTGCTCTGTGTATTATGAAGTGTTGATCGATGTTATGGAATTATAACAACTGGGTGTAATATATGTGAAAGGACCAGCCTGATGATCCACAGTAGAACATAAATCTTCATGAGTTCACCATTGAGGCAGAGAGTGTTTTCTACCTTGAGATATTAGTTATATCAGACATTGGCAATGTATAACAAATTACAGATGGTTTTATACAGCAAACAACTGATTCTATATGTATTATACTATGTGCATTTAGCTACTGAAAAAAATATGTGCGCAAGCATGATGCAATGTAATTTTGTTTATTGCAGTATGTATATGGTCTTTTCATCGGGTAAATATTTAAAGAGGATTTCAAAACATCATGAGAGGTGTTTGGAATGACAAGTTGTTTCTGCAAAAGATCACAAATGAGCAAGCTGTGTGCATGATAATGATGTCACTAGTCAGAAATCATAAGTGTTTCATCATGTGGTACACAGCAGTATGACGCAGCGGTAGCACCTAATGTGTCATACTGCATCATACTGTGTCATACTGTTGTGTACCAATGCGTCATACTGTTGTGTGGCACAGTATGACACAGTATGATGCAGTATGATGCATTAGGTGCTACCACTGCGTCACAGTGTTGTGTGACGCACTGGCAGCACCTAATGATAATGATGTTACTAGTCAGAAATCATGATTGTTACATCATGTGGTACACAACAATATGACGCAGTGGTAGCACCTAATGTGTCATACTGCATCATACTGCATCATACTGCGTCATACTGTTGTGTACCAATGCGTCATACTGTTGTGTGGCACAGTATGACACAGTATAATGCAGTATGATGCATTAGGTGCTACCACTGTGTCATAGTGTCGTGTGATGCACTGGTAGCACCTAATGATAATGATCTCACTAGTCTGATATCATGATTGTTATATCATGTGGTACACAACAGCATGACACAGTGGTAGCACCTAATGATAATGATGTCACTAGTCAGAAATCATGATTTCTACATCATGTGGTACACAACAGTATAACACAGTGGTAGCACCTAATGATAATGATGTCACGAGTCTGAAATCATGATTGCTACATCATGTGGTACACAACAGTGTGACACTGTGGTAGCACCTAATGATAATGATGTCACTAGTCAGAAATCATGATTGTTACATCATGTGGAATACAACAGTATGATGCAGTGGTGGCACCTAATGATAATGATGTCACTAGTCTGAAATCATGATTGCTACATCATGTGGTACACAACAGTATGATGCAATGGTAACACCTAATGATAATGATGTCACTAGTCAGAATCATGATTGTTATATCATGTGGTACACAACAGTATGACGCAGAAGTAGCACCTAATGATAATTATGTCATTAGTTAGAAATCATGATTGTCACATCATGTGGTATACAACAGTATGACACAGTGTCAGCACCTAAAAGACCTGGGGTCATCACATTATATAAAGTTTCCATGCTAAGATATGGTACTACAGCACTGGGGAATTGGCATCACCACATTACAGGAAACCAACCAGAGAAACACTGTGATCAATCTGAAATATATAACAATGTACATATGACATGCGGTTGTCATATCATAGGCATATATCATAACAAGCTATATGACAATCCTACAACATGGCAGTGGATACACATATATCTCCATACTTGTATGGAAGGCAGTCTTCATGGTTTTACATTAAATACATTTTTTTATGGAAAAGTCCAGTTACTCCTTGTTTTTTTCTAAGGAACAGATTATACAGGAAGCAATTTCTGAGATGACACTTAACAGTCTCACCATTTAGTGAACATTGTCATTTCTTTCATCCAAATATATATGCCACTGTTATAGGTGATTCCTAGGCTAATGGCTTTAGAGCACTACAAGTCTAAAATTCTTGCCAATATAATCCAATTTTACCTAATATATGGTCCCTAGATGCAAAAGGATAGGATGAGTTTGTGCCTATGTCTTGAGTATGTCCATAAGGGAGGTCTATATCATAGGATCGAAAGCTGATAACTCCAAAGCACAAAACCACGGACTTCAAACGTTGAAAGCTGACAACATCAAATCCAGCAAAAAATACCCTAATTGCCCAAAATAAAAAAAAATGCTCTATGCAGGGGGCAACCCCCCTGCACCCCTCGCTACTCTGCGATTGCATTACAATGCAGTAAAGGGAAATCTTCCCTTTCCGCACTCTATGGTGATCTCCATTCTATGGTTCAATGTTTTTTGATCTACCAGGTTTGAAGTTTGGAGTTATGTGCTTCAGAGTTATCAGCTTTCGAGCTTATGATATAAACCCCATAAGGGACATAGGCACTTCCCCAGGTATGAATTTGTGATTCCCCATCCATTAATCCAACTTGCATTTGAAGAGGGTCAAGGAATGGTTCTGCTTAATGTGAATAGGAAACCTGTCTCAAAGAAGGGGCAGTCTCTGAGACATATATTTGTCTCGCCACCTTTATTGTTTGAGTCACTGACTAAGTTAGATCATTAGATCAGGTGACCCTCATGCTGTTTTACTTGCGGATGGGTATCAGCTCCATCATGGCTGGATTTTTGAGTATATTATAGGTCAGGCATAGGTCACCCCTTAATAGTTGACAAGAGACAGAGTAAAGTGATAGGGCTTTCAGTCGATCAACATGTAGTTTATACCCTGTATTTTCTTTGTGAGGAACTTCTGAGGTCCTTCCGGCTGCTGTAAGTGCTTAGTCAAGTACATGCTAAATGATGAATTGTACTCAGTTATTGGTCTAATGAGGGATGAGTACAGTAGGATTATAATTTCATTGGATTTGGATGCTTTAACTTTACTTATACATTCTGCCATATAGAAGGATATTCTCACCACTGTCCACTCATGGCGGTCAAAGTTCAGGCTACTATATACTGTGTACCTAGATGTCTCACATCTGAGTTGACTCTTAGGGGTATGCTATTGACTGTATAATTTGCAGGTGTACTTGACTTGCCAAAAGGTATAATGTATTTTTTACATTTAGTTTTATACCATGGTTCTGGCAGCAGTCATTTGTCTGATCTAGACCTTCCTGAGGGATACATCATTGGGGAATTCAGTGATTGTCTCCAGCTTGCAGATGTCTGCAAAGTTTGTCATCCAGGGGCCTTCAACATTAGCATTGACTTCAGTGAAGTATATTCTGAATAGGAGTGGTCATAGCACTGAGCCTTGTGGCACACCACTAGAAACTGGCCTCTTTCTGGATCTGGATTCACCCACTTTAACCAAGTGCCCTGTCTATGAGCCAAATGCCTATCCATCTGGTGACACGGAGATTTATGCCCAGTTTTCTGAGATTATTTTTAATACCTGAGTGAGGAATTGTGCCAAATGCCTTGGCCAGATTGAGGTAGGTGGTATCCACTGTTTTACCCTCATCCGTAACCTTAGTGACTTTCTCAAACATATCCACCAGATTCAGTGTCATGCACTTTACAAATCTGAATTGGGTTGGGTCCAATGTTTGGAGGTTTCATGTGTCATTAGTTATCAGGTCCATGAATATTTTTTTCTGGGTTCTATCAGAAGACCAAAGATGCATTCGGTCTGTAAATTTTGAAAATGGAAAATGACGAAGTGGCTTTTAAGTGAATTTTTTCCCTGGGAAAGAAGTTGCTTGGCTTCTTCCATCACTTTGCCATTTTCAGCACTGTAGTGTGATCTCGGAGTTGGTATGTTTAAGTAGGAGGTGTGTGGGGGCACAGACCCCCACTTAAAATAGTGTTTAGTGTGTTTTTTATGTTTTATTTTTTGGGGGTGAACAGCAAATTTTTCCCTGGGAAAATTTTCGCTGTTCTGGCATTTTGCTCATTTGCATTTTCGCTGTTTTGGGTTCGATATAACAGCGTTCGATCTTTTGATCATTTGCCATTATAACATAGCCCTTTTTTCCATGGCCTTACATGCAAGACTAGTCAAACTTATGGGTCTGTAATTTCTAAGGTTAGTAGATGGTCCCCCTTTATGCAGAGGTATAACAGTTGCTGTCCTCCACATTGTCTGGACAAAGCCAGTCCAGAGGTGGTGCTTGACCAGACATACTAGTGGGCCTGATAAGTTCTGATTTATGCTATTTAAGAGACAACCTGGTATATCAACAGGCCCCGTTGAAGCTATATTTTTAGCTTTAGAGAGTGCAGAGGCAACCCATTCTTTGGTGATAATTGGCAGTGGAGTGGTGTAGGGCATTTCTTGGGGGAAGAATGGGGGTGCAGATTTGCTAAATCTTCTGGCTGAGTATACGTTATTCCATCTACAAATAATTCCGCACATTGTTGGATGTTGTTCATAACTCATTCACTCCAATGAAATAAGGAAGTTTGCATTGTAACTTTCAATGGGCGGAGCCTAAGACTTTTTACAGAATCAAATTATGTCCTCACATTTCAAATAAATGTTGCTATCTCTGGTACCATAAGGATTATGACAGTAGTATAAATGGCATACTCTTCAGCCCAAACTATTTTTATAGTGATAGTATTCTTTAGGTTGTAGGTCTTAAACTGAATTTTGTAAGTCACAGAAAACACGGTAATGATCACATTTGTAATATTTTGGAAGCAACTTACAATATCTCAGCAGCCACTCAGGTTATACACGTACCGTGAGCAGCATTTTATTCATCTATCTGAGAGTTTTTGTAGGAGGCTAAGGAGTTCTGTCTGTGTTAGTTGTTCAGATATTTAGGAATATGTGAAAATTATAGCTATACAAATTATTCTCATAAAAACTACAGGTAATATCAATTTACCTGTACTACACAGGGGTCAAATATTAATGCCCTAGGGGTATATGGAATGTGTACAGCTGTACTGCACTGTGCATGCACATATACTTGTTAACAAATATGCCTTATGTGCATACACAGGACACACCACAGGAGAACACCATGTGTGCACATGCATATCATGTGTTCTGAGGATATATATAGAGTACACTGCAGGACCACACAAATGCACACACATGTTTCAGCACATTGAATAAGTATTTGTAGTGTGCATAGTAGGGTAGTACCTTCCACACATGAAAGAATTTTTTATGAGGATGCACAACAGGGAAGTACTATGTACATGCATGGATACTCATAGTGTGCAAAGCAGGGCCACAGTGTGCACACTCATGTATAGGGAACATCACATTGCACCACTGTGCACAAACATGCAAGAAGGTGATTTGAAAGGACACAGTAGGGCACTAATGTGCACACTCATGAATTAGTTTGTCCTGTAAAAAAAAAAAAAAAAAAAAAAAAAAAATATATATATATATATATATATATATATATATATATATATATATACACAGGGTGCACAACAAGGCAGCAGTATGCACACTGATACATCAGTTTTTTTCTGAGACAGTATGTAATATGAATAGCTGGACTGCACTAAGTATATATACAGGGTGTACAACATGGTAGTATTAGTCACACTTATGTATGGGTGTGATTCATTTGCCCTATAGATATAAGTAGGGTGCACAAAAGGACAGCACAGTGTACACTCATTTTAGAATTTGCACTGAATACATATGTATGGTACATGAGATCACAGCACTGTACACACTAATGCATGTATGCATGTGGACAAGGGGTAAACATACAGTGCACAGCAGAGTAGCATGGTAGCCAGTAATGAATGCATGTGTGCATGGTGAAAAAGATGGCAGTACTATACACACTAATATGTGCATGTGTGCTGGTGTTATAAATGCAGTGTGCAGCAGAGCACCACTCTGCAAACTAATGAATGCATGTGCACTGTGGATGTCTATGTGTGTGTTTGTGTGTGTGTGTGTGTGTGTGTGTGTGTGTGTGTGTGTGTGTGTGTGTGTGTGTGTGTATATATATATATATATATATATATATATATATATATATATATATATATATATATATATATATATATATATATATATATATATATATATATATGTATATATATATATATATATAGTGCACAGCAGGATGAAACTGGGCACACTAATGTATGCAAGTTTGCTGTGGGTATATGCACAGGACACAGGATTAAGGAATTTGCACCCTAATATATTCATGCATGTTGTGGGTATGCATATGGTGTGCAGGATGGCAGGACTGTGGACATGAACATTAGTTTGTATATGTGCTTTCAGCATATACAAATATGCATGTGTGTGGATTTGTGTTGTACACCAGATATCATTGAGCACACTAATATGTACATGTATGTTGTGGTTATACATATGGTGCAAAGGATGACAGCACTCTACACAAACATATATCCAGTGTATCCATGTGTACTAGGGTATATATTACTATTACACAGGAAGGCAGCATTATATAGACTAATGTGTGCATGTTTACTGTGGATAAACACATGATGCACAAGAGGGCACCACTGTAATGTATACATGTATTGTGAATATACATATCGCCCATAGGAGGGCAGCACTTCCCACACAAATATACACATGCACAGTGTTGATATACTGAAGCACATCAGGTTAACACTGAACAGATATGTCTGAATGTGTACTGTAAGAATGCATATGGTACACAGGAGAGCACCATTGTGCACACTAATGTACACATGCACAGTGTTGGTATACAGACATTGCACAGCAGGTTAACATTGTACAGATATGTATGCATATGTAGTGTAAGAATGTATAAGGTACATAGAAGGGCAGCACTGTGCACACTGTGGTACACATGTGGTACACATGTGCGGTATTGGTATACAGACATTGCACAGCAGGTTGACATTGTACAAATATGTATGCATGCGAAGTGTAAGAATGCATATGGTACAGAGGCAGGCAGCACTGTGCACACTAATGTACACATGTGCAGTGTTGGTATACAGACATTGCACAGCAGGTTAACACTGAACAGATATGTATGCATGTATAGTGTAAGAATGCATATGGTACACATGAGGGCAGCACTGTCCACACTAGGTACACAGTGGCATGTTGGTATACAGACTTTACACAGCAGGTTAACATTGTACAGATATGTATGCATGTGTAGTGTAAGAATGCATATGGTACCCAGGAAGGAAACACTGTGCACACTCATGTATGCACTGCTTATGTGTTTATATATACATTACACAGCGGTCCTACACTGTTTTTGAACTGAGCAAGCTATTACACTAAGTTTCCAGTTATTTTACCTTATTACCATGCTTGAAATAGTTTACCTTACTCAGTTGTTATGTTTGTTTCTTATCCATTGTTGGCTTATTTATTCCTATAGAGAAAGGCCCCTCTAACTGGAGCTTCTCCTGCTTGCATGTGCAGATATGCTGATCATGTGACTGCTGTTTGGTATATAATGGTTAGTTTGTTTCATGTTTATCAGAACACATTGATAAAGCTTTTATAGGTGAAACCAGGGTCTGTGCCTTGACGACATCTCCATTTTGTGAAGTAAGTGCTTGATGCTGTTTCTTTATTTGAACTCGCTACCTTTCTCGCTATATATGAGTGTTATATGAGTTATCATTGACCGCATTTTATCACTTGCTGAAACACTGATGTTTTTTGTCAGTGGTACAGTTTGTCGAATAATATAGTGACTGAAGTTCATTATAGTGAGTGACCATCACATAATTCTAGGGATTTTATATTCTCTTTGTGTTTCTGCCAACTGAGGAGTCAGTTTATTTAATTTACAGGGATGTGGGAGCATAAAAGCTGTTTTTTGATTTTTTTTTAACTCTATATGGAACCTATTAGATTACATTTGTAATTACTATTTTTCTTTGATTTGAGTTGGGATGAATGGTATTAACCAATGAGTTTGTTCGATGTTTTGTGTTTCCATAAAAGTAACTGCAAGTTATTTATTATAAACTCACATATATCTAGTTATTGATAGAAAAACAAATGGTGCAAATGTTTCCACACTGGTGCATGGCTACAAAGTTATTATCCAGAAACAAACAAATTCAGAAATTGAAATAATGCTCAAAAAGCAGGATTTATTAGTCCAGTGGCTTCTAAAACTTGGTAACTAGTTTTGCTTAATAAAGCTTCATCAGTGTGATCTACTTAGCAAACTGAAATCAACTTTATATATAGGCTACTACTTATATTGCATGATCACTGACCCAACATACAAAATACTACTGTGGATGTTAACAAAATATTCAAAAAGCACAAAAAATCAAATAATATAAAGAAAACTTCTTCTTCTTTTGGCTTTTTCCCAGTTAGAGGTCACCGCAGTGGATCATCTGTCTGCTTATGATTGGCAGTAGAGTTTTACGGTGTTGAGTTGCCAACCCAGTGCCCAACCTTCCACAGAAGGCACACACACACATACACTCATACCTAGGGCCAATTTAGAGTGTCCAATCCACCTTGGGATGTGGGAGGAAAAAGGAGCACCCAGAGGAAACCCATGCGCCCACAGGGAGGACATGCAGACTCCGCACAGAAGGCATCCTAGCTAAGAATCGAACCAGAGAACTTCTTGCTGTGAGGTGGTAATGCTAACTGCTGCACCACTGTGGCCGCCCAAAAAGAAAACTGTAAACCAGTAAAAATAATCAAAAGTATATTTCATAGAAAGCGCATTCTCATTTTTTAAGTTAAATATATTGAAACAAAGTGGCTAAGAATCATAACAAAACTCTCCATATGTGAATAAGTCAGTTATGTAATTATGCTTCATAATAACTACACTTTATAAGCAGGACAGCCAAAAACATTTTAGCCCAAGAAATTAAAGGGGAACATAAGCTTCTGACAATATATTCAAAGGGATAATTTAACTAAAGAAACTGTGCTTATTGCAAAACCAAAATAGAAAGTTTTTTTTTTGTCTGCAAGTTTAACAAACATAAACAGCACTGTTATTACCTTTGCTGCCACCACATGATCAAAAGCAATAGTACAAGGCAGCAACATATTCAACAGATATATCACGTACCCTAAACAGAAAAAGTATAGAGAAAAAAATGGAAAATAAATTTACCTATGTAAAAATCCCCATGCCAAATAAACAAGCATTTCAACAACACAGAAATTCACTACCATACACAGTAGGAAAAATCAGTTGGTACAACTCATCACACTATATGAAGTCTGCAGCATTACCATATTCCCTTAGTCTGGTATGATGGAACCAGGTAAGCCTAAAACAAATCTCTGCAGTCCATTTAAAGGAGGGTGGTTAACTTCCCAGCAATATATTCCAGAGAAGAACACAACTAAAAGTGCTCTTCTGCAAATCTAAGACACATCAGAAATGGTTCAGTTACCTTTACTGTCATCATGTGATCAAAATCAATATTTATTTTATTTATTTTGATATCTGTTAACCAGGTATGTCCATTTGAGCAAGATTCTATTTTCAGAGGCGGTCCGGGGAAAAAAGCACCAAGTTGATATAGATTTTAAATTACAAGCAGAGATAGCAGCAGTTACAAGACATTTTAACATACATGAGTTTTAAAACATGCATATATAAGTTTTTAAATAAAATTTGGTAAAACTGGTCTACCAGCTTTTGTGTTATCTGATTGTCTTAAGGCTTGGCTTCTGTCTTGCTGGTATAAAAATATTACCATTTTGTAAATTCCTGTATATCATTGCTAGAATCTCCTTGTGTTCTGACTGAGGGTGCTTCTCAAACAATCTGGAAATATAGAGCTGAGAAGTATACTTTTTTGAACTTTAACTGTTCAAAGTTCTGCACTCTGTTTTTGCTTGACCAAATTATTTATATATTTGGTGGCAGAATTGTGTTTTCTGATCTTGCTGAAACTTGTTTCTCACCCCTCCACCCTACTGCTGTTGTGTTCTTAAAGTTGGTGACCTTTGCAGTTGCCTGCCCCCACTGTAAATCTGATCTGGTACAATTCTCCCAGTCCCATCTCTTTAGCTTATTCTACCTAATACAGAGATCATTTGGGAAGGCCAAACTCCTTAGTCCCTTAACCTTGTTTTATCTTCTGTTCCTGCTCTCCCTTTTTACTTTAACAAAAAAAAAACTTTATTCAGCTGATTATATTTTCTGATTTGTGTTTCTTCCTACTACTCTGTTACTTCATGTTTCTTTGCTTTTTCCTGCTACTTGCTGCCTGTTCTCTAAAGTGTTCAACTGCATCTTTTCTGTTGCATTTATTACTGCTTGTTTATAACCTGTCTAAATTTTTTAACTGTTATTCTTAAGTGTTATTCTATTCACTTAATTTTGGTTTAAGCACTTGGGCTTTAGGCCCACCCCTTAGCTCTCCCTGGCCTTTCTCCCTCGCATTCTGACAAATATGGATGGACAATTTCCTACAGTTTCTCCTGCCAGTCTGGTAGATATGGGCATCCTGAGACAGTGTAGCAATTGCCTCATGTACTTGGACAGCCATCTACTACTACCACCTAGGAATGCAATTTGTGAGAGATGCGATTACATTAGGTACCTAGAGTCCAAGCTCTCGTCCCCTCAAGCCAGTATATATGGCACTGAAATGTTTGTCATCACAATAACTATGCCTTAAACACCACCCACACCTAGACAACACACACCTACATATGCGGAGATCCTCCACATAAACATACCCAAACAAAGAAGACGTCCGAGGCAAAAACACACATGACTTCCACAGCCCTCCACAGCACATACCATGCATAGTCCACACACCTGTGCCTCACAGCCACTAAGGCTTCACCATAAACCCAACATACTAGTCATAGGAGACTCCATTGTGAGACACACATATACAGTCTGGGAAGATATGATCAACAGACCACAGTGCTTTGCCAGAGAAGGCCTGCATCTGTCTCACTTGGGCTTCAGGCTTCTGGCAAAGGATGCTACCTCCCCTATAGTGCCTTTTTTAGGAAAAGTGATGAGGTTAAAACTACCAACATAAACATTTCAACAAAACACAAATTAAAGATCATGATCCTACATGCTAGGAGTCTAAACATGAAAATGCACTCATTGCAAGTATTCCTAACCCTGGAAAATGCTGACATCTGTGCAGTCACAGAAACCTGGTTCAAAGCTGTGGAGGGTACCCATTCCTTACCTGGTTACTCATTCTATCATACATTCAGACCCCAAACTGTGGGCAGTAAAGCCAAAGGAGGTGGAGTTTCAATATACATTAAAGACATACATGCCTCCAGGCTGTATGGCACACAAAAAACATTCCAGGTGCAGTTAACCATTGACAAGATCCCTATTCAAATCATAGCTAGCTATGCTACCAGCCCCCAAATCTGAACCAAGATGGCCAGTCCGCCTATTGGGACATGTTTGTATCAAAATTCAACCCTTTACCTTGATCCTGGGTGACTTTAACTTCCCAAACATAGATTGGCAGAAATACTCATGCCAGAACACAAATGCCCAGAGATTCCTTGATTTTGTCAATGCAAATGTCTTGGAACAGCTAGTCGATACCCCCACAAGAGGTGCTAATATCTTGAACTTGGTATTAACCAACATGAGTAACCACTGTACCATCCCTAAAGTATCATCCTCCCTGGCAAGATCTGACCATAAAGCGGTAACTTTCAAAGTCACCATCTTCTCCAACCTCCCTCTAGCTAGGATCAGACATAAAAAGTTCTACAAAAGGGATGGTATAAATAGCTTTACAACCTCCACTGTAGGAACTGGCACCAATATCCAAAACTACACCAAAGCACTATATGAGCATTTATATAGATGCATGGAATCAGGAATACCTGACAGGACTAAATCATCCTCCGCAAGGAACAGTAAACCTGTCTGGTAGACATCTGCAATAAAGAAACGCTATAACAAAAGGAAAAAGTTGCTGTCCTGGACCAAGAAGAAGCAGATGCCCAGTTGGAAGCAATGTCTCCTTAGCATGAATAAGCAAATACGAACACTAGTGAAATCCTCCAAAGCAAACTTTGAGTCCAAATTGGCCACATCTACTAGAGACAATCATATGGCCTTCTTCACTTATGTCCACAACCTCAAACAAGCACCCAGATCTGTTCAGCACTGGTGGTCAAGGACATCACAAATACAAATGCCATACATATAGCAAACTTTCTGGCTGACAGATTCAGTGAAAACTTTACCCCTCTGCTCCCCCATCAATAAATCAAGACATCCCCAGTACCTGCCCCCTTCCCCTTATATCTAGGGAACAGGTCATCACTACTCTCTCAAAGGCAAAACATACAGCTTCCATGGGATTCGATAACATCCCAGGCTGCATCCTAAGTGAACTCAGGCAGGAACTTGCAGCACCATTATGCACCCTATTCAACCAAAGCCTGAGTACTGGCTTTGTCCCAGCTGAGTGGAGGACAGCCACTGTCATCCCTTTACACAAAGGTGGTGCATCCACCGATCTGGGGAATTATAGATCCATCAGCCTAACTAGCCTGATTTGCAAGACCATGGAACAGATTATCATGGACTTCATTAACAAGGACAATGTCAACTAACAAACATTTGATCCCACACAGTTTGGATTCGTCAATGGGAGGTCATGTCAGCAAAATCTGGTCGACTTCTTTGAGATAGTGACCGAAAACATGGATGAGGGGAAGACCTTGACCTTAGCAAAGCCATTGACACTATTCCTCACTTGGGCATAATAGATAAACTCTCTCAACTAGGCATCAATGCATATGTTACTAGATGGGTAGCAAACTGGCTCACTAATAGAACCCATGTAGTCAAAATAGGGGGAAGCCACCTCAAGCAATAGACCCATAACGAGTGGTCTACCCAGGGTTCGGTCTTGGGGCCTCTGTTATTTGGGATATACTTTTCTGAGGTGCAGGCCAAAACCAGTAGGCTGTGGCTGACCAAGTTTGCAGATGACTGCAAGCTGGGTGCTGTCATCAGTTCCTCTAGTGATGTGGACATCCTCCAAGAGAGTCTCACTCAGACAAATGACTGGTGCCAGAAACATGGCCTCAAGCTGAATACCAAAAAATGCACCATCATCCCCTTTGGGGAGAGTGACATCCTCACAAATTATCACATAATAATAACATCCTAAGAACGCAATCAGTTGTGAGGGATTTGGGCACCCAGGTTGATAGCAACCTGACTTTTGACCACCATGCTGCTTCGTTTGTATGGAAATCCTTCTACATGTCCCGCCTCATTAATAAGGGACAAGGAGGTTATAAAATCCCTGTATTCTTCCCTTATAAGGCCCATTATCGAGTAAAATGGCCCTTTCAGCATGTACCTCAAAAAGCACATGCAGCAGCTGGAGAGACCACAGAGGTTCCTCACCAGGAGAATAAAGGGCCTCAAACATCTACCATACACAGGTAGACTAAAGGCCCTATCCCTCTACTCAGTTTCATACAGACTCCTCAGAGGTGACCTCTGTCTGGTATACAAGGTGATCACAGACACCACATTGATGGGACTGCTGCATATCCGCAAGTCAAGCTCCACTCGAGTAACCTGCACACTCGGCCTCAATCTGGTCTGTGGCATCAACAAGACTTGTTGGTGAGACAGATTTGTGTTCCAGAGACTCCCCCATATATGCAATAGACTCCCTCTTCACATCAAGCAAAGTATCTCTTTACCCCTTTTTAAGCACAACCTGGATAACTGGATGGGAAACAGAAAATATACCCCTGGAATTCCACTTGTGTCCCTGCTGGACAGGGGAATCAGGTGCTGATTTGTCTAAACATGGGCTAAACTCTTGGCTAGGCTTATAAGACATCAAGGCCAATAACCTAGTAACCTCCTATGATCTTAAGTCCAACCTGGAATGAAGCCAATTTTCAGCGGAGTCCTGGGGAGCAACATTCCAGAAGCATGTTTTTGCAACATGGGAGGAAACTGGAGTACAAAGAGAAAACCCACATGCACACAGGGAGGACATGCAGACTCTGCACAGAAGGCACTCCAGCCAAGAATCTAACCGGAGAACCTCCTGCTGTGAGGCAACAATGCTACCGCTGCACCACTGTGCCATAAAAGATTGACACACTTAGTTAGATATAAATTGTAACTTGTGGTGCAAACATAAATGTTACAACAGCAGGAAAAGGAGAAGAAGTTACACACATGTACTCTCACGCACACACACACACACACACACACACACACACACACACACACACACACACACACACACACACACACATGCATGCCTGCACGCATGCATGCACGCACACACTCATACACACACACACACACACACACACACACACACACATTCTCACACACATACATGGAAAGACACATGCACCCTCAGATATACTTATACATATCTATCGGTAAACAGGTCACACAGATGAACCATTCAGTAAAAACTGCAAGAACAACCTAGTCAAGCTAGCATCATCGCTATGTAATTCCTTAAATCACCTGTTGTGGTGGGCCATAAGTTACATGAAAATTAGCCTTTAAGCACATACAGTGTTTTAGCTACATGATGTCTGAATGACCATGACTTTTTGCATTTCATTTTTAAGTCTATATATGTATTTGTATGTTTGTGCACGTGTATGTATATCTACACACACACACACACACACACACACACACACACACACACACACACACACACACACACACACACACACACACACACACACACACACACAGATAAATATATATAAATATGTATGTATGTGTGTATGTGTGTGTATATATATATATATATATATATATATATATATATATATATATATATACGTATATAGATATAGATTTATATAGATATATAGATACATAGAACACACACACACATACACACATGCACATGCACATAAATAAATAAATAGAATATGGAGCCAAAAAACAGAGCAAAAGACTGCATTTTACTTTAATAAAGAGGCAAACTAATCAAAAATAATAATAAACATGGAGCAGTGTATTAAGAGAAGTACATCTGAGTTTATCAAAGGTTTGTAGATGTATGTAGCACAAGTGAAAATGCTGCACAACTGTGCATTAAAATATTTGCATAACTAGGGGACATAGAGGACCCCATAGCAACTCCAGAAATAACTACTATTACTGGAGAAAAAACATGTACATCTAAAAATGTAGTTTACTTGGCCTTCTGTGTGTCATGTAAATCCTATTATGTAGGAAGAACTACACGCGAATTAAACAGAAGGATATATGAACATAAATATGCAATACAGTATGGTGATGATAGAAAAGCATTAAGTAAGCACTATAAACGCGGAACTTGTAAAGTACAAGTTAAGTTCATAGTGTTGGACTCTCTAAATAAGGTACAAAATTTATTTAATATTGAAGAAGAGCTAGGGTGGATGGAATATTGTTGGCAGATAAAATTAAATGCCTGCTTTCCACCTGGCTTAAACAATAGGAAAGACTTTGTAATGTATTTAAGAAGGAAAGGCTCTACTTAATATGAATAGGAAGCTTGTTCCAAAGAAGGGTCATTTGCTGAGACATGTATCTGCTTCTCCAGCATGATTTTTTAGTTGCTAAGTTTAGATCCCTAGACTGGATGAACCTTGTGCTGTTTTCCTTCTGAATGTTAACCAGCTATATCTGGTCTGGATTTGTGAGTGCCTTGTAGGTTAGGCACAGGTCACCTCTTAATAGTCGGAAGGACACAGAGTAAAGGAATAGGGCTTTTAGTCTATCTGCATAAGACATATTGTTTACACCCTTTGAGAATGCTCCAGCTGCTGTAAGTGTCTAACCAAGAACATGCCAAACGGTGCACTGCACTTGATTTTTGGGCTAAGGAGGGCTGCGTACAGTGGGACTATAATTTCCTTGGCTCTGGATGCCTTGGATGGTGGTCAAGTTCAGGCTAATATCTATCTGTGTACCTAGATGTCTCACCTCTCAGTCTATTCTTAGGGGCGTGCTATTGATGTTTAATTTTCTTGGGTATCTGACCTGCCAAAGGGTATGATAATGTGATAATGTATTTTTCACATTTAGTTTAGGCCATGGTTCTGGTACCAATCATTTGTGTGGTCTAGACCCTCATGAAGGATATTTGCATAATTGGGGGATTCAATGAATGCCCCTATCTTGCAGTCATTGGCAAACTTTGTCATTCAGAGGTCTTCCTCATTACTTTGACTTCATTGAAGTATATTCTGAACAGGAATAGTCCTAGCTCTGAGCCCTGTGGCACACCACAAGTAATTGGCCACTTGCTGGACCTGGATCCATCCACTTTAACCATGTGTCCTTTTCATGAGGTAATTGCTATTCATCTGGTGACATAGGTAGTTTTGCCCAGTTTTGTGAGTTTACCTACAATACCTGAGTGGGGAAATGTGTCAAATGCCTTAGCCAGGTAGGGGTATGCAGTAAATACTGTTTTACCCTCATCCATGTCCTTAAAGACTTTCTCAAAGAAATCAACCAAATTCAGTAGGCATGATGTGCCCTTGACAAAGCTTAATTGGGTAGGTCTAGTTTTTGGAGGTTTCCTGTCATTATTTATCAGATCTATGATTATCCTTTCCATGGCCTTACATATAAGTCTAGTCAAACTGATATAGTTCTGCAGTTTCCCAGGTCAGTAAATTGTCCCTCTTTATGCAGCAGGATGACTGTTGCTGTCCTCCACTCTGTCAAGACAATGCCAGTCCAGAGGCTGTGGTTAAATAGAGATCCTAATGAGCTTGATAAATCCTGACTTAAGTTGTTTAAGAGGCAACCATCAGGCCCCATTGAAGCTATGTCTTTAGCTTTAGAGAATGCAGTGGTAACCTGTTCTTTGGTGAGAATTGGCAGTGGACTGGTGGAGGGTATTTCTAGGAGATCTGTGGTTGAAAGGGAGGTGAAATTTGAGCTGAATTTGTCAGCCAGCAGATTTGCTATCTTTCGACTGAGTACAGGTGATGCCATCTACAACAAATTCTGCACATTGTTGGGTGTTGCCCTTAAGACTGAAGACATAATCTTTTTTCAAAATTTTCAATTAAAGAAGCAAGTTGTAATATTTGAGGCTATGTGGCTCACAAGGAGATGGGAGGGGTAAAATATATTTGTCGTTGAAAACAAGGACTGCACTCAATAACCAATCACCATATCACTGAGACATCCAAGATATTGTTATAAACAATGGCAAAGGTATTAAGGACATCTAGCTGTTTTTTTTATTTAGGAAACTCATCAGATGACTATCATATACAAATAAATTCAGATTTAGTACAATAGACTTACCTTTGTAGAACAAGAATATGCATGCATGGAAATCCTAGGTGTCATTAGTAAGCAAATAGAGTCAACAGACTAGGGTAATAGAATGAACCACTTTTTTTAATGAAGGAATAGATTCATGTATATTAATCTACAAGATCTAAGCTAAATGATTAGAAGGGTAGATGGGGTCTATAGGATACCAAATTATAAGTTTTGTAAGTACTAGATGCC